>NC_140379.1:2690000-2752500 GCF_054491055.1 Hypomesus nipponensis
CACATCCAAGCGGGTGCTTGTTGTTGATTTTACTCCAAGTCTTTAAACCAAGCATATGAGATGTTGAGATTATGAATCTGTTCCATGTAGGGAAAGATAACTGCGTATGTTGTATTAGCACCGTGTGATTGCCTGTCTACATCGCGTTCGTCATCCGAGACAAAAATCACCTTGACATTAATGAGTAGACTTAACGCACGTGACCGTTTTTTGAGTAATCGACTGGAGTTGCATTCGTTGTTATCGTTACGATTGCACATTGTGGACCCATGGAGCTCTAATGCAAACATTTTAATAAACTTTTTATCCAAAAATACATGTACTTTTATATGAGCCAGATATCTATGTTTTGGGAGAAAAAAATGTATAGATATATGTATGTACATTTTATATCATGTTTAATCAAATGTAGAAACGGAATCATGTGTGTGTGCGCACCTGTGTGTGTGTGTGTGTGTGTGTGTCTGGCTGTCCACACTAGTGATGACCCAACACAAAACATCTGCCCCTTGATTGATTCCTGAATCAAATCGCCCATAGCAACAGTGTGAGCTGGAGCTTTTAAAAGAGCCATTTCACCCTAATACATGGCCCATTACCAAATGACCATTCATCACATTAACCCTGCCTCTTGAAACTTGGCAGTGTCTGCTGCATAGTGCCACAGTTCTTTCTCTCCTTCTCTCTCTCTCTCTCTCCCACCTTCTTTCTCTCTCCCTCTTTCTCTCTCTCCCGCCCTCTTTCTGTCTCTCTCTCTCCCTCTCTCCCCTCTCTTTCTCCATCCCCCTCTCTCTCTCTCCCTCCATCTCTCTCCCTCTCTCCCTCCCTCTCTCTCTACCTCCCTCTCCCCTCTCTTTCTCCATCCCTCTCTCTCTCTCCCTCTCTACCTCCCTCTCCCCTCTCTTTCTCCATCGCTCCCTCGCTCTCTCTCGCTCTCTCTCTCGCTCTCCATTCAGGTCACTCTCAACCCGTCAGTTGTGCCCTGACTGTGTTCCTCTGGAGTACACAAGCAGCAGGATAGCTTCATACGCAGCAGGAGCCAGCCAGGGGACAGGAAGAGTCCGCCCCCCCTCCGCTCCCCTCCCTGCTCAACACACACCAGCACACACACTTTTCATGTCAAACTAGTCCTGGTTAGTCTTTGTGTCGAGAAGTGACACAAGGGGTGAAGTAAACATAATGGGAGGTTTGCAGGAGCTGGGCCGTGGTAGTCTGATACAGGAGATTGTGTCCTGGCGGCATTTATCCCCCCCCCCCACACACACACTGCCTCCCTAATCCAAATGTTACCCTGACGTCTTTGGAGAAGAAACTTTCAGATGTTATGGGGAGTCAGGTGGCTGAGCGGTTAGGGAATCGGGCTAGTAGTCAGAAATTTGCCGGTTCGATTCCTGGCCGTGCAAAATTTATGTTGTGTCCTTGGGCAAGGCACTTCACCCTACTTGCCTCGGGGGAATGTCCCTGTACTTAATGTAAGTCGCTCTGGATAAGAGCGTCTGCTAAATGACTAAATGTAAAATGTAATGTTATGTCTGAGTCACAAAAATCCACTAAGAAAAACGCTACCAATATACAGCAGACTCACACAAGGAAAACACAAAACACTCAATTTTATTCTCTTTTTTTCTCTCCTTTTTTTTACAGAACTCACAGAAACACTTTTCTTTCTACACAGTCTTTAATTAGCATGAGCTCCTGAGTGCTTTAGTTGGAATTAAGGAGTCTGGGCACAGCTGTGGTGTTCCTGATGACTTAATAATATGGTGATAAACGCAACTATCCATCACACTGCGCTGACAGGACTTACAACTCAGGAGAGAGGGTCCAAAATAAGAGCTGCTGACTCTCTCATTGTGGGCATGTGTGTGTGCATGTGTGAGTGTATGTGTGTGTGTATGCATGTGTGTGTGTGTGTGTATGCATGTGTGTGTGTGCGTGTGTGTATGCGTGTGTGCGTGTGTGTGCGTGTGTGTGAGTGTGTGTGTGTGTAGTCATGTGTGTATGCATGTGTGTGTGTGTGTGTGCACGTGTATGCGTGTGTGCGTGTGTGTGTGTGTGCGCGTGTGTATGCATGTGTGTGTGCGTGTGTGTGTGTGTGTGTAGTCATGTGTGTATGCATGTGTGTGTGTGTGTGTGCATGTGTGTGAGTGTGTGTGTGTGTGTAGTCATGTGTGTGTGTGTGTGTGTGTGTGAGGGAGGAGGAGGAAACTGCTCAGGTCAGTGATGAGCTCTTCCACACCACAGGATGACTTGTGCCTATGAGGCGTTCATATTTATTTACACAGCAAAAACGAACATAGGCAACTCTCTCTCTCTGCAACTGTGTCGCAATGCTCCAAGAACACAGTGTGGATGTGTTGTGTAGTCCAAGACAGACATTCTATTACAATCACAGGCATCGGCTACAGGGGTTTCAGTCTCAGTCCCAATCCTTGCTAAGCACACGCTATGTACAAAATCACAACATCGGTTTCTGTGTCCGTCAGTTACTTTCTTACAAGGAGAAGAAATGTGATCTTCATCCGCAGTCTTTCACACATCATTTAGCTAATTTTGACAAAACAGATATATCATTATTTGATATAAATATTTATAACATTACACAGGCACATTTTCTGATTGTACAACAGCAACTTTTAACAAATTCAGCAATCCCAAATGAAACTCATACATTTCAGTCCATTACCAACACAGAGGGCTACAACTGACTACCCACACACACGACAAGGATCATTTAACTTCATTGACAGGGTGGTACAAATCAGTCTTAAATTACACTGCTCTATTAGCAGAACTAAACAGCAGAATCGTGTTAAATATTGTGTAATAATTGTGTCAGGGCACCCAGCAGTGCCTGACACTGTGCTGGTGTGAGAACAGCACAGCAGGTCCTGAGGGGTTAACAGCACTGAGCTCAAGGCACAAGAGGACAGTCACCGAGCACACTCTAATACCGACACAGTGCTCTCTGCGCCTCGACACTTTTAGCCCGGCGCGGTCGATTTCCTTCCTTGCGTGACTCCTGAACGTAAACACGGCGCCAGAGTGACTCATCACTTTTTTCTCTCCCTCTCACGTCGATGGCGAGATCTAAATACGTGGAAGGGGTCAGGGGGTCATCTGAGAAGGTAGGGGGCTTGAGGGGGAGGGGCGGGGGCGGGGGAGAGAAGCGTTGGGATATGATTGGATGCAGGACAGTATGTCCCCCCCCACCTCGACACCCCCCGCTCAACGAGGAATTCGCCGCTTCCTGAGAGAGAGAGAGAGAGAGAGAGAGAGAGAGAGAGAGGAACGGATCGTTAGAAAAAGAGGGCGTTATGGGTGATGGATTACCCTCTTTGCCACGTCGCTTTGCAGCCTCATGGAAAGAATGTGGGGCCTGATGAGAGTGTATCTCTTTTCGCCCCGAGACCTGATGGAGAGAGAGAGGGGGAGAGAGACACAGTGAGAGAGAGGCAGTGAGAGAGAGGGGGAGAGAGAGAGGGGGAGAGAGAGAAACAATGAAAGAGAGGGAAGAGAGAGAGGCAGTTAGATAAAGGGGGAGAGAGCGTTAGAGAGAGAAAGGGGGAGAGAGTGTGAGAGAGAGAGGTAGTGAGAAAGAGGGAGAGAGAGAGAGAGAGAGAGAGAGAGAGAGAGAGAGAGAGAGAGAGAGAGAGAGAGAGAGAGAGAGAGAGAATGAGAGAGAGAGAGAGAGAGACAGAGAGAGAGAGAGAATGAGCCTCGGCTTGGGTTCGACTGCGTGGCGTTAATTAGCTCTATCCTGTTCCACGTAGTGGTGAACTGATTTACGAGTAGTGAAAGGCCTGTTTATGCACGTCTGCCAAGTTGCCTTTCGGGGGGCGATTGGGCACATTTAACTAAAAAGAGATTCAGAAGAAAGGCCTGATCAGCACACTGTACCCTGTGCTCTTTCTGATGGGGTTAGCTCTGCATGAGAGGGTTCTGTCCCCCCCCCACCCCTTCCCATCCTCCCCCCACACCTCACCTTTCCACAACACCCCCCCCCCCCATCTGAAGAAGGGCCAAACACAATCTAGCATCAATCTCTCATCTGTCACCCTGTCCTGCAGCTGCCTGTCCACAGCCATTGTTATAGAGCAGACCCAACGGAAAGAGGCCAGCAGCAGGTGGAAATAAAACGGTCCCAGTGACACCAGTCTGAGACCGGCTCCTCCTCCTCTGGGATCCTCACGACATTCACTCAAGCTCCAGGGAGCCAGTGTGTGTGTGTGTGTGTGTCCGCAGCCTGGAAAAACACACTCAGGACACACGTACGGGTCACACAAAGTACACACACACACTGAGCTGCCAGCTTCACTCTGGCCTGTCCTGCCTGGCACCACAGTTTTCTACAGTAGTAGTATAGTAGTAGTATGATGCAGTTAGTGTTGGTTTCCTGTCGACAGTCATGTGGTACTGGTAACTAGGAGGGTGTCACTGCAAGGATATGGCTTGTAAAAGAAAGACGGAGGCCTTGTAGAACTACTGCTTTAGTTTTAAAGCTGACAGTTTCCCATCTGGTAACAGGGCCTTCAGTACCAGTGCCAGAACTTCTCCTCAGCGTTTGACATAATGACTGCAGTTTCTTCTCAGACCAACAAGAAGGCACTTTGTTGTGGGCAGAAATGACAAACTGAAAAAGTCATCTCCATGAAAACCCCATCGCACAACATCTCCACACACACACTGAAGCCAACCCCATTCTGCCTGGCCGCTGTTACCCTGCTTGGGGGCAAATGAGGATCATGACGGCCCTTTCCCTCCTACAGGGGGTGAGAGTCTGGCTACTGTTTACATCCACCCAGAAGACTGTAAACCTCAAGCACATATCCGGAATTCGACAACAACATTGGGGTCTCGTAACGTCAAAGATTCCAAACCTTCTACACTTCAGTGCTTCTCTCTTGCACCCCCTCAAAACACAACCTCTCTCCTCTCCCTCATCTTCTCCAGCCTCACCTCTACCTCCCATGAACCTCCTCTCCCGCACCCCTGCACCTCCCACCTTCCCTCCCCTCCCCTCCCCTCTATCCTTCCCCTCCCTAACCTCCCCTCGCCCGCATCCTTTTCTCCTCCACGCTTCTTTCTCCTACAATTGGGATCATTGACTGGAGCCTGGCTGGATCACTGTCACTTGATGCCAGTGGAGTGTGATGCTTCGCTGGGACCCCCCTCCGCTCAGGAAATGCCCTCGGCCTATTTCCCACCCTAGTCTTCCGCTGTAGAGAGCCTGGGCATTACGGGTGAATCCAGTTACCATCCCAAAGCATTCCTAACTGATTCCAACCGCCGCCTGGCTGAGGGTTCCAACAGACAGTGAGGATATGTCCGCTTTTCAAACAGACAAGAGCACCGAGGTACAGTATCATGTTGTGGGCTGCCTGGGCTGTTTATGGGGGAAGAGAAGGGGGGATAAGCTCCACAATAAGCAATTACCAGACCCACTTAGCCCTCCCCCAGCCCCAGCCACCCAGAGTTCAATTTGTGGTCTGTCTGTTGGTGGGTGTGGCTCTGCGTCGATTATAAATAGACCTGTTGTGGAGGGAAACTGAAAGGGGACTCAAGAACACGCATTGCAAAACGAAGTCTCCCATTGTTGTGTACTGTTTGGGAATTCTTAATTGCTTTTTCCGAAAGCAGTTCGCCACAGGAAAATCCCCCTTCAGGAGGAGGGAGAGAGAGAGAGAGAGAGAGAGAGAGAGAGAGAGAGAGAGAGAGAGAGAGAGAGAGAGAGAGAGAGAGAGAGGGGGAGAGAGAGAGAGAGAGAGAGAGAGAGAGAGAGAGAGAGGGGAAGAGATACAGTGGGCCGTGCGTAAACACACATGTAAACACGTATGCACGTCGAACCATGTGCTCCCCACAAACGCAGATCAGGCCCCATCAAAGGACCCTAACCTGCAGCAGAGACTCTTGTGGCCGGAATCTGTCCTCCTTCGTTCTCTGTGTTGTGTTCAGCATGAGGGTTCTGCTTCAGTTCGCACTGGTGGTGCACCCCCCCCCCCCTGCCCTCCACTCAGGACTGCCTCCATACCCTCCACCCAGGACAACCCCCCTACTCTCCACCCAGGACTGCCTTGCCTCCCTACCCTCCACCCAGTACTGCCTCCCTCCCCTCCACCCAGGACTGCCTCTCTGCCCTCCACCCAGTACTGCCCCCCTACCCTCCACCCAGTACTGCCCCCATACCCTCCACCCAGTACTGTCTCCCTGCCCTCCACCCAGTACTGCCTCCCTACCCTCCACCCAGGACTGCCTCCCTCCCCTCCACCCAGGACTGCCTCTCTGCCCTCCACCCAGTACTGCCCCCCTACCCTCCACCCAGTACTGCCCCCATACCCTCTACCCAGTACTGTCTCCCTGCCCTCCACCCAGTACTGCCTCCCTACCCTCCACCCAGGACTGCCTCTCTGCCCTCCACCCAGTACTGCCCCCCTACCCTCCACCCAGTACTCCTCCCTACCCTCCACCCAGTACTGCCTCCCTGCCCTCCACCCAGTACTGCCTCCCTGCCCTGAACTCAGGACTGCCACCCTACCCTCCAGGTAGGGAAAGGCAACGCAAGGCAGGATAGGGCAGGGCAGGATAGGATAGGGCAGTGTAGAGTCAGATAAGGTATGGTTGGGTAAAGTGCAATGCAGGGTGGGGTTATAGTGCAGTGTAGGGTAATGCAGGGTAGGGTAGGGTAGGGTATAGTGCAGTGCGTGAGAGGAAAAAGGCTAATCTCATTGTGGTTCCTCTGGTATTCATCTGGAGGAGAGATTACAGCGTTTGAAACTTTTCGTACCTCTCAATTATCATTAGCACTGTCAGACAGACGTGACGCTGATGGAGGTCTTCTGAAACGCTGCTGCCTTTAACTCTGGCCTCGCGCTTCTTCATCCCAACATACAGTTGAAATAGAAAAGAACAGATTTGCGCCGGTTACTTGACAGCTATGATTACACAGACTCATAATCCGCAATATATGATATAACGTGATTGTTTATTTGTTTTAACCCTTGTGCTGCCTTCAGGTCACAATGACCCGATGGTTCACAACGACCCATTGTTGTGCTGCGACAACTTTACCCAATACAAAAACTAATAAAAAGCATTTTCTTTTCACCTTTGCGCTGAGGGGAGTGTGAGACAGCCCGATAGTTAAAAGAAAATGCTTCACTTTATTTTTGTGTGAGATAACGTTGTTGCAACACGTGGGGGGGTCACAATGACTGAAGGGTCACAATGACCCGAAGATAACATAAGGGTTAAACAACTAAAACATATATTTAAAAAAAAAGTTATGGTTTATGATTTATATGGGATGACATGTTTTTATATAGAAGTTAGTTTGTTTTTGTTTTTTTACAACGAATTATCTTTCACTTTAAAAGGAAGTATTACCTCAAGAATTAATCAAGTGTAACTGAATTGATCTTATTGGTATTATGATGTGTTTCTACATGTGGACTAAAGACATTTAGGAGAGTGAAAAACATGTTAAAATACCTTACATATTTTACACTCCAATAGAAAATACCCAAGGTCTTATTTTTATGACTGTGTTTATTAATGGGACCAGGTTGAAGAGATTTGGGCAGGTTTAAAAGATTCACTTTTGTGAATCTTTTAAAGTAAATCTCTTAAACCCCAACAAGGGTGTTGAGGTTGGTTGACTTATTTAACCAAGGGAACGACAACGACAGCGATTTGGTGCATTAAATAAAAATACTGAGAAACATCTACAATTTGGAATAATACTGACGATGTTAAATGAATTAAAAATATATTTTCAATTGTACCATTGCGCAATGTCAGTATTTTGTATAAAACAGGCAGCACATTTTGAGCAATAATGTGTCTAAAAAACGAGCGTTCAGAAACAAGTTCAGAAGTTACAGTCCATACATAGGCCTACTATGAACAATGTGAAAATTAAGTAGGCTAGGCCTACTATAGATCTGTTTTAACCAGCTGTGCCACAACGGAAATAAAATCCTATATCAATCAAATGAAATGTTAGCCAATAACTTTTACAACATCTGTGAAATAAGATTTCAGATTAGAACAGTATACAGGCAACACTGTTTGTTTGAGACAACATCCTCTGCGTACATATGTTGTTTGTCTCATTTCCTCTCAACAACAAGCTGTCAGTTTGTGGGTAAAACGTCACTCACAGGTATTTTAAATATTAGAACGTTCTCATGCTCGATCTGACCACATTTGGGCAGTTTTGAGTTTGTAAAACCTATATATCTGCCAACTCTTCACCACACGTGTCTTTCAGTCATGACAACTCATGTTTGCGGTATTGTAAGTCGAGCTGTGTGATCAAAAATATATTTTTAGTAGCTAGATAGATTTTTACATTTGCCTTTTATTCTTGGTTTATTCCCTGAAAGTGTATTTCCCTCTCAAGTATTTCCCTCAGCCAGGACCACGGTTTTTTTTTGGGGGGGGGGGGAAATAGGCCTTTTATTTCAGCATCACAAACGCAACAATTAAAATAAGATTGCGTGACCTTACAGAGATGGGTAAGTGGGACATTGCAGATGTTGTCTGACTCGGCCCTCTACCTTAGGGACAACTGGGTTCAGGCTGTTGTTTAGCGGGTGAGCCAAGCGTTCCTGGGAAGCACAGGATTCTCACAGCGCGGTGCCTATTAGCTGCGCGCACATAATGACTCATTTCATGTATTTGAGGTTTGTGGGCTCTCTATATTTAAGGAGAACAATACCGAGTATATTGTAGTTAAATGAGAAGGGAAAATAAATAAATTACTTGTGTCAAATGAACCAAAACATTACAGATATAAACATAGACAGTACGACTTTGGGGTAGCCTATATATATGCTAAGGGCCTACGTTCTGGTCTATTTACTAATATTGCTGAAGGGTAATTATTTCGGTTTGGATAATTACAGAGACGTAGGCCTATATTCTCATATTTAGTATTTTATTTTAAAGAAATGCCATTACCTTATTAGTTAACAAAAGTCAATAGTATCATCATTCTTTTGGTGAATAACACGATTAAACATAGCCTATTACCCAGTTTCTATTTAAGGTACATGGATCAAAATCTGTTTTAAAATATAACCTGTAAGCAGGAGTTGTAAAAAACGTCTGCAAGAAGACTAGACATCTTAACATAAATGTAAGAGCTGAATCATTGGGCCACTGTTCATATAAATACGGAGGCTATGTTTAGCCTACATTACACTGCTCGAATGTAGTTATTTTGATTTTGATTATCGGGTAGGCCAATGTGAAAAGCCCTATATTCTCATGTAGGCTTAAATCTTTATGTAATAACAGCTATGGGTCAAGCATACCTCAACAATCCTAACTTGAAAAGTTTAAAAACAATGTAATTGAAACGAATATTTTAATTTCAAATACTATTTTTTCTAGGCTACAGTATATCGTTCATCCTGGTACGGTCCATGTAGGCTATACCTTCCGTGAATCATTCTTAAATTTACAGACAATACGCAAAGTGTTTTTTAATTCTTTTTTTTTTTCTCGGTTCACTCATTCTATTTAGAGCACCTAGTAGTTCAGCCTCTTTTGGTGGTTCTGCAGAATGTATGACCCGTTGGATACAATTTTAATAACATTTTTAACACTTTTAAAAACGATGCAATTGTCTCTCTATTTGGTGAAACATGTCCGAGAGCCCATAAAGGGCCTGCAGCAGTCAAACAGAATAAGTGTTGCATGCAACCCACACAGCGAAACATGGAATTCTTCAATGTGGCCCGCGATTGTTTCTGCGTGAAACTGGAATGATCAATGGACACGTCACGCGCCTCAGGCCACCCTGAATGCTCCTCTTCTTGGATTCTTTTTTATGTGAAGCATTCTAAACAAAGACTCGGAGACTAAGGCAAGGTGATAAGACCGTTATTGAAGTGTTTGTGTCAGAAACTAGATTAATACGAAGCCTACCCAGGAACGGAAATTGGCCATTGAACTAAAAGGCTTCTCGTGTACCATGTGCTTACAATTCACTCCACATTTCCACTGTCAGCATAAAACGTGCCTGCCTACCATCAATCATTCTCCACCTGTATGCAACATAGGCGCAACACCGCAACTCAAACACTGTTTTGACCACTATGTCCCTGCTCATTGGAGACTTTAACAGCAGAAACTGACGTTTTAGTCTTTAGCGGACTTCATCCGCTGGGTCAAGACCACGTGAAGGGTACAGGCAGACAGGATGAGAGAGAGAGAAAAAGTTAAACACTGAATAAACAGTGAATTTATAAATTAATTTATTGGGTGACATTACATGCATGGTTGTGTTTTTAATACATTGGAACAGAGAGACTATACTATGCCAAGTTGCAGCCCAATCTCCCGCGCCTTTACGCACACCGCCTTGGAGGTCCCGCGGCTGGATCTGGCCAGGAAAATTAAAAACTCGTAGAGCGCGAATCTGGTACTGTTGATTGGATGAAAGGGTGGGGACCGTCTTCCATACAGTTCAGATCAATGTAGCGGCCCAATGAGCGCAATCAGTGGTCTGCTAGCAATCCCCGTCCTTTCTCACTCACATAAACACCACTTGAACAAAAATATACACGGCCACCTACTGCGCCAGAGAAAGTGATGAGGGGGTGATGAGGGGGTACCCTCCTCGACATTATACTGTTTTCAATTAAAACGACAAAGCTGGATGGCCTAAGCGACGCACGAGACAAACACAGACACAGATTTGGTTTCAGGCCATGTGAAAATAGAGAGGCTGTAATGTATTTATTAAAAATGATACATTAATCTAATGGAGATTAAATATTTAATAAACAGGGAACAACTTGGCTACTACTAGAATATAATGTGCATGGCGCTTGAGGTTACAAGGTTTTATTTACGTCTTTTTTTACGCAGAAAAGCACATTTAAATAGCAGTGAAACAGCAATGAAATAAACAGTGAATGTCCTGATCTTCGTCACAAAGTTGTGCCTTTAAATCGAACGATTCTTCTGAAACAGCGTATAGCATTATCGTTCTGTCGAAGAAAACATTGTCATGATGTGTCAACATGACCTTATTGCGCTATGCTACTTAACTGGAATGTGCGCATAAAACTGTTTTGTCACTGTTTATTTTCAACAATCATGGAGTGTAAAAGATTATAAACAACAATATTAATAATACAAATCTACATTTTCAGTCATGTTCATATGAAGACTTGTTGAAAATCGGACATGTAGCTAGTGTAGACGAATTAGTTTCCAGTCATATGATTGTTGGCAAACATTGTATCCCGCCTCTAGCCTACTCCAATTTGGGACAGTTGAAACCACTGACTTAAAATCAATACTTACAAGCTTACACACTCACTACGCGGTATGACGGTTGCTTGAACAAACAGAGGTCATAATTGGGTCAATCGTCCAAATGGCCAACATTGTACATTCATTCAGTACGATATTAACATGCTCTCAGAGAATAATTATACAATTACAAAATCTAAGTTACATAGACCATTGTGTGCAGAGTTATCATAATAAAAAAATAGTTATACACTTAAACTTGTTAAACAGCTACACAATTCATATTTATAATTTAGAATACTTAATAGATAAATTCTGGAGCGTGCAGAGAAAATCTTTCAAGTGCAGGTCCGTGAACTTGCGACCCTTGGTGCTATTATACATTTGATCGATCAATCAGTCACAGGGCCCTCCAAACAACTCTACCGCAGCCTTTGGGTGACCCTCCACGGTCTTAATCTAACACGGGGACTGTGGAAGACCAATTTCTCACAGTCAAAACTGTCATTTCAATTTCCAAACAAAACATACGCAAGTTTATCAATTATATTTATTATATATTGTAGGTTCGGAGGGGATCATATATGGTTTGATGTTGAGATATATGACAGGCTCACTACTCATATTGACAACAGTTCAAACATCTGATTAAATGCAATGTTAAGGAAAAGCCTCATTCATCCATGCAGTTTCAACTACACATAGGCTATGTACTGTGTATATACTGTAGTATAGAATCAAAAATGGTATAGCTCAGGGAACAAGAGAGGTGCTATTGTCCTACGTGTCGTCATGCAAAATAGACTCAGTTTATTAATCCTGGCCCACAAGCAGGCCTATTTTATCCGCAACTCCCAGCCAGAACGCACCGTGGTAACCGCGCGTGGTAACCTGCACCTGCCAAACACAGCTCTGTTTGTGTAAATACACTGTAGGTGAATTATAGGCTTATACCAAAATAGAGAGATATGAATAATGGTGCACTCTCAGCATCTTGAAGACATCCTCCCTCAGATATTACTAAATACTGTTTTGGACAAATGTGCAGTTAGGTGATATGAGACACCATGATGAGAAACATAGCGTTGATTCAACTTACAGGCGGAATTTCAAATGTATAGGCTACACTTTTGCTGGGAATGCACTCTCTGGGAAATAAATTCGAATTGATTTTGTTATGGCTACATTATGAAACATTTATGTAAACTTTCCGAGACCGACATAACCCAACCAACAACATAAAATAACTACTTTTATTTTCGTTCGGTTGACTTTGACTATTAATGTCTGGGCCGTTCATTTCCTTCATGTTACTCAGTCAAATTAATATTTTTTTTAAAGTGAATAACTATTAGACTATTTGTGTATTGTTATTTTAGTCCAGACAGATTCACACTATTGGCATGTAGAACGTGGAATCTCCACCTAAGTGGTCGCGCATTCCTAAGGATGCAACGCTGTCAAATATTTCATTGTTGGACGTCATGGAAAAAGTGCACAGATCTGACTGCGATGGGGCAAGTGGGAAGCTATGACCTCGGAAAGCCGTAAAATGATCAGTAAAGACGACAAACGGTCATATAAAGGAACACCGGTTTCTGAACTGACCTTATCCTTTCTCCTTAAAACAGTATTTTTTGTTTGTTATGTTTTATATATAGCTATCGATAAATCCCAAAACACACAGTCAGAGACTAATTGATAACTGGAAATTGGCATAGACCTTGTAATAAAGATGTTGACTGAACATCAACATTACGGGGTCCTCGGGGAGCAATGATAGTTAGGTACGCCAATCAACACCTTTTTGTGGAGGGGTTTAACATAGCGGCTCTCCTCCCCGAGTCTCCTTTATTGATCTGAGAAGCAGCGCGTGTCCCGCTGTTTTAGGTAAACATTTGGGGATCAATTAGCCGTGGACATTGAGTTTTCAAGCACTATGTCAAAGACAAGCATGGGGTTAATGCGTGTGAGGGCTATTCGTTGTGGGGACATGGGCATGGCATGTTGAAACAAGGGCGTGCTTCTCAAAATGAAGTCATCAACGGTAATTAAACGCAGGGGGAAACGAGAGCACGGGAGCGCGCCTACCCCTTCTCCGCGCGCTGGGTGGTCCGTTCCCCTGATAAATGTGTGGGCCTCATTCCAAGCAAGTGCCCGGTATAGGGACCGGTTAAAACAATACTACTACCTATATACATTTCTTTACTTGGGTTTCAAACTCAGCCGCAACAGAAAATCCCACATTGTTCCTCTAGCAGTTCTGTGTAGTTGACAATGAGGATTTGTATATTTTCGTATTTGCTTTCCCCTGTGGCAAAACGTCACGGAGGAGGAAGGGCACCAGTGACATTTAAGGGTGTTCTGAAAAGCATTCTGACTTACTGGCAGAACATCAGTATAGTTTAGTGCGGGCCCTTTTTGAAATGTCAATTTCATATACACTACATTTTTTATTCTAAAACAAAAACGATAGAAAATATATTGAAATATATATGAATATAAGACACTAAATCGGCAACTTTTACGCACAATACAATTTAGTATTATTTTAACGAACATTTGTTTATAATTTATATTTTTTTGTTTCTTACATGTGTTATTTGCTTTGGGTTGAGAAATCCCAGAAAAATAGCCTATAAATATAAACTCAAATCAGAAATCCTGTGTCTACACAGTAAACAATAATCAATCGGGATTGAACCTTCGTGCAGCACCGTGAAACGTGTGAGGGGCTATAGCTGTTTAGATGCCGGGGGTGCGTGCACTCTCCAGGGAACAATGAAAAGTATACTGTCATCAGATTTTGCCTTTGGGGCAACAGTCGTTCAGTGTGCATATCGGCCATTATGTTGGAACAAACAACCAGACGCTCGAGCATGCAAGATGCGGGTTACCCTTACGTTTGGAGACTTATAAAACCCCAATTGTAATGGCAGGAATTCACAGAATATTAGCCTATAATTTCTTTCTCGTTTTAATATACAGTATTATAGACTACTTTTTTGTACTGCGCATTATTAGAATACTTGCTAAAACAAAGGATGTATGTTGATTCCGTCTTATATCGGGAGTGACACACGCTGGACTTTATGAAACAGCAAGATGCATGTAATCCAGTGGCTTCCATCCTTTGGAAGCGCTTCTTATCTAATGCCTAGTTGCAAAACGCGCAACAGGTCTGGTAAATCTCGTGTCGAACTAATTTGAGGAGACAGCCCGCGACCAAATCTGCGCGTATATAGCCCTTCTCGATTGAACTGAGAAAAGTTGAAAATAACTTACATCAAATCGAGCACCGTCCTAGGGAAGAGTTTAGAGTGAGTCGATCTGAATTCCCCATCCGTGATTTCTTGCCTGGATCTCGGCAAGGTCTAGAGCTGTGCTCACATAGGTTCCCTGAGCAAATATAACAATTTATTGTAGGAATAATAACATTTCTGCATTATGGAGGAAAAGTCCTCTCCAAAGGTTGTGTCTAAAACGGACATAATGCATCAGATTGAGTATTAGTTGATCTAGCGGGGCTTTATGCTTGATTTTTTATTTAAAGAAGGCCAGGGAAAATGTTTACATTTTGCTGTATAAACATCCTGCCCGTGTTCCTGTCTATCTTTTAAAGAAATCCGGAGCATGGTTTGAATAAGTGGACCATTTCTTTTAAATATAATTTCATTTTCAGCAAATGTATTATTATTTTTCATAAGAATACAAAGGTATTTGTTGACTGATTTGGTGATTAGTCTTTCCCATCTATCAATGGGAGGATGGTTCCCTTATGGCAGTGAGGTCTCGCAGATCTTCAGATCATATTAGAACATATTCTCAAGGACATGACAATAATAAGAATCTTTCACAGGAATCTACCGTCTTGCATGCGAGAATTAGGCAGTTGATTTGTTCACACTATCCAGCAAGACAAGACACAAATACTAAAACTAATACTTAAATTGTAAAAAATATTCTTTCGCCTCAAATACAAGGAAATACAATTAGATTTTGTATTTAATTTGCGTTTTACATTTAAGGAAAAATGTTCATAGATTGGAAGTATAATACAAACATTCCCCTGAAACTACAGACGGACAGATGTGCCTATACCGCCCACCACACAAAGAGGGAGGGGACTAGTGACGTTCTGACGGTCAAGAACTTAGCTTCTAAGGCTCTGATCGCAACAGATAAGTAAAAGGCGAGCTTCTCCGGACGCATGAGAGCACAACGACTTTAGTTGAAAGCAGCTCCCGTTCTACGTCCCATGTTTAACTTTGGACACTGGCTTTAAGGAATTCAGTCTTCACCCCGGTTAAGGAACTCGAACTCGGTCAAGGAAAGGCGCAATAACGCAAGGTTCATTTAAAAAAAAGTATCGCTCTTGATTGAGCGTATTCCTCTGGACCAACACTAGGTAAATCTGTTCATCATACATTTCTTTTCAGTTAGTGTAATCGTTTATATTACTACCAGGACAAGGACGTTATTTCGCTAGCGAAAAAAAACAACATTTTTGCCGTTACGCAGATAACTAATGACGGCAGAGGTCCAGCAGCCCCAAGCGCAGACTCCAGGCCAAAGTAGCCCGATGTCTGCTCCGGAGAAGCCGCACGGACAGACCACGGTGATGGAGACCGCCTCCTCCACTACCAAAACCAAAAAGACAAACGCGGGGATCCGCCGCCCGGAAAAGCCCCCTTACTCGTACATTGCGCTGATAGTGATGGCTATCCAGAGCTCTCCTACCAAGCGCCTGACTCTCAGCGAAATTTACCAGTTCCTCCAAAGCCGCTTTCCGTTCTTTAGGGGCTCATATCAAGGATGGAAAAATTCTGTGCGTCACAACTTGTCCCTTAACGAGTGTTTCATAAAGCTACCCAAGGGTCTCGGTCGGCCAGGAAAGGGCCATTACTGGACTATCGACCCGGCTAGCGAGTTCATGTTTGAGGAAGGGTCCTTCAGAAGGAGGCCCCGGGGTTTCAGACGTAAATGCCAGGCGCTGAAGCCCATGTACAGCATGATGAACGGCCTGGGATTCAACCACCTCCCCGAGTCCTACAACTTCCAAGGCAACGGCGGGGGCCTATCCTGTCCGCCCAACAGTTTGTCTCTGGACAGTGGGATTGGGATGATGAATGGACATTTGGCAGGCAACATGGACGGAATGGGTCTGGCCGGGCACTCCATGTCCCACTTATCGGCCAACAGTGGACATTCCTACATGGGAAGCTGCACGGGATCCACAGGGAGTGATTACCCCCACCACGATAATTCCGCTTCCCCGTTGCTCACTAGCGGGGGAGTCATGGAACCTCATCCCGTCTACTCCAGTTCTGCCTCGGCATGGGCTCCCGCGCCCTCATCCTCACTGAATAACGGAGCTTCTTACATCAAACAGCAGCCGCTGTCCCCCTGCAACCCCGGAGCGAACTCTCTACAGCCCAGCTTGCCCACGCATTCCCTAGACCAGTCGTATCTGCACCAGAACGGACACAGCACCGACTTGCAAGGTAGGCCTACAGTATATCGTTCTTTTCTATTTTGGAAAATACACACACGGGAATCTTAAATTCACTGAAATTGTTTAGGCCTCGAATGAAACCATAGGTCTACAGGTCATTGAGGGCGTAAAACTATTCAAATTAAACAACAAACTGTTGGGGGAAAAGAGTATTTGTAAACTAATCTGACAGCAGACTATTTGCCCTTTTAAATAGCCTACAGATAGCACGTGGGCAAAGGCTAAACAGACCGATCGCACAGTGGAACATCCTTTCTTCATGCCGAGACTTGAATAATTTTCAGCTTGCAGACTGTGCTGATGGCCAAAAATCTAGATCATTTGGACGATGCCGTTATCTTTGAAATAAGGAAATCGACGCACGAAAATTGACCATCTAATTAGCTTCTAGCAAGGAAGTTAAGTACTTCTGTTTCCTGTCCTTGTATAACTGGGCAATGAGTTTGCCAAGTAACCAACAACGGGTTTAACCCCTGTTTTCCTAATAAATACCTGGAGGTGCTTACAGGAGGCACGCGGGGGGCGCGTCTGCTGGGACGTGTGTTTAGAATGGTGCCAATCTAAGGACAAGAACAACAAGCGCGAACGGAGCCAGTCTGCTCACAGCCTCGAGCCACACAGAGTCCTCCGGGATTCGCGTGCAAGAAGGCCACTGTCAATTAGAGAGCTATTCCACCCTCGAGCACCGAGTTCTTCCGTCCCAACAATTACTTTCGACAATTCCAATCAGAGTGGAGAAATCTTGCCCCCCCAAAATAATACATTAACTCAGACTGTGGCTACATGTGTATCAATCAATACGATGTAGTTTGTTATGAAAATAAGAGCAAATAGAAAATAGTAAGGAGACGCAAAAAAGTTGAATGCCGTCATGTGTAATATAGGCTACTATTATTTGGTCTTATTTAATATTATTTGTAAGCTTTTATAATTTCCAGGCATTTGTAATAATGATAATTAATATTCACATAAACTTAGTAATGTGTTGTGTGGCAATCAATTTATAGCAATCAATCTACGACTGAAAAGCACAGCCATGGTCTCAAACTGAGCAAATAATTACTGGTGGATATTATTAGGCCACACTAGTAAACCCGTTGCTATTTATCGGTTAATAACCATCAATTCTGTTATCTATTTCAGGTATTCCACGGTACCATTCCCAGTCTCCTAGCATGTGTGACCGAAAGGAGTTTGTCTTCTCCTTCAACGCAATGACATCCGCAGCGATGCATTCTCCCAGCAGCGGGTCGTACTATCACCATCAGCAAGTTTCATATCAGGACATCAAGCCATGCGTAATGTGATGGCGCCATCAGTTTAGAGACACTGACTAACTGACTTGAGCCACCGAAGCCAAAATCCTCCGATACAAGGTCCAGAACCAAGCCCCCGGAGGTAGGCCTGTTAGTGGGCAGGACAGGAGCATGCCCATAGGACCAGGAATGCGTAAAGTAAATGTAAAACAGGCATCAAGAACGCCAAGGAAGCCATCAAACGGGTTATCCCCCCACTCAAAGGATTGGTTACATGCACTAGAACCACTCTTTACAGTTTTGTTATTTAGGCTAATGTGGGCCAAATTAAAGAACACGTGCTCACCAAGATATGAAGCAGCGGCCGGCGAACATATTTACACCACAACCCAACTACCGCTTGGTACCAGCTCTGCGGGCGGACGACTATCACTTGAGAACTTTTGTTTTTATCAATGTACAGACTTATGCCTATATTTGTTAATTGAAACCAAACAAACAAAAAGAGATTACGAAAATTTTGATTGCTCGTAAGGTTATATCACCCGGCCCATCGAAATGTTCTGATCTTCTTTTGACGATTATGATCCAAATGGATTTTTAAATGAAAAACTAACAATTGGACATGCTATATTAAATGTAAAGATGAAGGCACTTTTTCAATAGCAAAGCGCAACTTCTTATTTATTCTGTCCATATTTTAATTGTACAATTATATTCACAATATGGAAGTAGGCCTATGCTTTACTGGCAATATTTGCCATGATGCTTTCTTATTTGTTAAAAGGGAAATTTAAGATAAAATTATAAGCACTGTTAGCTAGGCTATTGTGTCTGTGTCTATTCAGGTAGGCCAATGATATAAATAGACAGCCGTGTTATTTTTCAGCACTGTATAAATTGTATATGATGTTATTTGAAGCATTGACATACGAGTGTCTGTAGGTTAGTATGTATATTACAACACACAATTGCATAATATTAAAAGTATTTGGCATGCAGTTTGGATTTACGTGATTGAAACATCGAGTCATCGGTGTTTGTGATTCCATCGTGACTCTAGAAATTATCTTACGTCCTATGGAATAATGTAGTGTCTGCTAGGCTTGTCAGACACTTTGATTTAAAATGAGCTACAAATGTGGTCTTTAGACAACGCCTGTTTAATAGCATACAAGCATGATAGATTATAGTTCATGTTCTAAAACACCTAAGCAGAGCCAATTCAATCACGTTGAGTGTATTAAGAAACATTGGGAAGACTAATAGGCTATCTATTGGAGGTAGAAGCTCATGTTGAATGTGTAACTGTGTAATCAGAGTGTATGTTGCAATTAACCCGTAACAAATCAAAGCCAGGAGTGACGCGAATTCGCCTCGGATTCTGTTTCAGAGTGAGTGCTATAACGCGTGGCCACCGCCGAGAACCATTTATCCAGGCTACACAGACTGCCTTTCCCCCAAAATATGTCCAGTTTGTTTTCAGTGACTTATCCAGTTCTAGCCATACTGTAAACTTGTGACGGAAAGTAAGCTATTTAAGTGCAGGTTTGACTTAAGACTGGGTTTGTTTTGGTATTTCCACTTTGCACTTTTAGGTAATAATCTTATTCGTAACAATGCCAAGTGAGTTCAGGTTTGCAAATGTAGTCTGCATGGTTTCTTTCTTCCTAACATTAAAAAAGGTTTTAAAGGATGGCGCGCCCCTGCATATAGATTTAAGACTAAAATGCATCATTGTTAAGTCTTAATTTCGTGTCATATCATGCATCAAATAAGAAGTTTAAAGAAAACTGAAAATGTTGGCCTATGGTTACATCGACAAAACTGTAGTCTAAAGGCTAATAGTTAGATATCTCTGACAAAAGTTGTAGTCACAGGTCTGAAATGGCAACCGTTGCGTTACATGTAAAACCAATTCATTTCATATGATTTAAGGCGTCATCACATTAAGTAAAAAATAGGCCAATATGCATTGACAAAAAGAAACCTCTTGTGAAAAAGATCTTACATATTGCAAAAATGACACTATGCCCAATACAAGTGTATTCAGGGGTTGTAAAGTAAGCCTAGATTCAACTGCAAATCCCTGAAAAAAAACGTACAAGCCACAAAACTCTGACTTTATTAAAGCATGGCATATTCTAAGATAACTCGTTTCAATAGCTTGTTCAGGGAGAAGTCCTTGTCCAAACACAACCAGGCCTAACTCTCACTCAAAAGTCACATGATATGTGCGTGTGCGTAAGATCGTAGGCTACATCCTACTGGGGTCATTTGTTTAGGTGTGTCTTGGCGAGGCTGTGTGTGGCTATAAGTAGCCATGTGTTGCTGCACGTATGTAGCTGTGTTCTATCACAAAGTGACCACCCCTTGAACCCCCTGTGAAATTCCCTTGTATGAACACACACACAACAGGCACGAGAGGCTCGAGCGCTCAGCGGCGGAGGGACCACACATTAACGAGCTGATGACGTTAACCGGGGCGCAGCGCCTTGGCGGGGCTGAGAGGATGAGATTCCTGCAGGGCCTCTACAGCTGTTCCCGGGCCGAGCTGGAGGACAGCTCCATAAAAAGCCCGGGGCCTGGTTGAAGAAGGCACACATGCAATACGCTCGTCCGTCAGCCCGAGTCTTAAGTATACACTATAACTACAGGATAGTATGCATCTCTCTGGCCAAGCTTAGCTTCAGGACACCGGTGATCCGTCACCGGGAAACTTGACATGTCAGATACAAACAGGATAGCCAAGTCTCTCTCCAGGCTACGATACACAAAGGAGGTCTTGAACCAGTTTGCTAAGGGTGTTTACAAGGAAGCCTTTTGCTAAAAGGCGTTTCAGTGAACAAGGTGAGTGGGCAACGTTATAACGAAAACCGTCAAA
This sequence comes from Hypomesus nipponensis, assembly GCF_054491055.1. NCBI lineage: Eukaryota > Metazoa > Chordata > Actinopteri > Osmeriformes > Osmeridae > Hypomesus > Hypomesus nipponensis. The sequence continues at coordinate 2,710,924 of NC_140379.1, forward strand.
AATGCTGGAGGTTGAACTATGGCTTGGGCATGCATGGCTGTCGTTGGAAATGGCTCACCTGTCTTCATTGTTGAAGGAGGACTTTGGAAGTGAAGACAATTATTTTAACTGCCCAGATGAAACAAAATGCCTCCAATCTCACTAGACTTGTCTGCATCAAAGTCCAAAGAAAGATACATTCTATAAGAGGAAAAAAACAGAGAAACTAACAGGAAGTGACGAGCGCAGTTTGAGGACCTTCACGGTCAAAGATACCTGGCGTCTGGTGCGTCATAGATGTCACACAGTTGTTACAGGACGTTCAACCAAGTAGCCTATAGGCTAAATATGACAGGATACTTGTTTACTCATTTTCCAAATCACCCCATCGTTTATGTAAATCCATCAATTAAATAAAAAAATAAATTCCAAAGACTGATGGAAAATTTATAGAACTAATCGCCTACACATTTTCGGAAGGAAGCGTCAGAAGGTATCTAATGTTTCTATATACGATATCTCAACTATCTGAAGTTGAAGTTAACTTGGAACTTGGTCCTTCAGTCCAGGGAGACCGCCCCCACGCTGTTCACTACAACTCGACATGAACAGTGTGCGTTATTTTAGACACAATACACATACAAGCCAGTCCCGCAAAAATCAAATCAGATTCTGGAGAGCTGATTTCCGTTGCCAACAATGTGGTCTGATGCACGCACCCACGGCTACAGATGGTGTGCTGAGGTCGTCTTATCTCCTGCCCCACACATACCAGGCTCAGCCTGACTAATTGGACGTGTCAGCCCCCCTGATACGCTAGCATAGGTTATGAAAGCAGCTATTGAAGGGTGAGTGGGGCCTTGGCCTAGTGCCGCACCAGAAACACCACTTCACTGACGCTAGAGGGATCCAGAAAGGTGAAGATGACCAATTACACAACTTATTCATCCACAGCTGTTTTTTTCACAGGTCCTGTCTTTGAAACAGCACACTTGGACAAAGTCAAGAAACATAACATCTGCTGTTTTAGCATTCCGAAGCAAGTGTGTTTCCAGTAGTGAAGGGTTAGGGTTATCATTTGTGAGAAGTGTCCATGGATGTTTGTGCGTGGAAGGTTTAAAATCACCAGACTTTACAAAAAAAATTCAAAACTCCTTAAATACTGTTTATTTAGTACACAAAATATTCTTAAATTGTTGAAAGCATTACAAGAACTTAAGGGGCCTTTTACATTGCCTCACTGTTAGAGAAAGATCCGATAGTGCAATTAGGTCTAAACCTTCCGCTATGACATACTAACCGTCAGGCTTGCCTCAGTGATATACAGTGCACTCTGCATGAGAAGTATTTCAAAAGTATAGGGGGGTTACGTATATCAACAATACAGAAACTAAAAATAATAAACCAAACTCTGCTTAAGGCATTAAAACACATTCACATTTCACACTTCACTTCTGAAAAAGCAAAGGCATTAATTTCCTTGAAAACACACCCGTTCTCTCTCTGTCGAGGTGTTTTTAGCTTCTGTTACTAAAAGTTGAGGTGCGCGGCTGGCAGACTAGTCCTGGCTGGGCTCCTCAGTCTCTGCATGGACCCCGCTTGAGTTCTCCTGGGGGTTTCCTCTGGAGGACTTGGGCAGTGCCGGCCTGGGTCTCCTGTTGGGTGGCCCCTGTCTCCTGCCCCCTCTCTGGCTCTTGGCCAGCTCTGCCTGCAGACTCTGCCCGTTGAGGGAGAGCCCCTGCAGGGCCTCCAGGGCCTGGTCAGCAGCCTGGGGGTCGCAGTAGTCCAGGAAGGCCCGGTGCTGAGCCCCCTGCCAGGTCAGCCTCAGCGGTGCGGCCTCCCTCTCCCGGAGGGCAGTCTTCAGCTCGCTGACTCGCAGGCCTGCGGGGATGCCTCCCAGGTAGACCGTGGTCACGCTCAGTGGGGGCGGCGCTCCGACATCACGCCGTTATCCTCCTCGCTGTTACGCTCTCTCCTCTCCCTATCTCCTCTTCCTCGGCCCCTCCCACCCCCTCTGCCGCCGTCCTCCCTGCCCCCTCCCCTACCATCCTCCCTGCCTCCCCCCCTACCATCCTCCCTGCCTCCCCCTCTTCCGTTCGCCCTCCCCTCCCCCCCTCCCATCCTCTCCCCTGCTCTCTCTCCTCACTCTGGCCGGGCGACGTCTGGGCTTCTGTTCCACATCCCCTCGGGGCTCCTGTCTCTCCGGCCTGGCCTCCCCTTCCCCCTCCCCGTCCTGCTGGGTGTCTCTCCTGGGTCTGCGTCTGGGCTCACGCCGGGGCCTCTGGTCCGCCTGCTGCCGGGGCTCCCTCCTGCCCCCATCCCGGGCCCCCGCGGGGGGGTTGGCCCCCAGGGTGACGTCCTTCCCTGACTGCTCCTCCAGGGCTCGCAGCTTCTTCAGGATGGGGATCCTTTCCAGGGCGTCTGTGTTCAGCTGCAGACACAACGGGTACAGGTTCACAAGGTTAGCCCCCCCCCTCCACCGGGTCAGCACTCCTCTGGGGGTGTATGAAACTGATGGATTTATGGTGTATACCAGCTCCAGGATACAAGTAAACTGTCAAAACAGTATCCCTATACTGTCCTGGCTCTGCGTGCATCTTGAAACATCGAACACACAAACGCTAGGGAAGCACACAAGATGAGCACGTTCCACAGAACACATTGTCAGGAACAGACAACAATATCTATCCATCCTCAGATCCAGAGAAAGGCCCTGGTTCAGAGCCCTGCTCACAAAGCTCACCGGCCAAATCAGCTTTAGATCGGGTGGTGGTGGTGGTGAGAACTTTCCGTCCCCCTACCCCACCCACGGCTAAATAAAGACGTCTCTTTCGATTTCCCGTGGCAGAGAGTGTCTACCGTGTCTTTGATGGTGGCTGCTGGTGTACAGGATATACAGGGCTATTGTTTACACCTTGGCCTCTCCTGACTTTCCTTCCTTCCTCTGGGCCCAGTAGACAGGGACAGAAGCCAGCCTTTGATGATCAGAAGTGCCCTTCCTGACTGGTGGGGTCACTGGATCCCAACTGCTGGCATAGCTGTCTGAAGGAGGGAGGGGGGAGGTGGGTGCAGGGGTGAAGCGTGAACTCTAGATTGTTACAGGGAGGAGCCTTGACATTAGACTGACCCTACCAGGGAAACCAGGGTCAGAGTACTTTTTATTTTTTTATTTGTATTGTTCCATCCTGTGTTGTACCACACTGCTGAGGAGAACCCTTTGATAATGGTTGGTGGCTAGGAGTGGCTAGCTAACTGGAGGTGGGGCCACGCTATCAGACTGACCCGCCGCGTAAACACAACAAGCCTTTTACCTTGGACCAGATGATGCCGGAGGGTTTGGGGCGCTGGCAGTCTGTCTTGATGACTCTGGTGGGAGTAAGGATGTAGTCCACAGTGAGATCGTGACTCTCCATCAGCTCCTCTGGGATGTCCACCACCTCGAAACAAACGCACCCTCTTAGACCACTTGCTCTTATGAGAGACACTTGATTCGACTGTCGTTTTTGCCGGGTGGTGCCGAGAGCAGGGGTTTTGGGACATACCTGGCAGTCATGGACCACTGTCACCACCACAGTGGACTCGCTCACTGCACCCATCGCCACCATCATACCATACTCCAAGTCAGCAAATCCTTCTCCTTTCCCTATCCGGTAACCTGGGGGACAAGTCACATAAGATACAGAGGCTTGACCTCCGACTGGGGCACGCCAACAGAACGCTGCAGTAAACACAAACCATATCTCAGCCATGTTCCGAATTCTTACCAGGACAATTAAATGTGTCTTTGTGGTTAGGAGCAGAATAATCAAATCTAAAATCGGCCTGTTTTGGGATGTGCAGAACGACAGGCTGTCTCTACATATCCAGTGTGGAAGGCATCGCTCAGCAGCGACTGGTTCTGAAGGACAGAGCTTCTCACCTTTCTCAGACACGGCCACTGAGCCCACCACCACCAGGTCCACGTGCACCTTTGTCTCCAGACCCACAGGCACGCTGAACTCCTTCACACCCTGGAAGAGGACGAGGAGAAGGGGTGTTTATTAAAAAATTAAAAAGAGACAGGAAAACTGGGATTTTGGGCATGCTGGAAATACTCAGTTGGGACTCAAACCCAGACCCCCCTGTGTTAGGCATGTGCTTTAAGGGTATGCACTCTACCCAGTGGGTACACTGTACTGTGTAATATTGCAATTGCAGATGTTGTTGGACTGTGGTTGAGATTAGTACTGCTGCACTGTGCCTGGTAACTGAGATGAGGTTATTTTTGCACTGTGCCTAGTAAACACTAACCGTACCTCGACTGACCACAGAAATACTGTGGGTGCTTTATAACTCACTTCCGATCCTTGATCTTCTGCTGTACTGACTACACTTTTTTATATGACGCCTTTAATAAAAACATTTAGCTAAACGAATAAAAGATTGATATAATGTAAATGTAATGGTGTGTGACAAGGAACACCCGTCCTGCATGTTTGAGATGTTTCCCTGCACCAACACACCTGATTCAAATGAACGGTCATAAGCAGGCTTCTACAGCGCTGGATAACGACCCATTCATTTGAATAAGGTGTGTTGGAGCAGGGAAACATCTGAAACATGCAGGACGCGTGTGCCCTGAGGACCAGGGTTGGGAACCACTGCGTTAGGGTGTGAGGTGAGCGGAGGAGGGGGTGTCGGCAGGTGTGTAGAGGGAGATGAGAGGAGGGCCCACCGCTCACCTGGGAGGTGGAACACACACGCAGTTCCTCTTTGCTGGCTCCTTCTGGGGGGACGATCTTGTTGAAGAGTCCAGTACGGAGACGAGGGGTGGGAACCAACAAGGTCTTCCTCGTCTGGGGGGAGGGGCGCAAACAAGACCAAACGCATTCATCATCTGGCTTGTTCAGTTTATCTGGACTGTCATATTAGCAATCGGCTACAATGATGAGAAAAAGGGGGGAGTGTTCCAGGTGTCATTATGTCACTCGCCAGTTTGATCCATCTCCCCTGTAATTCTGCTTGATCTCAAGTCCCCGTGGCTTCAGCGCACACGAGACCACTTCCTGATTGTATCACCCAGCCGATTCAGCATCAAGTCAGTATTTGAAACCGGGAGAGAGGTTCACCTGACCTTACAAGACGGCTGGATTTGCAAGATTACAACCACGCGAGAATCCATTTTGCAGAGCACCAAGTTATTAGTTTGTGCCTGAACCACAACATGATAGACAGGTGGTTCATCCAATCCCCTCCTATATATTTTCAGCCGTTTTCCAAACTGGATCACTTCCCGGACGCTTATGTGTTAACAAACCATCCGGCGCGTCATGTTAAGCTTAACTCTGTGCCAGTGGAAAGGAAACCCCCTTATCCTTGTCTTCCTTGAGGGTTTGGTTGGTTAAGATGCAGTTCTCTGGGCCTATGTGAAGCAAATATGTGATTCAAATACGTCTGATTTGATGGAACAATGGCATGGCTTTAAAGCACTGAAATCACCCCTGCCGGAGCGACAGGACGGCCTGCTCTGGCAGACTGAGGCCTGTTAGGCTACCTGCAGCACAGCCAGGCGTGCCCCATCCAGTGGCTTATCAGGATCCACCTTCACCCCATCTGTCTTGGAGAAGACCTGGAGCTCAGAGACCTTGGCACAGGCTGTGTGGGCACCCTGGGAGGAACGGAGAGGACAGGAGAGGAGTGAGGCGCTCAGAGGACACTTACATCCAGAGTGATATAGCGAGCCTGTTGCTGGGGCCTGTCCGGGTTCACTTTCACCATCTGGCTGGACTTGAACTCCTGCAGGGCTGAGAGCCGGTCGCATGCAGGGATCGCATCCTGACCACGCCCAAAACCACACGTTTACACGCACAAGGAGGAAGAGGAATAGAGAGAAAGAGAAAGCCAATACAACAAATAGGGGTTACGGAGTGTGTGTGTGTGCGTGTGCGTGCGTGCTGACAATGTGGCAAGGTCAAGAATAGTTTTTCCTAAAATAGAGACTTCGTCGTCGTTGAGAACTTGACACCTCAAAAACTAAAGAGGATAAATATTTACAATCATGCGATTATGTTTTAAAGGCAATAGTACTGTTGGAGGACACAGCGGTGTCTGTAACGATTTCTCATAGAACACTCGAATCACTGCGTACTATATGGGACGGATGACGAGAAAATGAAAAAAACCGTCGTAGACAAAAATAGTACAATTCTTTTTCGAGTGATGTGTTGTAAATGCATGTATTGTACGATAATTGCAAGACTCCTGAAGAGAAGACGGCAGAATAGGCCTAGCTAGCTAGCTTAAATAGCCTACCTTGAAATTTGGAATTCTGTTGTGAACGGGCCTAGGAAAGTTTGCCAAGTTCTTGGATTCAATGTAGTCCCAAACTTTCTCTCGAATGTCCCATTTCGTCGCTCCTGCAGTAGAAGAATACAATGTGGTTTGTTAACAAGAAAGATTTGAGAAACATTTACGTTGTTTGATAAGATGCTAGCTAGCTAAATCCCAATTCATTAGCTAGGATAAAAACAGATAGCTAGCTAGCCATTTGGTAGCAATAGCTTAGCAACGTTGGCATGCAATAGCATTTAGAGCTAGCGTCGTTGAATGTCGTAACCATTTACCAGGATTAATCTTTATAACGGACTCCATCTTCCTCTTTGACAACACGAACAATGTATTCGTTTAACTCTCTGACACGCAACCACCGTATAACGAAGTATTCAAATAGTGAGAGACTGTTTTTTGCACGTGGGGGTTCTGTAACATTGTAGCAACAGCTGCTTGTCAGTGTCGTCTTCACATCGTTGTACGGTGGCTTAAGACAACCATTTTCTTTTCTTTTTTTACAAAACGCAATTGGAAATTAAATAATTTAATATTACTACCAAAAACTGTAGCTGCATGTTATCGATATGGAATAGTTAAGATGTATGTTTACGTTTACATTTATCGGTTTAATAATATTATCATCGTCCATTTTCATGTAAGTCAACAGTTCATGCTGTCAATAACATTCGTTAAAAAAAAGAAAGAAAAAATACAGAAAAATCATTCCCCTAAACCTTCCTGTGTAAACACGTCTGTACGATAAATACATATATCTTGTCAGATGAACATCATAGTCAATATAAACATTGAATCTGTCCACAAGGAGGCACTATCTGCTAAGTTGCATCAATGTCATGTCACAATATGGTTACAATATTGTGTTGTTTATCTCAAGGTTAAGTATGATGGCGCACACCCGTGTTGTGAAAAACTCCCACGAAAGTGTCTCAGTTAAGCATCTATGTATGGCTGTTCTGCCTTGACCCATCATCATTGTTCCAGAGATTTGCAAAGCACATCTGTAAAATATTAAATCACATGAAATACTATTTCAGCATTCAACAATCTGCATAAGTCTCCATACATCATGAAAAGTGCATCCATATGTTCTTGGTAACCAAACATCAATAAATCCTCAGAAAAAAATATGCCTTCCAGCCAGACAATATCGTATGGAGCCCTTTCCAGTTATGCATTTAGGAGGTCTGTGTGGGACTGGGGCCCAAGTAGCTATTACCGTTGCTGACTGGCAAAAGAAGAACTTCTGAACTAAACTTCAACCTGTTGTAGATTTCCTAAAAAGCTCATGGAATTGAATCAGTTCTGTTCGAGCACAACAAATACTAGGCTAAGAGGAGACAGCCTGTTCTGTGAGAAAATCCAGATTCAAAAGACAACTAAAAAATAATTTATTAACCTATACCTAATATATAAAAAAAAACATTTTTCATGGACTACTGGGATCTATGGTTATGATTGAATGTATGTAACGTTATGTATGTACTTGTGCGCCTTTTGCATGCATCTACTTATCTTCATCTGTGGTATTGTGTATCCTATAGTCTGTACCACTCCCCTTTCATGAATCATTAGCTCCCACCTATAAGCTTTCCTAGCTTCGTTGGGGGACCCATTCACTCTACCCAATTGATCTTGTACCCCAACTGTATTGTTGTAATATTTTAAGTGGTATTGTGAATAAATAAATACAATTCATAAACTCCCTTTATAGTCTATTAACTCACCGCCAAACAGCTACTCATTGACTTAAGTCACGTGTCCCAAAATAACAAATTGTAAGCGTGGATTTCAACTTGACTTTTATTTGACATTTACAGTAGAGGAAACAGAAAGACAATTTCATCTAATTTCCATTGAATCCTGGATCTTTCAAATCCTTGGAGGTTTTTCAACCTTTGAAACAAGTGGAAGGTCAGACACATTCACAGTCACCTAAGCTGTGCAGTGATAAATAAATTCTATTGGTCACGAGTCTGGGTGGGGGTGAGCCAAGGGAGGACCAGGGGAAGTCTTGCGTCTGGGAGTCCAGGGCTGGAGCCACATCTCATGTGGATGCCGACACCAGGCCAGCAGGGCCCTGTCCCAGCTGCTGTCCAGCCAAGAAGCTGCTCTCCAGCGGCTTGAAGCCCAGTTCCTCTACAGGGATCCCAAAGGCTCTGAGCTTGGCCTCGTATGTGCGCAGCAGGTCGTTATGGGACTAGGACACACGCGAGCACGTTAACACACAGTTCACACACAATTACACCAAATCGTACCGTACAATGCGTGTTTACGACACGCTTCTGTGTATGACGCCGTCAACCTCACCTTGCAGACCCGAGCCAGCTCATACTGCAGGTCTTTGATCGCTGTGTTCTTGGAGTCGAGCACGTCCTGTTGGGAAACAAGTGACAAGGTGTTTATCAGCATTGTGGGGGGGTCGAGACAGCTGCCAAGAACAGAGCATTAGTGAACCCAATTCCAGAATGCTCAGAACATGTGTGTGTGTTTGTGTATGAGAGAGAGAGAGAGAGAGAGAGAGAGAGAGAGAGGGAGAGAGAGAGAGAGGGGGAGGGAGGGAGAGAGGGGGAGGGAGAGGGAGAGGGAGAGGGAGAGGGAGAGGGGGAGGGGGAGGGGGAGGGGAGGGGGAGGGGGAGGGGGAGGGGGAGAAAGAGAGAGAGAGAGAGAGAGAGAGAGAGAGAGAGAGAGAGAGAGAGAGAGAGAGAGGGAGGGAGGAAAAATGAGTAAGTAAACATCCAAGCAAGCCAGTGAGTGAGTGAGTGAATGAGCGAGCAGGTGAGGGCTGTGTGTGTGTGTGTGTGTATGCGGGCACAGTACCTCCAGTTTTCGTGTGACCACGCTGAGGGCGGAGTGGTCCAGGTTGGAGGCAGCCAGGACCTCATTGAGCTGGGCCTCCTTCTTCTCCAGGCTGAGGGCCAGCGCTCCCAGCTTCCTCTCCAGGAGCAGGTTCTTGAAGCCGCTCTTCTGCTGCACCTCCAGGATGGCCTGGGTGAACTTCTTGTACAAATCGTCCCTCTCCACCTGAACCTGCATTGTGGGACAGGGGGTCAGATGGCTGAGTGGTTACGGAGTCTTATAGTTAATAACACTTATAGTAGGTTAGGGAGTATTCATCAGAAAGTTTCCGGTTCGATTCCCGGCCGTGCAAAATGACGCAAGGCTTCCCTCCGAGGCTACTTGCCTCGGAAGGAATGTCCCTGTACTTACTAAGTCGCTCTGGATAAGAGCGTCTGCTAAGTGACTAACATTTAAAATGGGACAGTGACAGTTCAAATGGCGGGACTTCTGCAGACGCTTTATCCAAAGAGAGACACTGATTTGTATTATGTACGATGTTTACAGGTGCGTTTTAAGACGGGCAGTTTGCAGTTGGTTTGTGACTGACAGTCTGCATGTACTGTAGGTCACGTGTGTGAATGTGTAAGGGTGACAGCCTGTGTTTGTACTTAATGTAATTTGTATTTTAAGAGCAGAATGTGAGCAGAAGATGTGTCCAATATCGTCCTGAAGGAAATTTAAGTATATCTGATTATGTCTTAAACGAACAGCAGACAATCAAGAAGTGCATTGTTCTAACAATATTTTGTCGGATCTCTGAATCTACAAGCGCTCTACCACTGAGAGACACCCATATTGTTGCCATGAGTCCTACAAAAAATTTGAGGTAAACAGCTTGTGTTACATTAAAGGAAAATGATTAACGCACTCTTTATTTAGTTTTACAAGCTACTCACCGAACTAAACCTCTGCTCCAGCACCTCGTGCTCCCATCTCAGGGCCTTCATCTCTTTGTCGGCGACCTTCAGACGTGCTTTGGCCCCCTGTCAGAGGAGACAGAAATCCTTTAAATCACTCCTGCCATCATCAACAAAAACAGTATACCAAGTCTTACACTGACAAAACTGGACATCTAACTGAGTGAAATAATCTTGTTTTTAAGATTTCAAATCTTTTTGGACTGGTTTCTAGTATGAAGGGCTTATGTAGTGACTTAAGTTAAGTAAACAACACTTATTTGAATAAATCTTACCAAATGAATGTTTCCTACTGCACTGGCAGCCACATTTATATGTTTCAAGCATAAGCAAGCTCAACTGATATTTTGACACTTAAATCTGACTTTTTTTTGCTGTGTACGGTTCTCGAGAGCAACTTCGCGTCCATTACGATGCAAAAACAGCACGGCTCAGATGGATGAGTCATCTCCGCGTACTCTGGTGTGGGTTTAAGCTATTACACTGTATGTGACCTCCATTTTGGAAACGCGATCCCAGACATCCAGTGTTGGAGCTGTTACCCACCGCCAGGGAGGCCTTGTCTTTCTCGTAGTTGGCCAGCTGTTTCTGGAGATCAGCCACCGCCTCCTTGGCTCTCTGCAGCGGTTCCGTCAGACGCCTGTTCTGGAGTAGCACCTCCGCCATCTCCTTCTCCAACCTCTCCTCTTTCCTCTTCATCTCCTCCACTTGTTCCTGAGAGACACACACACACACACACACTCGCATTTGAAGCCACAATGATAAAACTGTGAAATAACCCTACTGGGCTGTGGGCGGTGTCGTTTCTCAGCTGGGGTCGTTGTTGTGGATACGACCAACCTTGAGCGAGTTGATCAGGGCCAGGTTGTTGAGTGTGATGTCATTGTAGTAGTTCTTGATGTCGCTGAAGGCTTTCTCGTGGTTCTTCATCAGAGTGTTGATCTGGTTGTCCTTCCTCTGGACGATTTCATTGGTCTCCGTCTTCCTCCTCAGATCCAGCTCCTGGCGCAGGACCTGCATCTTCTTCTCATACTTGGCCTCGATTTCTACTCAAGCAGAGGCAGCAGAAGACAGACGCAGACCCTTATTTGGCTTATTTATCTTTAAATATATAGGCTTTAGCATATGAGAGGTGGGGGCAGGTTTGACACCCAGCCTTACATTCTTCTTGTTTTATTATTTATTTCTGACAGAGATCGTGTGTCTGAGAGGACAGAGAGAGACAGAAAGAGAGAGGGGGGGCATGCGGTAAAGGGCCTGGACAGGAATCGAACCCGGGCCTCCCCCGTGAGGCGTCAGCCTACATGGTGCTGCGTGCTCGTCTACTGAGACAGTTTTTCAGTTGATATAAACACATCATCTCACCTCTTACTTGTCTCTCAAAGTTGTTTCTTGTTTTAGTTACTTCTTCCGCGTGTTTCTGATTGACGAAAATAACAGGAATCAAAGATACATTCAGACAGGAATTAAATAAGAAGGCACTGTACAAACTGTAAACTGAGTGTGATCATCTTGTTTTTAGATTTCTAATCCAGTTGGACTTGTTTCTAGTATAAATGGCTTATGTAGTGACTTAATTTAAACACATTATTTTAATAAATATTTTTAAAGTAATTGTGCTTACTGCACTGGCAGCCAAATGTTTTAAGCATAGGCAAGTTCATTATTGATATTTCTGCACTTAAATTCTAGGCCGCTCTTGCAGTGTGCATCCAATACCGACTCGACAGGCGTGACAGTGGAGAAACAAGTGATTGTGGGGACCACTAACCAGTTTAAGGCCTTTGACAAGGTTCTCATTGGAGAGCTCCTGTTCCTTACAGTCCACCTTCAGGTTGCGCATGCCCTTGCGAAGCTCGTTCTCCAGCTCGGACTGCTCCTTCTGCATGAGCTTGGTGGAGACCACACCCTCTGCCTTCAGCTCAGATATGCTGTTCTGGTGCTCGTAAAGAAGGTGTTTCACCTTCTGCTTGTAGACCTGGGAAGGCAAAATCAATAATCAGGTTTAAATTTGATTTTAGAAATGTTCCAAAAGGGAAGAATATTGCATTTTCTACAGCTTTTGGGCATTTCTGAGTCTGTGTGTGTGTGTGTGCGGGCGTGCGTGCGGGCGTGCGTGTGCGTATGTGTGTGCAGGTGTGTATGTGTGTGCGGGTGTGTGGGTATGTGTGTATGTGTGTGTGTGCGGGCGTGCGTGTATGTGCGGGTGTGTGTATGTGTGTGTGTGGGTAGGTGTGTGTGTGTGTGTATGTATGTGTGTGTGTGTGTGTGTGTGTGTGTGTGTGTGTGTGTGTGTGTGTGTGCGTGCGTGCGTGTATGTGCGGGTGTGTGTGTGTGTGTGTGTTACCTTGATCTCTACTTGGTGGCGCTCCTCTGCCTCCTCCATTTCCCTGTCCCTGTTCCTAAGGTCTGCCTTCCTCTCATCCAGGTGCCTCTTGGTGATCTCCCAGAAGGTGTGAATCTTGTCCCTCTCTAGCTGGAAGTAGTTCCTCTCCTCTCTCTCCCTGTCCAGCTCTTCGCGGAGTCGCACAATGTGCTCCTCGAGCTGCAACAGCAAAGAACAACCGTCTCAATGTTATGTTGTCCTTGGTTTGTCGGTCGATGTATGTGTAGCAGTGTGACGTTGATCCACCTAGATTATGCACTAAATTGCACACAAGGACCAATTCAAATAGGTCAGGTCTAGAGGGGATGTTAATAATTTGATGATAATAATAATAATTCTGTGTTTTTTAAATTTAATTACAGATGCATAGCTAAGGTTAATTTTTGGTCTAGAGACACTTTTTCATTTCTATATTGTACATACTTATTGTTCTCTTCGGCCTGACCTTAGGCTAGCAAGGTACGCGGTCCTTCGCTCCGAAATTTGTTCAATATAAAACAGTGGTAATGTTACACAATGTGTTGTTATGCAAACATAAGTTTTGTGGACAATATAAAGATTTATATTAACAAGTTTCACCGAGCTCGCATACTAGGGTACCTATTGTAATATGATGGTAATTGGGGACAGTGTTTAAATGAGTTTCCATGTGCTCACGCAGTTGCCCGAGGGCTGTGATTGGCACCAATGGCAAACATATTGTGTGTTGTCTGTCTCTTCGTGTTCAGGTAAGTCTTTTATTTTGTCCGAATGATGTTGTATATAATTGTACTTTTATTGTGTGGTGTGCTGTTGTGTACTGAATGTCCATGCAGCACCTTGTATTTCGTTTAAGTTCGCTTGGTCTCTTCGGCTTGACCTTTGGCTAGCAAGGTGCAGAGCTGTGATTTGCACTAATAGTGTGTTGTCTCTTCGTGTGCAGGCAAATAAAAATAACTAAACCAGCACCAGTTGCGGCAGTTTCCAACCACGCTACATCAGCATGAAAGTCTAGAAATGCTGTGCTTCCTTACGATCATTTGAGCTAAAATGACTTCTGTGGCAGGCTAGAGAACTGGTTCAAGATACATTACAATCAACTTCAGCAAACGCGTCTATAGTACAGTATAGCTAGCATAAGCTATCTAGCTATCCGCCTATATGTCGTATAACGTTACCTGCTCCTTCGACATCTCTTCTGTGGAAAGGCCATCGACTACCGTTGGCGTCTTGCCCTTGGCAGGTTTGCCTGCACCTTTCTTTTTAGGTGGCTGGAAATACAAGATTTACAGTTCACGTCAGATACTGTAGTGATCTAGCAGGAGCTCGGCTAGCACAGGCGTAGCACAGGATACTGGAGCTAACAGCTAGCAATAGCATAGGGTATGTATGGGCAAACAGACCGCACAGTTCATGAAGACTACCATGTACTTACCATTGCTATTTTTTGCGACCAGACTCACATATATATATATATATATATATATACACACAATATAGTCTACACTCACAAGAGTGGGCTAGCACATTCGTTAGCATGCATCCATTTGTTTGAATCCCAAACGTCAACAAAGTATTGTCATGGCAACTTGGTTTGCCACGTTTTGTACGTTGTCTGTGTAGCATAGTGGCGGGGTGGAGAAGTACCCCACTACTTGGAAGGTAGGGAGACGAAACCATAATCACATTAATTCCACCGAATTTGTAGGCAGGGGAAAAGTCAAGCAGGTACCTATAACACCCCACAGTCAAATAGTGTTATTAAGGTAATACTAAATGTACTATTTTACAACTAGATTTATTACTACAGTAGTACAGGGAAAATGTTTGTTTCTCCTAAATTTGGTATAACTGGAATTCCTTGTCTTTTCACTGACCCAGAAAGCTGAAAAAGTTGGAAATCAATCGGACTACGTTTTTACCCGGTTTCAAAGCGGGGAAAAATAAATTTTGTTTCCGCCCGGTTTCGAACCGGGGACCTTTCGCGTGTGAGGCGAACGTGATAACCACTACACTACGGAAACAGATGCCTTCGCTTTACGAAATCACTTTAGTTCTTTATCTATGGTAGGCCACAATATGGGTGTAATACCTCAACGGCCTCTGGTAGTTTATTGTGGCGCTGTTGTTAAAGAAAAAGAAAGGTGACTCAGTCTATCTCCCTTTATTGAGCGAATGTACCCGAATACAACGACGAAAATTGTGTATAGAAGTATATATTTTATTTCCACAATTATAAATATAACTTTAGTCAGCAGTAAACAACATCGAGTCAACAAATCTGCAAAAATAACATAGGAAGATTAGTTCATGACAATTTTGCCGGGATTCGATGATGCGGAATGGTCTTCACCTCTGGGATAGTATTCTCAAGACCCTTTATTTCGTAGTTTTATTACATTATATTAATATAATTTACTAATAATATTCATCAATATTAGTTTTGCTGTAGGCTAATGTACAGCAATTAAGAGTTTGGCAGGGGTGCTTAGCCCAGTTATAAAGGACAGGAAGATTGCTTGGTCAAAGCTGACTGTTGGTGTCGCTTCGCAAGAAAGGGTTACCGAAGGGCAGCAGGTGGTTGTACTTGGGCGTGATGGAGATGTGGACTGCAGCCGTGTGCAGGTCGTGGCACACTATGCGGTGAAGCGCTGAGCTCCCCTTTTCCGTTTCCTGGAGGCTTGCATCTGTGATCTTGTTCACGTCTATCTGGCCGGAGCCATCTTCTGGGTACAAGGAGTCACCTTTGAGAGAAAAGCGGAAAACAGAGTCAGTGTGTGTGTGTGTGTGTGTGTGTGTGTGTGTGTGTGTGTGTGTGTGTGTGTGTGTGTGTGTGTGTGTGTGTGTGTGTGTGTGTAGCTCGTTTATCTCGGGAACCGGGCACCTTTATGAAGTTAAATTTCCCACTTTACCAATTCTTCACCAAAGCAATTGAGCAGAGTGACAGATTACGTTTTATATCAAGGTGTATAGAAGGGAGCATCTGAGCACCTGGGAGGAGTGATATGTAGACGTTGTCGGTCACCAGGCGGACAGGTAACCACTGCTCACAGCCCTCGCTGCCTCTCCGGCTGGCAAAGTTGTGCAGATGAGCCAAGGAGGGGAAACGACACATTCGGCTGAGGTCGTAGAACTGAGGTGGGGCAATCCACAGCTGGCGGCCCAGAAATCTATGGAGTATCTCTGAAGGTGGCGACCACTGAACCATACAGACAAAGATAGCCGTTAGCTAATATTTGTTATCTCCCCATTTTAAACGTCTGACTGACAGGTTGACTACTTTACGGGTAGCCTAGGTTTCATGTGGGCCTATCTAATAGCAGGTTGTCTTAGACTAAAACGTTTATTAAGCAAAAGGTAACTTAAGTCAGGGAATCCACATTTAAGGAAACTACGGAATTACCTTAAAATGCACAATCTCCTTCTCGTCTTGGAGGGTGTCCGGAGTCTCTTCCAAGCAGCACATGAAGAATGCAGTATCGTATCTCCTTTGCTTCTCATAGACGCCAGAAGGGGTCAGCCAATTACCCCATTCGTGCAATGCCCAAATGTTAGGCAAACATTCCAGCTCTCTGCACATTCTGATAAAGTTCGATGGATTCTTATTAACCAACGCTCTCCACTTAGCGAGTTCGCTCTTGTCACACAGCTTGTGTACTCTTGTCAATTCGGTCTGGTTTTGACTACTCGTATTCTCAATTTTTTTTAGCAAACTATTTTCCTCCTCTTTAGGCACCGCCAGGAGCACGCCAGATTCCTCGAATGTCTCACGAACGGCGCATATTCGAAACGCCACATCTCCTGGGATTGGAGAACCGAGTTTCATTCTATCCGTAGCGAAAATGGGAGGTCTGGTTGCCGGTGGCTGTTTGACAATTCCTAAACCAAAATTTGGCGAGCGCCGAAAAGCCTTGAATATGTCCAGCCATTCGCTAGAGAAATCAGAAGGTTCTACCAACCCTCCCGGGAAGACATAAGCATTAGGCATAAATCCACTTTTACCGCTTCGTTTCAACAAAAGTACATCATAATCGAAGGTGGATTCGTGTGGAAAGTTTGACAGTCCTTCAATTCCTGTTTTAGGTGTAGAGGTGCCTTTATCGAGGCACCTTGAAAAACCATCTGAAAGTTTGTGCCTCGTACCCGCAGATATAATGACAGTCGCTGCCTCCTTCCAGTGTTTAAGAGCTGTATTCATCCTCGGCAACGAATGTACTAATTTTCCATTTCCAAAATGCTTCAAGAACTGTGTTGTTTTGAAGGAAATTACATAGCAGGAAATCAAAGAAGAGCGAAGGAAAGTATGACAGCTCATGAAGAAGTTAGGGGTGCCATCTACCGACCTGGCTGACTTTGAGAAAGCAAAAACGCAAAGAACATGACTAATTGGATTCATTGTAAAATTTACAGTTTGAACTGGTCTGTAATCCATTTTTCTTTCATTCTCGTACAATCAAAAATACAGAAGATTTACACTGCAATAGTAGCACAACATTAAAAACAGAGAGAACAAAGAGGTCTGTATTCTTTTAAACTTACAATATTTGCAGTAAAACGTTAGTATACACAGTGCTTGAATGTGGTATCAAACATTTCATTAAAACTAAACCATGAGGGGAAAAAAACTAAACTAACAAAAAAGTCATGGGCATTTTGAAAGCTTTATAGGTTTTTAGTATCTTCCTATAGTGTAAACAAAAGACTGCTGGCAGTTCATACTTGGACAGACAATGAAAAGGACCAGACCAGAGGGGAAGGAATTGCAGTTCAAGCCAGATTAAATAGCCCCAGAATTAAATGTACATTCATTTCATTCATCAGAGGGATCCCTGTTGCATCCAGCATGAGATCTAGACTATTCCTCTGGCTTGTCCGAATATTCTGTTCAGTGGAAGAGCAGTCTAGATATCCACTAGTTGTCCATTAACGTCCATTCATCTTCGTCATTCAATTTTGTCTGGGGGGACCACTTCCATCAGCAGCTGCAGGTGCTTGGTGATGGGCCCTACAAAAATCAACGGTTAAATGTGTCCAAATGACAAAACCTCAGATACAAAGAGTGTCTTTAGCATAAATAGCATAAGGACTTGCATAAATCTAAACCTAAAACAGTGGTATCATTGAGATTTCAAATGTGCCTGGTCACCTTTTTAAAAGACAAGACCATCCATATAAGAGGCTAGCGGAGTTCATATACAAGTATTAATAAAAATAATGTAACCTATTATTAAACGCTTTCATCCAAAGCGACATACAGAGAGGAATTAGAACATGCAACCTCTAGATCTGATCAAACCATCTAACCATTGAGCTTAACTCATCTAACATCGATGTCTCAGACTGAGAGCTGGGCAACGAGGACTGATGACACATACTCATGACTTTGCGTGTCCAGCCGAACTTGCGGTGGACAAAAGGGAAGTATAGCAGCAGGCCGCTGACGATGAAGATGGTGCAGTAGAGATACTCCAGCTCTGGTTTGTCTATGATGGGGGCTAGGACAAGGTAGCAGGATACGATCACCACCAGGAAAGCGATGGCTATTGGTACCTGAGCAAGCACAGAAACACGTCAGCGTTTCATCTATGAGGGAGAGCATCTGGGATGGATTTGAATTGGTTTTAGAATGTTTTAAAAACAGTTTTTATTAATATATTCGTTAAAATAACATTTGTTATTTGTTAAAATAACATTTGAGTGTTTTTAACTCTTAGGGGTGTGAAATTGAATGATGTATGACATGTTAAATATCCAGGATGTGCGTTTCGTGTTCTGGAAATTAGAGTTTTCCCTCTTGTCGTTGTTTTGTCGTACCTTGACTGGCCTGGGAAGTTCCTTCCTGGTGAAGCGCATGACGATGAGAGCAAGAGCCGTTAGACCGTAGAACGCCCACTGAGCAAAGCTGAAGTAGTTGATAAGACTGTTAATGTCTGCTGGGACAGTGTACAGAATAGCCAGAATCCCCTAGAATTGCAACAAAAAAAAGATAGAAAAGTGAACTCTTCCTAGTGAATCACATGGTCCTGGGACATGACTTTAAGATGGTAATGCCGATATGACTGTCTGGATGAGTGCGGGTGGAGACTAATGGGGATTATTAAACCGGGAGGACTCACGTTGAAGATAAGGGCAGGGGATGGAGTGTAATACCTCGGGCTGATGTATGACAAGATCTTTACCATGTGACCTTCTCTTCCAGCCACATAGGTCAACCTAAGAGGAATTACAGCGCATTTCATTTAGACCAATCAGAAACGTCTTTGTACGCCAACATGCCTCAGACAACAGGAGCCTTTTGATTGAGTCTCTCAAAATGCTGGATAAGAGCGTCTGCTAAATGACTCAATATAAAAATGCCTGCCGGTAAATTCCCTCACCTGCCGGCGGTGAAGCAACTTCCGTTTCCCGCCCCGAAAGTGGAGAAGACCACAAAGAGAGGGACAACCCAGGACATGGGGTAGAGTACTCGGTCACCAAAAGTCTAAAGGGGACGTAAATCAAACTGTCAGAAGAGACATGGGTTCAAGGCAATGTTTGTTTTACAACCCTAAACCTGTTTGGTTGAGCCCTGAAGAAGAAATCGTCTTACTCCACTAATGGTGTGGTTTCCATCTAAGCTTGATGTTTATATGCATTTGTCAGTGTAATGATAGCAACAGCAGACAATAAATATTACTCAATAATTGAATCGATCATAAACACGAGCTCTTGTTGCACCTCAACGGTGGGTCACAATGACCCGAAGGCAGCACAAGGGTTAAGCTATAAAGGCTCTCTGATGCTCAAAGGATTCAAGGATTTCAGAACACAACAAAGTGTTTCTTCAAATACAAAATAGAGCAAATCCTCAACCACAGACGACACAGTTATCATGCATCTGTCAAGCTCAGCCTATCAAAAAGCCTTCTCCAGCTGGGGGAACCAAATACCCAGGGCCCTAAACGCCAGCTTCTGAACGGCCCATAGTCAAACTGAAATTGAACTGATAGCATGCTCCTCCATGCCTGTCCTTCTGTAATCAAAGTGAATGGACACAAAGAAACACAGAGCGTAATACAAGGGCACTTGCAACGAATAGTCAAAACAGCCAGTAAGATCATTGGAGCTGATCAGGTATCTGTAGCCCAATTGAGCCCAACAATCTTAGTCTTAAAAAGACAGAACAAATTATAAATGATTCAACCCACCCTCTTCATCAAAATGTCTTAAGAAGCAACAGGTCAAGTGGCAGAGTACTGCAGAGGAAAATTTGGACCACAAGGTACAGCAATTCTTTTGTGCCTTCAGCAATAAGGCTGTACAACAATCAGCTAGCATTCAGCTAGTTAATTTATTTTCTTATATATTTAATATGGTACAATGTTAACTGTTTTTGTATTTAATGCTTTTGTATTTATGTATTCATGTATTTATGTTTTTATTTGTATGCAGCAGGCTTTCTAACAATGGAGCGTGTAATGGTGACCATATGAATTTCCTACTTGTGGATAATAAAGTTTACCTTGACCTTGACGTTGAAGAATAATACAATACATGGTTCCAATAAAGCATGTTTGGGACTACGGGTCATGTTTAACAGAGATGAAAGGTCAGTCTTTTCAATTTCTCGCACACCCTTGACCCCTTGTGAATGCTGTTACCAGGGGAACGACCCTGAACAGGCAGCCCTGAGTGGAGCAGAGCATCAATCGCCATGATGGCGTTATCATTACCACGGCGACGGCTGGAGACTGTAACAGTTCTGTGGCGGACATGGCACTGAAGTAGGCAATGTTGACCAGCACGTAGCAAACTGACACCAGAGGAATCCCGATGATGATGGACAGGGGAAGATTCCTAGTGGAGATCAACAATTATTTTAAGGTAGATTCTGCAAAATAAACCCACTTCGACATAGCTCAATTGCAGAATGAACCTTCACTCACCTAAATGGGTTTTCCAGTTCCTCAGTTATGAAGTTCAGTTGGTTCCTGAAGGAGAAACAGTTGATGGTGTCACCGTGTCATTCTTTTCCAGACAAGACTAAACAAAGAACTTAAAGTCATAAAACATTACAGTAAGTGAAGAAGTGATAAGAATTGACAGAAGGTCTTACCACCCATCGTAAGCCCAAAGGCCGTTGTAAAACGCAAGTCCAATGTTGCCAAAAGAGGTCGATGACCCTTCAAAGGCATTTGACAGATTCTGTGTGTTCCCTGACACACACAAACACACGTGGTTATAACTCCATGTAATAAATACATATTTTTTGAAATATTTTCTTAACCATGAACAGAATACTGTTATTAAATGTTTACTGTTGTCTATAGAAGCAAATCAATGACAATGTTTTCAATTGAATACTTAATATTGAAATGTAAATACCACAAAATTAATTGGTTTTGATTTCACTTCTTTTTTTTCTTTTTTTTTTACAAAAATCTGATCCAAAAATTCAAAGTTCAGAAATTCAGGTTGGTCAAATTCAAACAGCAAAATTCAGATCCCAAAAAATGCAGCAGTTTTGCAATATTTTTTTCAGAATATTTTTTTCATGATTTTTTCTTTACATTTAAATAAATTAATATTTCAATCATAAAGAGGTGAATACAAAACCAACAAATCTGGTTTAATGTTTACATTTCTATATTAAGTATTCAATTCCTTCAAAATTCAAAACATTCTGCCACTAATTTGTTTCCATAGTCGTCTCTCCTAAATTCCGACAGATTAGGATCTGCCTACCTTGGGCCAACAGCACAATGCCAGACACCACAATGATAAGGATGATGAACAGTTTGGCTGCGGTAAAGAAGTTTTGGACGTAACTGGCCAGCTTGACACTAAGACAGTTGACCAGTACTATCAATACTGAAGGATGAAGGAGGAAAAAAAAACGAGTCAGGAAAGAGTTGAGTAGAAACCCAGTTTGCACACGTATCCAGTGAGCTACTGAGGCACTCCTTGAGCAACAATTCTTGGACAAAAAAGTAGAAAGTATATTAAGACTCACAGATGCAAGCTGCAGCCAGACACTTAGTGACGACGACCGGAGGCTGGCATCCCGGGTAGAACGGAGTGGATGCGTACTCCGCGAAGCTGAGGGCGATGATGGCAAAAGAGGAGGGCTTTAGGACCATGATGGTGGTCCAGGAGTACAGGTAGGCCACGATGGACCCAAAGGCCTCCATCAGATAGGGGTACTCTCCCCCCGATTTAGTAATCATGGTGCCCAGCTCCGCATAGCACAGTGCACCTAGAGGGAGAGGGGGGAGGGAGAGGGAGAGGGAGAGGGAGAGAGAGGGAGAGGGGGGAGGGAGAGGGAGAGGGAGAGGGAGAGGGAGAGAGAGAGAGAGAGAGAGAGAGAGAGGGAGAGGGAGAGGGAGAGGGAGAGGGAGAGGGAGAGGGAGAGGGGGGAGGGAGAGGGAGAGGGAGAGAGAGAGAGAGAGAGAGAGGGAGAGGGAGAGGGAGAGGGAGAGAGATTACAGTCACAGATAGACAGGATGGGATTTCCCTCGTTGACTCCTGGTAACTCTGCTGAGTTTGTGTCAGGTTGATTAAGCCTCCCTCTTCTAGGTCTTGTGGGATTTAACACACTGACACAGTCTCTCCTACTGAGCTGTTATCCCATTCTTGGCATTTTTCCCAAGGACTAAACTACTTATTGTTATATGACTGAGAATAGCCACGTTTCAGAACAGGTCTAAATTGCAAAAACAGGTCAACGGCATAAAAACTGTTTTATCATTTCTACATGATCACAAACGATAAAATCCTTGACATCAAATCTGTCTGTTGTTTGGTTTCAGGATTGAAGAAAATCTCTTATTTATGACATACCTCTTCAGTTACTTTGTGGGTTATTTATGCGTTCTTTCATGTTTAGGGCTCAATAGCAAATATTTTTTCATGTAAATGGATTAGCCTTTTCTGTTTACTATGAATGTTTTTTTACTAAATTGTTTTGCAGACTGTTGTAGTATCTCCTCACAGTAGTCATGGATATCTTAGAAAAGACCAGCCCGGAGTGTGGCATGTGTGTTTGAACGTGTCTACACTTGTAAGTCTCCAGTGTGTGTGTGGGTGTGTGTGTGTGTGGTGTGTGTGTGTCGTGTCTCTCACCCAGAGTGGCCAGCAGTCCGCAGGCTGCCCATACACACAGGCATGGTCCAACCGCTCCCGAGCGCTCCAGCACGGCCTTGGGAGAGATGAAGATCCCCGAGCCGATCATGGTGCCCACGATCAGGCAGATGCCGCTCAGTAGACCCACCTGGAGAGAGACAGGAAGTGGTCATCCAGACAGGATGTGGCTTAGGATGACGACTTCCTGCTGCTCTCCCTTAATGTGTCTCCTCTCCCCATCAAGGACTGACCTTTTCTTCAGTATAATACCAGACAATAACATTTGAACTATTTGGGGATGTAAAATGAGGAATAAAGCTGATATAGGGTGAAAATGATTTTGATGATGAATAGTACAGATGTGCTCCTTGCATTTTAACATTCTGTTTAACATTCATTTTAACACACAAAATCAAGTCCCTGAGTTGGTCAGACAATGTTTTCATATGGGCAATATTTAACCCACTGTCCCACAATAATATTGTGTCAAAACCCTTGTGGCTGAAGTCCCCAGAACTTGTTTAACCTATAAACTTAAACTTAATTGACTTTATTAAAGAAAATGTATATTAATTTGGTTCACATTGGCCATTCTTTTTGTTATCAAAGATCAATAAAGCTTGATGCACAAGCATTGACTCTGCTTTCCTAACTCTAAAACATGTTGCCACTCTCATGACATTCTGAGGTGTACTTGTTCAATGGCCGTGGAGCTTGACAACTCAACTTCCTAACGTTGGTGGCCTGCTTAGCATACTTAGATACTGAGAATCGATGTGCATGAACAACCCATTTCATTAACTAGGGTGCTCACTAAGTCCTCTGGACAAAAGGCCAACTTCCAAGAGGAAGAATCTGGAAGTAGAACAAGAGAACAAGTGACATCGATGGGTCGGGGCTGGGTGGGGGGTGGAGAAGTGTTGATCTAAATGGAGATGACAGTGGAAGGTACAGGCTGGTACCTCTGGGGTGAGACGGGGGCTGTGTGGGGCCGTGAGAGCGACTGTGTGTGTGTGTGTGTGTGTGGGGCCGTGAGAGCCACTGTGTGTGTGTATCTTGTGGTGTGAACATCCACTAAGGATACACTCTCCGGAGCTGAGACACTGGTGGCTATAACACACACTCACACAGAGACATGCAAGCATGCACACCGAGCATGCACACATAGATAGACATGCACGCATGCACGTGGAACACGTACACACACACACACACACACACTGAGAAAAAAGGCCCTTACTTCCTTCTGCAGCACTGTGGCCTTCACCTTCTCCTCTGTAGTGGGGGAGAAGGAGGCCATGCTGGGTTCAGCACCACTGTTCCCTGTATCCTTTCTCCTCCTCACGCTGCCCTCGTCCATGCCAACCTGCTGACACACACGCATGCACACATGCACAGACACACAGACAGACATACATAAACACACACACAAATTCTTGTAGAAATAACATACATGAGAAAAATAAAAAGAGACATTTTCATGGCTGTAGATCATTCAGCAACAAGACTGGCATGTTGCAACAGCAGATGTTGAATGAAGTTCATAGTGAACTGATTGGAGTTTTATGTCGAACGATACACGCCTCCAGTTGATTTGCCTTGATCGCAGAACAGCTGCGCCGCAACGTGCTAGCATTAGCACGTTCAGTTCTTCCGCAGTCACGTCCAACACATCTCTTGGGGCAACCTCACAGCTCTCGCAAAGGGGTGTCTGTTTCTAAGCAACAGCTGTTGAAACACCCATTTTGTGTGGAAACGGTGCATTGGAAGGGGTGGGGGTCGTTTCTGGGAAATGAGTGTTAAGCGTACAAAGTCCTATCAAAGGGTAATGGGTTGAGAGAAATCTGAATATCAAATCCCAGTACCACAGGTTGACGTGACCTCACGTGGTGCTTAGTGCTGGTCCGAGAGGACCTGATAGTACACTTGGCACAAGTGTGCAAGTCATACATTTACACCTTTCCACTAGTCCTGGTCTTCCAAGAGCAGTTGTGGCGTGGGCTAGAGGCTGGTTCAGACACCTCAGCATCGTCTGAGCCCTGAAGTTGATTCACCCACGAGACCACCCACTTCCTCCTCCTACTACTTGTGTGCTTTTAGAGGTATATTGACATGTCGTGTTGACCTGTCAATGGCTGCTGGCAGACAGGCGCCAGGGGATGGCAAACATGTACTGTAAGTGGGTGTAAATGAGTCATCAGCGCTCTGTCTGTCAAGGCCAAGCGCATCCCGTCGCTTGTTTTATGACATCACTTAAGTCAGGCTCTGATTATGTTCCTTGAAAAGAACATCAACTTACAGGTCATTAAAGTCAAACTAAGGACTTGTTTATCACTTGGCTGGCAAAAGACATTCTACGTTGTCTGGAACTGTGATCTGTAGACATTTGTGTTTTGTTTTTGTAGTTATAGTATATTAATATATATATATATATTAGTATATATATTTGTAATACTTACTCACCGTTTATGTGTTTTCAGCGGTTTGGTCTCAATACAGAAACTTCATCAGCTGTATTTGTTGACCCTGAAACACCCAACATGCCACAATGAAAATGTATTAACCACAGGTGAGTGTCCTCCTTCAGTCACTACTATTAGGTTTTTTTCTTCTTCTTCATACTCAGTAGTTTAAAGGACGATTTTGATGTCACAAGTCACACTAATACATGGAAACACACACACATACATCAAGTTTTTGTACTCTCACTCACTAACAGGTTTGAAGTGTAAAGTTCCTCTGCCCCCAGTGTGAGCTAGCCGGATAGGTATGAGCTAGCCGGACAGGTATGAGCTAGCCGGACAGGTATGAGCTAGCCGGACAGGTATGAGCTAGCCGGACAGGTATGAGCTAGCCGGACAGGTAGGAGCTAGCCGGACAGGTATGAGCTAGCCGGACAGGTATGAGCTAGCCGGACAGGTATGAGCTAGCCGGACAGGTATGAGCTAGCCGGACAGGTATGAGCTAGCCGGACAGGTAGGGGCTAGCTGGACAGGTAGGAGCTAGCTGGACAGGTATCAGCTAGCCGGACAGGTAGGAGCTATCCGGACAGGTAGGAGCTAGCTGGACAGGTATGAGCTAGCCGGACAGGTAGGAGCTTGCCGGACAGGTAGGGGCTAGCTGGACAGGTATGAGCTAGCCGGACAGGTAGGGGCTAGCTGGACAGGTATGAGCTAGCTGGACAGGTATGAGCTAGCCGGACAGGTATGAGCTAGCCGGACAGGTAGGGAGTGAGCTGTAAGGACCATGGTAGGGTTGAACACTGTTCACACAGCAAGCTACCGTGACAGCAACCAAAACAACACGTCTTGTCCAGGAGATGTTACAATGCCAAAAAACTGAACTTGCACACCTTGTTGTAAATATTCAATTGTGGTTTAACTTTATAAACAACAGCTCTGCTAAATCATTTACACAAAACGTGTATCTGCACATAACTTAAGAAAACAATGTTTTTTCTTGCTATTTCACATGCCTCTGCTTCCAAGTATTAGGAACAGACACTCACCTAAGTCAACAGCCCAGTGTTCCAGTCCTGAATCCAATACCAGTCTTATGGTAGTTTCTCACAGTCTGTCTGCCCTGGCTGTGACTGGACACATATAATGGGAGGGGCCTTAAGACTTCATCTGACTCCTATTGGAAGTTGGGCCCTGAAGAAGAGGGAGGGGGCCGCCCTATGCTAGAGAACACACCTCAGACTCACAATACCCCTTTGATAAGGACATCCGACACCCTGTGTGTGTGTGTGTGTGTGTGTGTGTGTGTGAGTGGATCAGAAGAGTAGCAGATATACTGTCCCCAAATGTGTACATCATGTGTACAGTTTGTCCTAACCCAGTAATTTTTGCATTCCTGTCGTAATGCTGTGATTTCCCCCAGGAGATTGATTAAGTACCTATACAATACCTTCCTACATCAGTCTTATCTCCGGGTTCCTTGACGTTGAACAGACTGGAGTTTTTTTAGTTAAACAAACATTAGGCAATACTCGACAACTCACCTCAAAACGTTTGTGTTCATTTGTTCATTTCTGCGTTATTGCACATTATGGAGTGTTGAAATAATCCAGAGAAACTGTAATGGTGGACTGTATAGTGGGGACAGAAATCTATATAAAGTGATAAAAGCTCAGTGTCACTACAGATAACTGACTGAATGTTCTTATACTCCGTGTTTAATCGTTTTACAGTGTTAAGATAAGAGATGCAATCTTCAGCTGCCACAACTAAAATATAATATTGATCAACAAAACTTTACAATAGTCCGCCTTGCTTGGCTCACGTGTATGAGAGGACCAACATTCCGGGTAGGGAGTAGTTTGTATAATAATTAGTAAAAGGATTACCCATGACACACGGTACAGTGTGATGCCAATGTTTATGAGATTTGCAAGGTTGAGAGTGTAACCTTGTTGTTGGACGATACTTTACAACACTTGAAGGTGTTGGCCAGTTGTAAAAGTATGTTCCAGCTGAAATGTGTGTGTGTGTGTGTGTGTACCAGAGATGTTTCAAATGTGTTCATTCAAGTGTATAGTGTAATTTCTCAGAATTCATGGACATATTTTTCAAAGGGCTGGTAGAATTGGAGTGCACATTTGTTTCAGTTTGAATAAATACTGTTTGTCCTCAAATCTGATGGGGTCAAAATTCTCTTGATCCAGACACTAAACGACATAGCCTAATTCCAAAACCAGGATACAGCAGGCGTGCTATCTGAAGCTATTTAATATTCAAATATGTACATATGTTAAGGTTTATAGGTCAGAGGAGGCCTGTTGATAAAATAGCTGTCTCTGTTGGTGGCAAGCGCTTGAAAACCGTTTTTAAAATTTTCTTACACAACCCACAAACTGTCATACTGACTGCCAGTAGGCAATCTCAGAATCGTCAAACGTTTCGTTTTTTAAGAGTAGAACGTTTCTCAAGCGCTGCCGCGCATCATGTCAGAGGCGCGTGTCGCCTCTCCTCTCCTCAGAAAACAGACTTTAACAGCTTTGTTGGCTACTTACCCCCAACTTCATTTAAATGTCGTGTAGACTAGTTTTCTGGGTATCTGTTCTGACTGTATCTCCTTACAAAGCGCTGTCACGACTTCAAACTTTGTCTAACTGGACAATTGTTCGTTTGGGTTGGCTCCACTTGAAGGCTCAAACTAAAGCTAAAGATTAATTAGGGGTTGAACTGAGACGGATTAGGACTGTGGGCTGAAAGAAAGTTGTTTGCATTTC
The DNA here is from genome assembly GCF_054491055.1 of Hypomesus nipponensis. Classification (NCBI taxonomy): domain Eukaryota; kingdom Metazoa; phylum Chordata; class Actinopteri; order Osmeriformes; family Osmeridae; genus Hypomesus; species Hypomesus nipponensis. The sequence goes on from NC_140379.1 coordinate 2,738,687, forward strand.
GGTTTACCGCCGCATGTTTGTGAAAGGAACCGAAATTGAACAAACGTAGGCCTATTAGCCTATCATGCTAGGCCTACTCATAGTCTAATGTAGCTGTTGTAGTTCAGTCATTAATGCATTTGTTTTTTCACTGGGAGTAGGCGAAACGTAGTCAAAAGTTTGGACACATACGTGTACAGTATGTAGGGGTTTTTATATTGGCCAAACAACCAAAACCTTGCACCTCGAGCTAATGGAAGAGTAAACTGGACAGTGTATTCATGTTAACCAGAAATTGCGGTTATTTGGCTATGGGTTAAATCATGACATGTAGGCTAGGCCTAATAACACCGAAGATGAAAACAAGGCAAACGTGTTATGAACCTTTCTTAGACTACTCACTATATGAGAAGATGCAGGGGTGTCTTCCAGCTTAGCTATGTCATATTTTGGTATTGTTGAATGGAAATTAGTTTGACATTCACGAATAGACGTTTGCGTTCGCTTATCGTTTGAAGATCACTCTTGATTTTTGGGCAGATGATCATAACGGATGCATAGCCTACAGGCCTATGGTTGAGTCTTCAAATACGGCTAATTGAGTTTTTTTTTGCTGATGGATATTTCGTAGACGTCAATGTCTACTCCAAAAGTTGAATGTCTAGTCTGTACTGTGTTCGTTGGTAGTTGAACTTTAAAGGAATACTTGTACCCGTGGCACTAGGCCTGCCCGTATCAAATTTAACCTGGCAAAAACACCAAGTGGACCAAACACCGGCGGATGTTTCTTTGTTTACAGACCCATGAGCTATTGAAGAACCCCCTCTAAAACAAGCCCCCTCGAAAACTTATTGGGATAATAACGGATACTAGCCTAATCATATTTAATGTATAAATCAAGACCATTGTAGGAACGTGTTTTGTAAATTATTTTAAAATACCAGACAGAACACTTGTTATTGTTATTAAGAAACTTAATAGTGAGTGCTAAAATGTGTAAATCAATCCATTTTATAGTCGACATCTGTACGACTCCCACTGATGGTCAGAACTCTGAACTACATATGAACTCAATCACCCAGAGGGAGGGAGGGAGGGAGGGAGGGAGGGAGGGAGGGAGGGAGGGAGGGAGGGAGGGAGGGAGGGAGGGAGGGAGGGAGGGAGGGAGGGAGGGAGGGAGGGAGAGCGAGATGAGAGAGGGAGAAAGAGAGGTAGAGAGAGAGGGGGGGGGGGAGAGAGAGAGAGAGGGAGAGAGAGAGAGAGAGAAAGAAAGAGGTTTATGCTGATTGAAAACAATAGACGGATTTAAAGAAGCCCTGAAACCGCTAGTGGACAATAGTCTGTATTTACTATTGCCGTGCAGTCACATTCCTCACCAGAACGCACTGAAGTTACAGTAGTCATGAATACTTCCTTCAGATTCCTTTGAAACAAACATTAACAAGGTTTCTCATGACCAAACTTCATTCATGCCTAATGAGCTTTTAAACATAGTTGTGCCACTTGGTGTTTGTCAAATAAACTTGATTGAAACAAACCACCAACCTTCAGATTAGTAGCCCGCCTCCCTAACCTCTCAGCCATCTGACCCCCTGATACGAAACGCCTGTTCAGTTATTTACATTTTAACTGGGTTATCGATTACTTAGTTTAAAAATGACTGATTAAACAAATGTTCTCACCTGTATACAGAGTGAAAATTATACAATGACCCCCCCCCCCCCCCCCACCACCAACCTGTTGTTTTTACCTCTTTTGGGGGGATCCAAGTCTTAACTAGTGGGGTCCAGACCCCCGTAAGTCACATCCTGCTTGTATGTGCATTCCAATGCTTTACCACTAGATGTCAGTAATGCGCTTCAATATTTTGGCCGACTGCTGTTTAAAAAAAAAACAAGCCGCTTGATTTAATGTCAGGGCCGACCACATGATGAAGTTGTAATTTCACATAGCTGTTTGTTGTTTACTGCTAGTAAGTGCTGAAGTAAAAGTAGCACATTTCAGACGGGTCTGTTTTTAAGAAAAATGTTAACTAGCACGACTTTTGGCACTGGATATCCATCTGCCAATAAGAACCTTTGAACCTCCTTCACACATGCTCGTGCTTACACAGACAACATTAGCTCTTGTTTGCTCTGTCTGTCAATCTCTGTCTCACTTAACTATCTTCTCTACCTCTCTCTCTCCCCCTCACAGACACACACTTGGATGCACAAATAACCCCCTCCACACACACTGTGTAAAACACACACACACACACACACACACACACTTGTCATAACTCCATCACTCAGCCGGCTCATTGGCTCTACATTAGCTACAGATACACACAAAGCTGACTATATTGCACAAGTTCTATAATATCTGTCTGTATGCCTTCTTCTCACTTCAGTGTCATTTAACAGCTTTATTATCCAGCTGCTACAGGCCAACTGTCATCCTTGCATCCTGGAGCAACTAGATACCTATCCACCACCTGACCAGCCATGATTGAGTTTTCCTAAGGACAGTAAGTTGGTACTTACAAAGGTTTTAGGACAAACAATATATGCATACATGTACAATTACTTTTTCAAAGCCTTTTTTAATAGCTGTAGAGAAGGAGTCGACTGAACAGTGAGCTGCTATGACAACAGTGACCAATAGCTGAACAGACAGCAGTGACCGATGCTTGACGAGAACTCCTGCGTACTTCTATTCAGGTCGATGACACACACACACCTTCTTGCCTATGACTGACCAAACCATTTTCTCAAGAGCAAGTACAAGAGGTGTGACATCCACTAGGAAGATCATTGCGTTTATTATCGGACACAGCAATGCAGAGAAAATGTATCTGTTGTGAAAGTCTCTTTTCTTTCAGACGCAGACTATAATTACTCCACATTTTCCAGGCTGCAGGAACACAGAAAGGTCACTAAGCGATAATCCTTCCACAGAATGGTCCAACCATAGATATATATATACATGTGTATGTGTATATATATATCTATGGGTCCAACAATACCGCTGATCTATCTACAGACAACCCCCTGCCATTGTTTTGCTTTTCTTGCGGGTCAGACTGTGAACAGGAAGACTGTTTCCATTAACCAGGGGTTCTGACTGGTTTTTGGGTTTGGAGGAAATAAAACTATGCAACGTTCAGACTGTCACCAGATTCAGTCAGAGCCGATGTTGTGTCTAGACATTGAGAAGAACGAGACATGTAGTGGCTGAAATGACAAACACGAATTAGCCGACTGAACAATAAGACTCTGAGGCTGTTCATCAGAACCTCCTGTTGTCATGACTCAAATGTCATAAAAATGTCATAAATGACGGAATGTACTGGAAAAGTTCAAAATGAACTTGGGACTAGTGCAAGTTTTATGAGCTACAGAACTGAGGGTCTTCATCGTGCCCCTCCCCCCCTCCCCCCTCCCCATCATCCTCCCCCCCAATATTTCCGCACAAAATCATGCTAAGGTTACACAATCATCCCAATTCTCTCCTAACTCAAATTCCCAAGAGGATTCATCCGCCAGGGAGACAAGCATCCACACCCAGACTGAAGTCTCTGTTGTCTCACAACAAACAGGAGAAGTAAGAAGCGTCACAAACGGATGCCAGTCATCAAGGTCAACTTATTTTCTTCCTTGATTCCTTTTTATTTTTTAAGACCTTTTTACCAAACCTCATGATGACAAGTAATTTCAGTCCATTAATTTCTCTGCCGAGCTTTGCAACAAGTCAGGATTTAGTTTTATAGCCCATTCGCCTACTTAGACCTGACCCACATGTACATCCTGCTCATCGCTATTCCGACCAGACAGTGTTCCAGACATCAAAGACAGCCTAGTGAAGAGTAGATAATCCAAATGGAGAAAATACAAGCAGTCATAATAATTAAAAACCGTAAAACCAGACACATTCATTCCCAGATGCACCTTATTGTCACTTAACATGGGATGGTAAAACACATTAGCAAAGGAAAACAAACAGAGTGGCCCTAGGTATAATCACAGGAAAAGACCTGGTGACTCTTTATCACCCCCCCCCCCCCCCCCTGAATACATTCATGGCCATTTAATGGTTTTGTACACAGGCCAATACACTTTATTAAATATGTAACATGAACTCCAATATTAAACCTCATAGTATGTGGTAGTGATGGGTTGAAAACATACTAACTTGTCAGGAAAGACAGGACTCCTCTGTCAATGTGTCACCTTAGAAAAAGATGTGGAAAAAAGGAAAGAAGAAAAGGTAGCGTATATAATCAGAGACATGACGTGAGTGCTTAATGACGGTTTTTAAAGATCACAGACTTTACTGTGACTGTCACTGTAAAGACGGCTTTGCCCCGAAGGTGACGTTCCGACCGCAAGATCACCAGGTTCTAGAAGCTTCCACAGCGCAGCCATGACGACCCTCCCTGTGACCTCGTCATGGTCAAAATGCTGCGTCGGAGTGACATCAGCAGATTGCTATCGTAGCATGATGCTAACTCCGTGGGAGGGAATATCATGAGTTTTCCTGTATAGTTAGCGTTAGCCCCCCTGTAGCAAGTTTGTGGTAGCCTTTCATGACGTGCATTTCTTGACCCAATAACCGCCAACCTTGTTTGAACTGTGACAGAAACAATCTCCCTAAGACAGGATCAGTGGTTTGCGCCATGAAACACTCGGGGGAGAGCAAGCAGAGAGCATCAGGCTATTAAAATGAATCTATATTGCGAATTACTGATGTTGAATTACTGATGTCAAATGACTAATATCAAAAACAAAGGGGTACAATAATTTATTTTTCACACAAAAAAATCAATTATTTTTTCTCTTACACACCTCACTGTATATCAGAGGCTTACAGTTTACTTCATTTGGAATAATCTTTAAAAAAAAAGTATAATAATAATCTTAATTGGTTAGGGTTGGTGTAACAATACAATCTACAAAACCAGTCACATGTATCCGATTTATTCAACATCACAGCACACACAAATTGAAAATAGAGCTTTGCATATACAATTTTAAAATTATAAATAGTTTTTGTCTTTTTCAATACTACGAGTAAAGTACATTTCCTTGGCAATTCTATCAACAGTCTGTGCTAGATTAACACTTATCGTCAGCAGAGTGGCCGGATCATAAAAGAGAGTTCATAAGAGCAAATGGAATCTCCGTCTTATCATCCTTCCTCTGATAAGACAGGTCATAACAGTCAAACATTGCTGCTGATATAACTTGACTTCAGTGCTATTTATTTAAGATGGTGCAGTTGAGTAGATTAAAATGATATTTCCAGGATGGGAGGGTGGGAAGGGGTAAAATATTCAGTCCCTGAAAGAGATGGACAGCATTTGATTCAACATGCTAGTACTGGAGTCCAAAAGTAATCATAATGGAGTTGAGCTGTGGGGAGCCCTGATTCATCTTTACATGTGTTAGCGTGTGGTGTGTGTCTGCATGTGGTGTGTGTGTGTCTGCATGTGGTGTGTGTGTGTGGTGTGGTGTGTGTGGTGTGTGTCTGCATGTGGTGTGTGTGTGTGGTGTGTGGTGTGTGTCTGCATGTGGTGTGTGTGTGTGGTGTGTGTCTGCATGTGGTGTATGCGTGTGGTGTGTGTGGTGTGTGTCTGCATGTGGCGTGTGTGTGTGGTGTGTGTCTGCATGTGGTGTGTGTGTGTGGTGTGTGTCTGCGTGTGGTGTGTGTGGTGTGTGTCTGCATGTGGTGTGTGTGTGTGTGTGTGTCTGACATCAGTCTCTTACTGTGCACAACATGCCCAGCATGCTCTGGGCTCTGTAAAAACAGACACTTTGAAGATGAGAGACTCACACACAGACACACACTACAAACACACACAGACACACACAGACCCAGTCGTGTGGAGCAATGCTTTAGTAGAATTCTTCTCCTTTTCAGATGTGTGTATAATTGATGACACCTCCTCTGGTTTGCTGCCTCCTGTGACTGGGCCTGCTCTGACGTCTGGAGATGCAGGGTCGTCCTTATGGCCAGGACGCCGCTGGCCGTTGAGGAAGTCGAGCAAAAAGGGTTCGAAAAAGGGTCATATTGACGTATAAAGTGATCTGGCCGATAGCAATTGTGTTCTCAGCCTTAGTGTCAGGATCAGAGAAAGAGAGAGGGAGGGAGGGAGGGAGATAGGGAGCGAGGGAGGGAGGGAGGGATCAAGGAGGGGGTCAGGAAGGTTGCTCTATCAGGAGGTCTCTGTGAAGTAAACACAGATTGTAGGAGGGTGTATTGGAAGTGCAGTGAGGCAAACTGCTACTGTAACATACGGGGAGGGTGTTTTTAAACTGTATATTTGTGCTGCAGTGTATTGATTCAAACACATAATTTAAGATTGTGTCGTTGAATTGAATTTCGTATACCCTAGTCTGAATATGTGGTTAAAATAAAGTGAAGTAAAACATTCTAGTTTCTTTGAATCAACACATGGTCTTTATGAGTAGAAGTCCATAGCGTTTTTCTCACTCTCGTCCGAAGACGGGTTCCGGTGCTGGTCCGAGTCCGCCCTGAACATGGGGCTTCTCTGGAGGGCTCCGCGCCCCCCGCTGCTCCCCCGAGAGGCAAAGGGGGGCGGGCCGGAGCTGTCAGGGCGAGGCGGGGGGGAGAGCTCCTGGGGGTTGGAGAGCCAGCCGGGGGAGGAGTGGCAGGTACCCAGGCCCTGGAGCCCTCTGGCTGGGCTGGAGGACCCGGCGGAGGGGCTGGGCTCCAGCAAGGCCTCCCTGATCCTCTGGTTCTCCCTGGTGGCCGCCTGCCACACCACCTCAAGCTCATCTTCCACCTCTCTGCACAGGGACGAGAGAGGGAGAGAGAGGTTGGTGTGAAGAAGGGAGAGAGGACAGACAAGAACACAAAGCGGGATCGTCGTGGAGACCCCTGGAACAACTTATCTAGACAGACAAATGTTTAAAAGAATGAGAGAGAGATACAGAGAGACACAAGAGATAGAGCAACAAGAGAGAGAGAGATACAGAGAGACACGATAGAGAGAGAGCAACAAGAGAGAGAGAGAGATACAGAGAGAGACACGAGAGAGAGAGAGCAACAAGAGAGAGAGAGATACAGAGAGAGACACGAGAGAGAGAGAGCAACAAGAGAAAGAGAGAGAGAGATACAGAGAGACACGATAGAGAGAGAGCAACAAGAGAGAGAGAGAGAGAGAGATACAGAGAGAGACACGAGAGAGAGAAAGAGATACAGAGAGAGACACGAGAGAGAGAGCAACAAGAGAGAGAGAGAGATACAGAGAGAGACACAAGAGAGAGAGTAGGTAGGTAAGTAAGAAACGGATCAAGGATCCAGAGTTGAAACTGTTAGTTCAGTTGACAGGATCATACTGCAGTGTTCATTTAAACAGGGAGAGAGCAGACCCAGAGCATGCCAACTTCACGCATTGAGAGCTCTGGGACTCCTCCCCCGACTCCGCCCAAAAACCCTTCGGCTGCACATTAGGGATCACTTCCCCACTCTGAGGATACACAAGCTGCAAACCACCATGACAGAATAAGAGGACGCGGTGGGCAAATATAATAACTATCATCAACTTCCTATTAGTTATCTTTCTGACGTCAATAAGGCCTGGGTCAAGCTAATCTCGTCCCATAGGTCAAACAGTCGTCAAGCAAGAAGCAAGGGGTTGCTAAGGGCCATTTGCTAAGAGAGGGCTGACAGCAACAGGACAAGGGGTCATGTGATCAAATAAATGTCCCATTCAACCAGCAATTAATTACAGCTTGCTGAAATACTGGGGGTGGAGGGGCGGGAATGTATAGTGACATTATGGTATGTAAATCAGCATAGAGAGATAGAGAGAGAGAGAGAGAGAGAGAGAGGGAGAGAGAGGAGGGAGAGAGAACAGTAAGAGAAAGAACAAAGGGAAGAATAGAGAAGAGAGCGAGGTTGACCATGAAAGACAGAGAGAGAGAGATAAAAAGAGAGACCACTTTCATCAGACCAGATCAATTCTCCCTGTCTTCTCCCTGGCTGACAGAGGCTGAATGGGCACAGGCAGCCACCCAGCACGGCTATAAAGGGGGGCTATGGAGACCAGGGGCTCTGGACAGGAAGGAGGGTAGGGAAATCATCCCCATCATCCTTAGGGCACATCCCTCATTTCCTCTAGCACTCACGGGGAAGAGATCAGGGAGAGAGAGAGAGAAAAGGGAGAGGGGAGGAAAGAGGGAGAGAGAAAGAAAGAGGTAGAGAAGAGAGAGGGAGAAATAGAGATGGAGAAGGGAGGGGATGCAAAAAAGGGAAGGGAGAGAGGAAGCAGAGAGGGAGGGGAGAAGAAGAAGGGAAGGGAGAGAGGAAGCAGAGAGGGAGGGGAGAAGAAGAAGGGAAGACAGAACCGCAAGAGGAGACGTGTCTGTGAGGCCTAACAAGAGGGAACACTTACTGGCATGGACGTACGACCATGACAGGCTGACTGTAATAAGGATAGTGTAATCATATACGTACACGTGTGTGTGTGATGGCAACGTCACTGAAGAGGTCCCTGGAGTGCATCTTGTCCTCTGTGTGTGTGTCATTATAGTGAATTATAGAGTGATTATGGAGGGGTTGGCATCCTAGTAATCGCCCTGTGACTGGGGAGTGTTGTAGTTCCATGCTGTGCGTGTGTGTGTGTGTGGGGGGGTCATGAACGGTGAACTGGTGCGTAAGAATAGTTTGCTTGAGGGCGACTTGTGTCCAACGTTTTTTGACGTTTGAGGCTGTATTCAACGACAAGATTTAGCCAGGGGTACCAGGGGCTGTGCTGGTGGTACTAGAGGCTGTGCTGGTGGTACTAGGGGCTGTGCTGGTGGAACTAGAGGCTGTGCTGGTGGTACTAGGGGCTGTGCTGGTGGAACTAGAGGCTGTGCTGGTGGTGGTAGGGGCTGTGCTGGTGGAACTAGAGGCTGTGCTGGTGGTACTAGAGGCTGTGCTGGTGGAACTAGAGGCTGTGCTGGTGGAACTAGAGGCTGTGCTGGTAATGGTAGGGGCTGTGCTGGTGGAACTAGAGGCTGTGCTGGTGGAACTAGAGGCTGTGCTGGTGGAACTAGAGGCTGTACTGGTGGTACTAGAGGCTGTGCTGGTGGTGGTAGGGGCTGTGCTGGTGGAACTAGAGGCTGTGCTGGTGGTGGAAGGGGCTGTGCTGGTGGAACTAGAGGCTGTGCTGGTGGTGGTAGGGGCTGTGCTGGTGGAACTAGAGGCTGTGCTGATGGAACTAGAGGCTGTGCTGGTGGTGGTAGGGGCTGTGCTGGTGGTACTAGAGGCTGTGCTGGTGGAACTAAAGGCTGTGCTGGTGGAACTAGAGGCTGTGCTGGTGGTACTAGAGGCTGTGCTGGTGGAACTAGAGGCTGTGCTGGTGGAACTAGAGGCTGTACTGGTGGTACTAGAGGCTGTGCTAGTGGTGGTAGGGGCTGTGCTGGTGGAACTAGAGGCTGTGCTGGTGGTGGTAGGGGCTGTGCTGGTGGAACTAGAGGCTGTGCTGGTGGTGGTAGGGGCTGTGCTGGTGGAACTAGAGGCTGTGCTGGTGGTGGTAGGGGCTGTGCTGGTGGAACTAGAGGCTGTGCTGGTGGTACTAGAGGCTGTGCTGGTGGAACTAAAGGCTGTGCTGGTGGAACTAGAGGCTGTGCTGGTGGTACTAGAGGCTGTGCTGGTGGAACTAGAGGCTGTGCTGGTGGTACTAGAGGCTGTGCTGGTGGTGGTAGGGGCTGTGCTGGTGGTACTAGAGGCTGTGCTGGTGGTACTAGAGGCTGTGCTGGTGGTGGTAGGGGCTGTGCTGGTGGTACTAGAGGCTGTGCTGGTGGTACTAGAGGCTGTGCTGGTGGTGGTAGGGGCTGTGCTGGTGGTACTAGAGGCTGTGCTGGTGGAACTAGAGGCTGTGCTGGTGGAACTAGAGGCTGTGCTGGTGGTACTAGAGGCTGTGCTGGTGGTACTAGGACATGGTGGAATGCAGACCTCTCTCTCTCTTGACTCCGCTCTCACTCTCCTGCAGTCTGTTCCCCCCCCTTCTTGCCCCCCCCTCTCTCTGCCCTACAGGTGCCCTTCTGCAGTCTGCAGCAGAGAGATTGTGCATCATCAGCAAATGGCTCGCTCAACATGCCAAGCCCCTCCACTGAAGTGTCTTCCACTGTGTGTGTGTGTGTGTGCGGGAGTGTATGTGTGTGTTTGGTGTGTGAGAGAGAGGCAGACTGCAAGGCATAACAAAAGCATGGGAGGGAAAAAACAAGGTTGCATGAAGGAGAAATACAAAAGAGATAGAAGGAGAGGGGGATTTCAATGGACACTTAGACCCCCAGCAGACAGAGAGAACAGCACAGGACTGATTCATCCATCCCTCAGACCCCCTGCCCTCCCAACATCCTAACCAGGACGGATGACTAAAGCTGGAGCGACAGCTACACTGTGATCCCTTCCTCCCTCCCTCGGTCAGTCTCTGCCTGTCTGTCTCTGTCTCTCCTCACCTGACTTCCCTCCTATCACATGCCCTCCTTCCCAGCCCTCCAGAGTTGACCCAGTTTGGTCACTCTCTCATCCCCAGCTAAACCCACACAGGGGCCCTTCTCTGGTAATGACACCAGGACGATCCACTCAGACACTGTGCTGCACTCTAGATTGTTTTCTGAGACTCATACACACCACAGAGATACAACCAACCCAACTGTCACATCTAGTTCTCATTCTGATCTCTATTGTATTTCTACGGTCAGTGATTACACCCCAGTCCGATAAAACTGGAACTGAAAACGAAATACATCTCCTTTGTGTCTCTAAGACATCGGCAGGTTTTCATCTCGTTTGTTTAGTCTCCAGTGTACATCTACAAAACAACTGTCGCTTATCCAAGAAAAGGAAGGAGAAGCGTTTTCCGTGTGGTGGTGCGTGTGGACTGCAATGCAGCAGGGGAGAGAGAGCTGTGTGAGGGCCAGGAGGGGGGGGGGGGAGAGAGAGGACAGCGCTCTTGTTTTGGAAGTCTACCGCTCCCTGTGTGCTATTTGACAGTCTGCAGCCACCTGAGCTGACTGTGAGCTATTGAACTGCCCTGGCATGTTCACAGGTTCTTTCTACTGGCCTGGGCAGCTAGACTAAACACACACACAGTCTCTCTCTCTGTCTCTCTGTCTCTCTCAGTCTCTCTCTCTCTCTCTCTCTCTCTCTCTCTCTCTCTCTCTCTCTCTCTCTCTCTCTGTCTCTCTCTCTCTGTCTCTCTCTCTCTGTCTCTCTCTCTCTCTCTCTCTCTCTCTCACATTTTCATCAGGGAGCTGGCCTTTGAATGAGAAGGGACAGCAGGGAGGGGCTATGGTGTAGGGAAGATCAATGTCTTCCAGCAACACTTCCTGCTGGCCTCCAAGCTTGAATACTTAGCGTTTATCGACTCTATCTGACCCACCGAGTAACCGGGCAACCTTCCCCAACCCGGGGAGGGGGGCTGGGGGACTAAACCACCCAGACTGTGAATCCCCTTCAAAGGTTTCTCATGTAGGACAGGAGGACCCAGAGAGTTACAACATCCAACAGAGAGCGAGAGACATGAGACAGGCAGAGAGAATGAGTGAGAGACAGAGTGAGAGAGATGAGAGACAGAGAGAGAATGAGTGACAGACGTAGAAATATATATAGAGAGAATCAGAGCGTCATTATTTCAAGTGGCGAATCTTCATTTAGCTGACAAGTGGAGATGAACTGACACGGTTATTAGACCCGCGTCCGGGTGGAGGGGGCGGCGCCTGCAAGGGAAGTCATCACGTAAAACTCTATTTGACGTGAGAGGGATAAAAACACTAGAGGATTTGACTCTCACTCCATCCTCTCTCTCTCTGCATCCCCTCTCTCTCTCTGCATCCCCCCTCTCTCTCTGCATCCCCCCCCTCTCTCCACCCCCCCCCCTTTCTGTCTCTCTCTCTCTCTCTCTCTCTCTCTCTCTCTATGTCCCCTTTCTCCCTCTCTGTCCCAGTGCAGTTAGTAGGCTGAGTACTCTATATTTATTACAGCCCTTTCATGACTGGGAGAATCATCATTCTTGTGCTTTCTAACATCACCGTGGTTAGGCTCTTGCTGTCGCAAAGCTAAACGCTACCCGGCATGACTGTCGTAGATACTCTGCCCTCCAAAAAGAATCCACTCATTCTCTCTTTTCAGGCACTTTCCATCTTCCCCCTCCTGCCCTCTTCCCTCCTGCCCAAATCCAGAATCGATAGGAGCTTGTTTGTTTTGGTGTCCAGTGCAGGGTATCTGGCTGCCAAGGTGGGCAGAAAAGAACAGAGAGGAGAGGGGGCAGGGGTGGGAGGGCTGATGCAGGGGATAGAAGAGCAGTGAGGAGGAGGAAAACAGTGTTTTAGTGTCTGGGCAGAGGCTGTGAAAGTCAAATGCATTAGCTGGGGATGGAGGGGGGGGGGGGGGGAATCGACTGCGACTGTTTAAAGCTCTCCTAAAGTTGCACCGTGTCGTCACAGATGACAACACCATCATTTACGGCTGGCTGGGGGAAGGGGATAGGAGGAGGAGGGGGGATGATCTGGAAACAAGAGGGGAGATGGAGGACTTGTGTGGAGAGAGGGAGAGAGAGAGACAGAGAGAGAGAGAGAGAGAGAGTAGAGGGGTTGATTTCATGCACCCTCAGAATAACCTCTCTTGCAGTCTGCAACACCACCACACATCCCTTCAACGGGGCTGTAACACAGCGTCTGGGCTGGAACACAGTGTCATGGCTGGAACACAGCGTCAGGGCTGCAACACAGCGTCTGGGCTGGAACACAGTGTCAGGGCTGGAACAGAGTGTCTGGGCTGGAACACAGTGTCATGGCTGGAACACAGTGTCCGGGCTGGAACACAGCGTCTGGGCTGGAACACAGTGTCCGGGCTGGAACACAGTGTCTGGGCTGGAACACAGCGTCAGGGCTGGAACACAGCGTCTGGGCTGGAACACAGCGTCAGGGCTGCAACACAGCGTCTGGGCTGGAACACAGTGTCAGGGCTGGAACAGAGTGTCTGGGGTGGAACACAGTGTCATGGCTGGAACACAGTGTCCGGGCTGGAACACAGCGTCTGGGCTGGAACACAGTGTCCGGGCTGGAACACAGTGTCTGGGCTGGAACACAGCGTCAGGGCTGGAACACAGTGTCTGGGCTGGAACACAGCGTCAGGGCTGTAACACAGCGTCAGGGCTGTAACACAGCGTCAGGGCTGTAACACAGCGTCAGGGCTGTAACACAGTGTCTGCAGGCCCTGAGGACAGCTGCCTCCACTAGAACAATGTTAGGAAGTCTGGGAGGAAACTTCCCCCTGATGCCGTCCTGCAGTCACATGACCTGGGGTGTGGGCTCACACACCAAGCACACACATACGCAGTCGTAAACTGTACATACACACTGCAACTACACACATACAAACTAAACATGCACACACACACACAGGGTAACTATATACACACACACGGGCCAGTTATATATATACACATATACACACACACACACACTAGCTACAGATCAAGTAAACGGCGTAACCATCAACTGATGCAATAACAGGTTATATTGATGTTTGAGAAAGGCCGTCTTTGCTTCAGGGGCTGTTGCACCCCTTTGTGTGTGTTATGAGGTGTGTGTGTGTTATGAGATGTGTGTGTGTGTTATGAGGTGTGTGTTATAAGGTGTGTGTGTGAGGGTACGAAACGCAGCAGAGCAGAGCTTCAAGTCAAGCTCAGTCTCCAGAGGTGAGAGACTGAGGTGATGCTGTCTCTCCAATCCAGCTAGCATGAGGACCAACATGAGAAGTTGGTGCTGACACTCACACACAAGTCAAACAGACAAAAGGGCAGACGTCCCTCTGTCGCTCGCCCATCGCTCCGT
>NC_140379.1:2760000-2767500 GCF_054491055.1 Hypomesus nipponensis
GGAGAGATGGGGGGGGAGAGATGGAGAGAGAGGGGGAGAGAGATGGAGAGATGGGGGGGGAGAGATGGAGAGATGGGGGGGAGAGATGGAGAGAGAGGGGGAGAGATGGAGAGAGAGGGGGAGAGAGATGGAGAGAGGGGGGAGAGAGATGGAGAGATAGGGGGGGAGATGGAGAGAGAGGGGGAGAGATGGAGAGAGGGTGTGGGGGAGGTAGAGATGGTGGGGAGGGAGAGATGGATAGTGGGAGAGAGATGGAGAGAGGGTGGGGGAGAGAAAGGGAGAGATGGAGAGAAAGAGGGAGATATGGAGACAGAGAGGGAAATAGAGAGATGGAGAAAGGGTGAGAGATGGAAAGAGAGGGGTAGAGGAAAAGAGACGAGCAACAACAGAGCAAGAAAGAGTCAAAGAAAGATTGATAGAGACAGAAGGAGAAGGAAAGAGAAAGACTAAAAGAGTGTGAGTTAATAACAGAGAGAGAGAGAAGGAAAGCAATGCAGAATGACTCACAAAGTCGTATCACCCGTGGCAACAATGTAGATGGCCGCTCCACCAGGGAGGCTGGTGTCAGACTTGTCTCAGAAGCAGAGCAAAGGATGCTGGGAGATGAGTCGAGGGTGGAGAGGAGAGAGCCTGATGTATTGAATTTGGAAGCAGTGGAGGCAGAAAACACATTTATCGCAGCCAAAACATTTGGTTGTTTATTATGTGTAGGTGATTTGAAACCTGGCAAGGGCTCGGGTTCAGTAGTAGAGAGTAGACTAGAATAGAACATTTGAAGGAAATGTATTTCATAGACAGAAACGTAGCCGCAGTGGATTAAGCTTGATTAAGCACTCCCTCAGAGTCGAGTGGTTTTAGTATGTGTTAGGGTACACAGAGCAGACCATGGCAGCATTTGTCAAAGTCGTTTTTTGGGCCAAATGCGCAATGCACTGCAAACCTGGAATAAACAAAATGGCAGTTATTCAATTTGAACAACCGCAAAAGCACTAAAATGACTGTTGTTCCCTTTTACCGTCCCGCGTGCAATCCCAGACCTGCCAACATTTGGCCTGACCACCATTCATAACGCACCGCCAACAGACTACAATTCCCACATCCGTCTGCAGTCAAGGTAATGTCTCTTTTCTGGGTGTCAATCTGGGAGTTGTAGTCCCATTTAGCTCTCGGCTGCTCTCTGAGGGATCGCTAACGGGCACAGTCACCATGGGAGAGAGAGAGTGCAGGAGAATGGGGCGAGTGAATCCAGGCAGGTTTAAGGTGGCTTTATGAACATCCTCAGTAGAGGCTTGGTGTGTCTGTGCAGCGCTGTTTCCCCACCTGCGCAGGTGAACCAACACACTGTGTGTGACAGGCTAGCTGCACAAGCCACTCGGCGACCCACTGAAAGACCACACTGACTCAGCCAGAGAGATAACAGAAAAAAACCCATCAACAAATGGTGTATTAACGCCTCAATAGGTGCTTAGGTATAGGAGACAGTGCATGTGTTTCCCCAGGAAACAGATAAGACACTCCTGTGGATCATGACTGAGCCCTGGCAGAACACATTGGATCATAGGCGTAATGAGCGTCCTCAGCTGTTCCATAGCAGCGTGGTCTTCATCAAGACTGCAGCCTGCGTTGGTCTTCATCAAGACTGCAGCCTGCGTTGGTCTTCATCAAGACTGCAGCCTGCGTTGGTCTTCATCAAGACTGCAGCCTGCGTTGGTCTTCATCAAGACTGCAGCCTGCGTTGGTCTTCTGCGTTTGGGGGGGTGTTTCTGTGCTCGCGAGGCGACGCAGACCACAGATCACACGCCGGCCGGGTGACATCTGAAACAGTGAGCGGCGCCGTTGCCAGGGGCCTGACGTGTTATCCCTGTTTCACACCGACCAATCGGATCTGACAAGCCGCTTTTGGATGTGTATATGATCAAGGATTTGGGAGTCCGGTGGCTGAACGGTTAGGGAATTAGGCTAGTAAACAGAACGTTGCCGGATCGATTCCCGGCCGTGCAAGATTACGTTGTGTCCTTGGGCAAGGCACTTCACCCTACTTGCCTCGGGGGGCATGTTCCTGTACTTACTGTAAGTGACTCTGGAAAAGGGCATCTGCTAAATCAGTGGTTCTCATTCCTGGTCCTCGGGACCCCCTGCCCTGCATGTTTTAGATATTTCCCTGCTTCAACACACCTGATTCAAATAAATGGGACTGATAACGACCCATTAATTTGAATCAGGTGTGTCTGAGGAGGGAAACGTCTAAAATATGCAGGGCAGGGGGTCTCGAGGACCAGGATTGAGAACTACTGTGCTAAATGACTAAATGTAAATGTAAGGATTTACTGCGTCTGTGTAAAACGTAAACCAGGAATACACAAGCAACGCTTTCACATAAGCAACACACGACACTTCCTGGTGTGGAGGGAGGTGAAGCCAGGTCACAGCAGCGGCCGTGACGGTGAACAGTTAGTATTGACAGACCTCGGGGGGCAAGGGGTGACCAGTGTCATCGTGAACTCTGACCCCATCTGCCAATGAGGAAGATGGTTTATTGGGGGAGACGGATAGACGTGTAGTGTGTGTGTGTGTGTGTGTGGGTGGGGGGGTTGTACTGGTGCTGGGTCAGGGAACTAGCGAGGGGTTTGGAAGAATGTAGGGCAGGGAGGAGGAGAGGTGGACATAATGAGAAATACGATTGGGTGGAAGGGGACGTGTGGACTGCTGAAGAGGAGACAGAGAACAGGAGAGAGGCGACAGAATGAGATGACCGGCAGATAGAGAGAACAGAGAAGAGGACAATGTCGAGTCGGAGGGAAGGAACAGATGATGACAGTTGGACAGAGGAAGTCGGGTGGGGGGGGAACGGGGTTCGCCGCGAAACAGCGAGCGGAGCGGCCGTGCGATGTCAACGCTTGCAGACACGGGCAGAAAGACAAGTTTTAACAGGCAGGACTCCTAGGATGAATAAACAGGTATCAGACGTGAGGGGAGAGATACGTCAGGTTAAACGTACGGCTGACACCATCTAGCCTGACTGCTGAGAGATGTGGTCGGGTTCCAAACTGTTACAACGGTGGAAGCTAGCCGCCCCACAAAGCAGTTGTAAATCTGCATCATAAATGGTTGACACAATACTTCAGATATGATCTGGAAAGTGCGTTTCTACGCTTGCGAGGGCAGTGGCATAAATAATGCATGAAATATGAAGAATAGCCACAATTTCCATCCAGTAGCATCACAGAAACCCAGCCCACAATCTTTGGGAGAGCACTCCAGCTCTTCACAAAAAAATGAGCATGCTTTCTATTCTATGCACAACGTAGACTACATTATCAAACATAATCTATGCAACCTTTTGGAGGATTGGAGAAACTCTGAATCATATATAAAAAGGTCAAAAGACAACAACAAAAAACACAAAACAAAACAAAGAAACGAAAGAAGTTGAAGCTGAATAGTGATTTCTTGCGCAGCATCAAAAGTGGGGAGCTTTTCCTCTCAAAGACAAGGCTATTTTAAAGAGCCTTTTGATCCAACAACCGTCAGAGACCATGTTCTGATGGAGAAAAGAGAGTGAAAGACGAAAAGAAAAATCCCTCTAAGTAACAACGTGGCCCCTGACCAGAGCACTGCTATGTAGCATTTACAGAACAGAGTGTCTCAAGAGCAGGGCAGGGGGGAGAGCAAAAATATCACCTTGAGGTATTTATTTATTTTTCTATATTTTTTTTAAAGAGTAAGTTTTCAAAACCATTTTCTGAACCTAGGGAACCTTTGAGAGGAGATGTTCCCTGAGGTTCCCCACAGGCACGCCCCAATCATGAACAATCACTCTCTGTCGCAAGCTGCTTGTAGGAGAGGATCTGGGGGCGGTGAAAGAGAGGGGAGACATTCAGGTGTGTGTGTGGATAGATTCAGGTGTGTGTGTGTGTGTGTGTGTGTGAGGGGGCTGTACTGTGAATAGCACACTTCTGCTGGAGTGTTGTGAGGGTCAAACACTGGACGAGAAAGGAAGAGGAGGAGGGGGGAGGGAGGAGGTGTAGGGAGGAGGGAGGAAGTGAGGAGGAGAAGGGGGAGGAAGGAGGCGTAGGGAGGAGGGAGGAAGTGAGGAGGAGAAGGGAGGAGGAAGGAGGTGTAGGGGGGAGGGAGGAAGTGAGGAGGAGAAGGGAGGAGGAAGGAAGTGAGGAGGAGAAGGGGGGAGGAAGGAGGTGTAGGGGGGAGGAAGGAGGTGAGGAGGAGAAGGGGGAGGAAGGAGGTGTAGGGGGGAGGGAGGAAGTGAGGAGGAGAAGGGAGGAGGAAGGAAGTGAGGAGGAGAAGGGGGGAGGAAGGAGGTGTAGGGGGGAGGGAGGAAGTGAGGAGGAGAAGGGGGGAGGAAGGAGGTGTAGGGGGGAGGGAGGAAGTGAGGAGGAGAAGGGGGGAGGAAGGAGGTGTAGGGGGGAGGGAGGAAGTGAGGAGGAGAAGGGGGGAGGAAGGAGGTGTAGGGGGGAGGGAGGAAGTGAGGAGGAGAAGGGGGGAGGAAGGAGGTGTAGGGGGGAGGGAGGAAGTGAGGAGGAGAAGGGGGGAGGAAGGAGGTGTAGGGGGGAGGGAGGAAGTGAGGGGGAGAAGGGGGGAGGAAGGAGGTGTAGGGGGGAGGGAGGAAGTGAGGAGGAGAAGGGGGGAGGCGAGAGGATCTTCTCTGTGTGGATGGACAAGACAGGCGTTGAGAAACACAGAGGAGAGAGAGAGAGAATCGATTGAAAGAGGGTAAACTTAAACTTATCATTTTCTGAGACTTTGTAAGATTGCCAGATCCCTGGAGAGGGTAAACAATATGAGGAACGGCGGTTGAAAGAGAATAGGTATCAGACACAGTGTGTGTCTGTGTGTGTGTCTGTGTGTGTGTGTCTGTGAGTGTGTGTGTGTGAGTGTGTGAGTGTGTGTCCTTGTTTGACTGTCTGAATATGGCCTTGCTGTCACAGTCATCAGACCTCTGTGCTCTCTCATTCAGACAGGGGCAATCATGCAAACTGTGCTGCTCCTGCAGCTGAACACACACACACACTAACACACAGTTTCTCTCTCTCCCGCACAGTTTCTCACACACACACACACACACACACACACACACACACACACACACACACACACACTTGTCTCACTGTTGTAGAAATTTTGGTCATATGCATATATGTATGTGTATGAAATCTATAATCTTCTATGTTCATTGCTAAGAGACAGGAAGGGAAGATGATGAAGTTGAGTTCAAAGGAACGTGAGGTGCTGATGGCTCTGTGGGCAGCTTGCCCTGGGGGATGGGTGAAGCATCTTACATGGCCTTCTGTCCTCTGGTCAGTGTAAGGGGCCAATGAGACAGCTGCTCTGAACTTTGGCTAGAGAAGGACTGTGTCCTGTTTCATTGGTTGTGTTAATTAAAAGTTCTTGTTTGAAGATGATCACACAAAGGACAGTCGGCCATTTGACCGGTCAAACTCCCATGGTTTTATTATCTACGCAGTCAATGCTTAAAACGTTCATCTATGAAAGCACACATCTGCTCACAACACAAGCCAATACAACCAGGACACCCAGCATTACAACAACAAGGGGAGCGTGAACCGCAAAAACCCTGAACCCAAGCTGAGCTCCTACTCTCTGGAGGGTGACCTTTGGGCTGCCTTGGGCTAGGAGTGCAGCTCTGGTTCATCTAACCCTACTCTCTGGAGGGTGACCTTTGGGCTGCCTTGGGCTAGGAGTGCAGCTCTGGTTCATCTAACCCTACTCTCTGGAGGGTGACCTTTGGGCTGCCTTGGGCTAGGAGTGCAGCTCTGGTTCATCTAACCCTACTCTCTGGAGGGTGACCTTTGGGCTGCCTTGGGCTAGGAGTGCAGCTCTGGTTCATCTAACCCTACTCTCTGGAGGGTGACCTTTGGGCTGCCTTGGGCTAGGAGTGCAGCTCTGGTTCATCTAACCCTACTCTCTGGAGGGTGACCTTTGGGCTGCCTTGGGCTAGGAGTGCAGCTCTGGTTCATCTAACCCTACTCTCTGGAGGGTGACCTTTGGGCTGCCTTGGGCTAGGAGTGCAGCTCTGGTTCATCTAACCCTACTCTCTGGAGGGTGACCTTTGGGCTGCCTTGGGCTAGGAGTGCAGCTCTGGTTCATCTAACCCTAATCTATGCATCGGAGTGTCTGTTCCTACAGCTAGCCAGGTGACGCATAGATAATGCACACTTTATGCAAATGAGACACTCTCCATCGGTACGTGACATAAGGCGCTCCATTATGTACCATTATATTTTATTTTATGAATAATCTTGCTGTCTGGTTGATGTATCGTGTAGGTCTAGTGTATCTGCAGACCAGCTGGGCACGCTGGAACAGGCGGTGGAGCCAAAGGCAGCCAGTAGAGAGCATTCTTGAGTTAAGGTCTTCAGATAAGCCGACTCCCAGGCTAAACATGTGCCTGACAACGACGACGCAAGATATTGATCAGACAAACCAATTGATATCTCTAACACAATTAAGGTGCACTCCAGTGTTGCCTGGCCCAAATCAAACAGCACTTGCAGAGATTGTCTGGGGTCATTTACTGGACATCATTGACTTGCGGAGTGCTTGATCCTGCGACAGGGATGTTAGGACTAACTGTTGTCATGCTGATACGTCTGGATGGTTGAATTTGAGAGGTGTCATGAACACGCAGAGAGAGGCAGAGAGAGCGAAAGCGCAACAGAGAAAAAGAGAAACAGAGAAAGAAAAACAGAGACAGACAGAGAAAGAGAAACAGAGAGATAGAAAGAGAGAGAAACAGAGAGACAGAGAGAGACTGAGAAAGAGAGAGAGAAACAGAGAGAGAGACAGAGAAAGACAGAGAAACAGAGAGACAGAGAAACAGAGAGAGAGAGATAGAAAGAGAGAGAAACTGAGAAACAGAGAGAGAGACAAAGAAAGACAGAGAAACAGAGAGAGACAGAGACAGAGAGAGAGAAACAGAGAAACAGAGAGAGAGACAGAGAAAGACAGAGAAACAGAGAGAGACAGAGACAGAGAGAAACAGAGAGAGGACGGGGGATGTTGGCACATTAGGAAGAGAGCGTGAATAGAGAGAGAAAAGAAAGAGGGAGTGATTGCGACAAAGAGGGAGGGAGGGAGCAGCGACCGCAGCAGAGAGAGCCGGAGGAGGGGAGCTAGACACAAACCGCCCGCAGTTGTTCTGTCTTGTCCACACAGGCAGCGCTGCATCCTGTCCTCCCTCTCTCCCTCTCCCTCTTCCCCTCCTACTTCACCTCCTCCCTCCCTCCACCCGCAACCCCCTGGTGGCCTGTAATTGGTTTGTGTTGCCGGTGTGACTGTGACTGGGTCTGCCTCTCTCTCTCTTTTTCTGTCTCGCTCTGCCCCTCTCTCTCCTCCCTCCTCCCTCTCTCCTCCCTCCCTCTCCCTCACTCCTCCCTCTCGTTGGGTTTTACCTTTTCTGCAGCAGCACTCCGTCCAGATCCCCCTGCTTGTCTCTGAGCAGTGTGTGCAGGTGCTGGATCTGTC
>NC_140379.1:2770000-2890000 GCF_054491055.1 Hypomesus nipponensis
GCCCGCCTAGCAGGTGGAGCAGCTCAATATGGCCATGGCACCCTCCCCCCTCACTACCCCCCTCCCTGACTCCTCCCCCCTTCCATCCACCCACCCCAGGGGATTAAAGGGGGGCTGAAGGATGCACGAGGGGGAGGGAGAGAGAGAGAGAGAGAGGGGGTCGTACACTGCACACCACTAACCCTACAGAGAAACCTGACAATAACTGGCTTATCGATCAGAGAATGAACACAAGGCCAAGTGTCTGTGTGTGTGCGACCGTCCTTTCACTGCACTTAAACACAACAGAAGCAGAAGGAAGCTCTATTAAATACAACTTCCAGGACTGAAAACCTTCGCCTGGCGTCTCCGGCCGCAGAGTGGACCCCTCCTGCAGCAGCTCCCCCTCAGAAGCCAGGCTTGCTGCATGGATCGAAGCAGCAGAAGACACCAATGTCTCTATTATGGACCAGGTCCATATGGCCTCCGCTGCTGACACAACTCCACAGAAAAGCTCATCATCAAATGTTACAAATGTAAAAAAAAAAAAAAAAAAAAAGCTTGACTCTCGCGTTGCGACCAAAACACCCCAGAGATTATCTAGACACGCTCCCGACCGACGCTCCACGAGCAGGTCGATCGTTATTGGAACTGTACTTGACCTTGAAAGATGACTTCCAACGGGTTCACGAGAACTCAAGAAAGGAGGAAAAAAAACACGGGTTGATAACCAGTTTTGTCCAGTGAATGAATACTGTTGTGACAGGAGTGGATACAATGACCCTGTCGTGTGTGTGTCAGACGTCCTGTATCACAGCGTGCACAGGGAGGTCTAATGAATAGACACCCGCAGCATTGGGACCTGAGCCTGGAATTACAGAGCTCACCTTCCAAGCAGACTGGAAGATAAGAGTTTCTGAGGGACTGGCAACACTTACTAGACTAGAGGGAAGCACAGTGCTAGCCAAGAGGGGAAGAGAGGGAGGGGGAGGGAGGGAAAGAATGAGGGAAGGAAGGAAGGAAAGAAGGAGGGAGGGAAAGGAGGGAGGGAAAGAAGGAGGGAGAGAAGGAAGGAGGGAGGGAAAGGAGGGAGGGAAAGAAGGAGGGAGGGAAGGAAGGAAGGAAGGGAGAGAAAGTTTCTGTGATTCACTCAACTCAAACACGCAAGCATGGAGTAAAGATGAGGCAGAGACTGCATGCACACACACACACACACACACACACATGCGTGGGAGTAGCTCGGGGTCCTTTCATCTTCACGTGTCTGAAACCACAAAGCTTCAGCCCCCAGGGTGTGCTACTTGGCTTGTGAGGTGGAGCTGTCCACCCCAGGTCTACCTGGAGGGGTTATGACAGGAGCTGATGGAGGAGGGAGGGGTTATGACAGGAGCTGATGGAGGAGGGAGGGGTTATGACAGGAGCTGATGTAGGAGGGAGGGGTTATGCCAGGAGCTGATGGAGGAGGGAGGGGTTATGACAGGAGCTGATATAGGAGGGAGGGGTTATGACAGGAGCTGATGGAGGAGGGAGGGGTTATGACAGGAGCTGATGGAGGAGGGAGGGGTTGTGACAGAAGCTGATGGAGGAGGGAGGGGTTATAACAGGAGCTGATGGAGGAGGGAGGGGTTATGACAGGAGCTGATATAGGAGGGAGGGGTTATGACAGGAGCTGATGGAGGAGAAAGATGTAGTCCAGTCTTTGGAGGGGTTATGACAGGAGGTGATGGAGGAGGGAGGGGTGGAGGAGAGGAGAAGAGAGGAGGAGGAGAAAGATGTAGTGCAGCCTTTGGAGGGGTAGTAACAGGAGGTGATGGAGGAGTGAGGGGGTAGAGGAGAGGAGGTACAGGTGAGATATCCAGCGCGGCCTCTGGAGGGGTACAGCAAGTGTGTGACTGTCCCAACTCAATCAGCTTCTAACAGCCTGGCTGATGCCCACCAGACTGGGGCATCAGCCACCAGCAGGGCTGCCTCTTCATTCCCCGTCAATAGGTAATGAGAGAGGCTAGCACACACACACACACACACACACACACAGGCTGGGCCCCGAGGCTGTAGATGTGGAGTGGGGGGGGGGGGTACAGGAGAGCTGTCCAGTCCAGTGTCTACTCTACACCAGGCTATTCATCTTGTAGCACTTCCTCAGATTTAGATCTAATTTGAGAGTATATTCCTACCTGTCTACTATGAGGTGTGTGTGTGTGTGTTGGGGTAGGGGAGGGAAGGTGTGTGTGTTTGGGGAAGGGAGGGAGGGGGTGTGTGTGTTGGGGGAAGGGAGGGGGGAATGACCAAAGATAACAAGGAGGATGAAGTTTCCAGAAGACTAATCTTCTCTTCCTTTGCTTTGGTTCTTCCTTGTTCCTAAAGCACTGTATGTGGTCCTTATGATAGGCTTTCCAGGAAGAATCTCAAGTAGCCCCCAGTGATCGAACGGTACAATGATGTGGGTGTTCCCTTAAATAATACACGTCTGTGTATATGTGTGCGTGTGTGTGTGTGTGTGTGTGTGTGTGTGTGTGTGTTGTACTGCCTCAAACACCAGGACACGGCCAGCGGCATGACAGCAGAGAACAGTGCTACACGTCAGTGATATGAGGGCTCAGCATTCAGCAGAGTCACACAGAGACTCTTTACAGAGTCTCTTTACCACCCAGCTCATCACACACACACACACACACACACACACACACACACACACACACACACACAGCACTGGCCCCCGGGTCATAGACAAACGAACAAACCAGTAGAGGAACTAAGTAGGCCTCGCCTAACTCTGGAAAGCTCTAATCAGCATTGACTTTCTTCCCCGAGTATGAAGGAGATCATTACAGAACACTCACAAACAACTAGACTGTCCTAATTGACTACCTTGACAATCCCTTGGTTCCGGTCGCGGTCTGATCGTTAGTCAGCGACAAGCGGGCCCTTCTACAGCTCCCAAGGCAGGGAGAAAGGTAGCACTCACTTCTTTTTATTCTTTCACTGCCTGCTCTTTTTCTTTTCCTCAATCTTCCAGCTCCCGTCACTGGGGAGTTCTGGGGTTAGGTCGGAGGCGTAGGGCTCTTTGTCTGGGAGTACGTTAGCAAGCGGAAAGAGATCCTCACTTCAGAGGGACAATGCCACGGCGTGGGGGAGGGAAATCCCCTGACTTTTCCCTGACAACGGAAATCATGGGAAGTTCTCGTCTCGAGGACGTGTCTCTCTGTCGGCGTGTGGTGTGAAGACGTACAGAACGTGTGATCTTTCAGAGAGCCTCTCTCTCTCTCTCTCTCCTCTCCCCCCCCCGCCGGGGCTATGGGAAGAAATGCTAAAACTGGGTTATCGTTCAGAGTTTATTTTATTTAGTCATTTATCAGACGCTCTTATCCAGCGACTTACAGTAAGTACAGGGACATTATCCCCGAGGCAATAGGGTGAAGTGCCTTGCCCAAGGACACAACATCATTTGGCACAGCCGGGTATCAAACCAGCGACGTTTTGATTACTAGCCCGATTCCCTGCTCAGCCATCTGATGCCCCAGTTGGAGTTCTGTTCTGCATTAGCCAAAGCTAGATAGCGTGCTAGCCATAACAGCACGTCAGATACATTCAAAGCCGTCCTCGGCGTCTTGATGAGGTGAGGTGTATGATTGGTTGCCCAGACGCATGCAGGCTCTGCGTGGAGCCACAGATTGTTGCTACGGTTACAAGGACAAGTTGAACCTAATCAGTGGTGACCTCTCTCACTAACCAGATCCCTTCATCTCCACATATCCCTTCTTCAACGTTCAACCCCCCTACGCCCCATGACTGCCATCCTGGAGCACGCTTCCGATTAGCCCCCTTCCCTCTGTGTGCGTCAGGTCTACACCCTTTGATTGGTCGCCCTCTCCCAAGCCACACTCCCTCCCAACCAATCACACCCCTTTCCCTCCGTGCGCGTCTGGGCTACACGGGTTATGATTGGCCGCTTCCCTTGAGTGCCGATTCCAGGGGGGGAGGCGATTGGCGGCTGGCAGAGGAGGTTAATTTATTCGAGAGCGTGCATCATGGAGATAATGGAGAACAGAGTGGCACCGCCGGAGACATGGGCCCTGTGTGCCGACAGCGCGGGTCAAAGCCATTACAGGCCCCCCTCCACTGGGGGAGGGGTGGGGGAGGGGGCAGGGGTGCAGAGGGACAAGCTAAATAAACAGCAGAGCTTCTTGGCTGTGTGAGGCAACAGGTAGGACGAGCCACTGAAGAAAACAAAGCTTTTGCGCACACACACACATGTACACGCACAGAGCCCAAGTGCTTCAGTCCAAGTGCTTTGCCCTCTTGCCCACAGGCCTCTCAGCGACAATCACCACGGACGAGATGGGATGCAGCACAAACGAGAGGTCCCTCTCTCTCATCCCTCGCTCTCCCTCATCCCTCGCTCCGCCTGCCAGGGAAAACAAACAGAGCCGAGGCTGATTGCCTCCGTCTCCTGAGGGAGAGAGACACAGAGTGAGAGAGAGAGAGAGAGAGAGAGAGAGAGAGAGAGAGAGAGAGAGAGAGAGAGAGAGAGAGAGAGAGAGAGAGAGAGAGAGAGAGAGAGAGAGAGAGAGAGAGAGAGAGAGAGAGAGAAAGAGAGAGAGAGAGAGGAAGAGAGAGAGAGATAGAGAGAGACAGAGAGAGGAAGAGAGAGAGAGAGAGAGAGAGAGAGGAAGAGAGAGAGACAGAGAGGAAGAGAGAGAGAGAGAGATAGAGAGAGACAGAGAGAGGAAGAGAGAGAGGAGAGAGAGAGGAGAGAGAGAGACACGTGGACACGCAACATCTCCGCCTCTCTCAAGTAGCTACGGGGCTCATCTTGAGTTCCGCCATTAAGGGACAAAACGGAAAGACAGGCGTCTCTCTCGTTCACAATCAGGTTTATGTAAAACCGAGTAAAGAATTTGCTCTGGTGGGTTGGTGCAGTAGAAAAATAAAATACTGTAACATAAAACTGTCCAATGGAACCTCCAGTGAGTGGATGACAGACTCCCCCCCAGAGAGAACCTCCAGTGAGTGGATGACAGACTCCCCCCCAGAGAGAACCTCCAGTGAGTGGATGACAGACTCCCCCCCAGAGAGAACCTCCAGTGAGTGGATGACAGACTCCCCCCCCAGAGAAAACCTCCAGTGAGTGGATGACAGACTCCCCCCCCAGACAGAACCTCCAGTGAGTGGATGACAGACTCCCCCCCCAGAGAGAACCTCCAGTGAGTGGATGACAGACTCCCCCCCCAGAGAGAACCTCCAGTGACTGGATGACAGACTCCCCCCCCCCAGAGAGAACCTCCAGTGAGTGGATGACAGACTCCCCCCCAGAGAGAACCTCCAGTGACTGGATGACAAACTCCCCCCCCAGAGAGAACCTCCAGAGAGAACCGGCAGCTCAACAGGACGTTGTTTACCGACACTGAGGAAGACGATAAGACGGAAGGATGAGAGCGCAGATCGTCGGTTCAGAGGTTCTCCTCCACATCAGCGGGGTTTGGACCTTGACGTTTATCTTGCTTGTTATCTCAGTCTAGCTCAGCGTCGACAGCTATGCTGCTTGATGTGGGATTTCCACTTGAGCATCGACAGGGCTACTGCAAGTGGCAAGTTGTGGTTTGGGGGAAAAGCCTCGAATGAAAATAATTGTACCAGTCAACGGTTTGGACACATTTTACAGACTGGTACTGCACATGAACCACCATAACGATACACAAACAATATATTTCATGATGCACATGTTTGAAGTACAGTTGTTCCTTTTATCCATTTTAAGTGTCTCTCTAAATTAATCCTAAATGCACATCCATCATATAAAACAATATTGAAAGAATAACAACATTTCATCTGGTAATATTACCACCAGAGAGATGATTTCCTTACGCGTGTCAAAAGGCACAAAATGGCGGACGCCACATTTGAAACAAAGAGGCTCTCGCTCGGTGAAGAGCCACAGCATATAGCTGCCTCCCTCAGCCTCCTGTGGCTTGTCTCTCACAGCATAGAGCTCCCTCGCTGGTGTGCACGTCAACAATTAACCTTTCAGCCAGCTTCTGATGAGCAGGAACAAATGTTTACCTGCGGGACTGAGAACTGCATGCCTGCCTGCCAGCCTGCCAGGGTGTCGGGTCTTTGCACTGACAGATGGTGTGACGGGGGAGGAAAGGAGAGAGGGAGGAGAGGGAGAACATGAAGAGAAAGGAGGGATGAGGGGCCGCTGAGGAAGAGAGAGAGGTGTAGAGAGGTGCAGAGAGAGAGAGAGAGAGGGGGACACGAGAAACAAGACATGGGATGAAGGGAGAGAAAGAGAAAATTGGAAAGGGAGGAGAGGGAACAGTGAGAGAGGATCTGGGTGACAGATGAAGAATAAGGGGGAGAGAGGTGAAGAGAGAGGGGGAGAGAGAGGGGGAGAGAGGTGAAGAGAGAGGGGGAGAAAAAGAAAAGGGGAGAAAGGCCAGGGGGAAAAAAACGTGTGTGACATTTCTTGGAAAAAAGCCGCCAGCGAGATATCAGCATTCCCTTCCTTCATCTTAGGTGACACTTCTTGGGTGACGCTTCTTGGGTGACACTTCTTGGGTGACACTTCTTGGGTGACACTTCTTGGGTGACACTTCTTGGGTGACACTTCCAGCAATCAAGCTGTAGAGCAACCCTCCAGAGTTCATTTATTTTGGCGTGAAGTGAAGAATAGGATGAAAACGAAGAAAAACAAGGCTTGCCCACGCCAAAATCTCGATGAATTCATTTGAAATTCCCAGGATGTTGATAACAAGGGACCTCCTGCTGAAGGCGTCTTTCAAGCAGCCACCCCTAGAAGGAAGGAGGCGTGTCATCGTCGCGTGAAGGATTTGATGTTTTAAAAGGGAACGCGTGAAACGTGTTGTGGTGAGGGTGAGGCTGGCTGGCTGGCTGGCTGGCTGGCTGACACAGTGAAACGTGTTGTGGAAAAGGGGAGGCTGGAGAGACAGACAGGATCAGAGGAGGAGGGCGCGGCGCGTGGAGACTTTTGTTCCTCGATACAATAAGCAGTCATAACCCAAGTCCTCTGTTTGATTACTACTGCATTCTGCGCGCACACACACACACACACACACACACACACACACACAAATCAGAATCATCATAATGAGACAACAGCTCAGGCCTGTGAGGACTCGGCACACTGTGTGAATCCAATTATTTTAGGCAGAGCAATAGATTAAAATAGACAAGCAAACACCACTTACAACACAGAGAGCCGCTGAAACAAATGAATGTAGCTTGATACAGTACAAAGGCCTGTTTACAGCCCGGCATCGTACAGGGAACAACTAAAAGATATGGGTGGCAGCAGTATTTGCATGAGGTGGGATTCAGCAACATGCCCCATGGTTAAGTAAACCGTAATATAACGGGAGACTGATTGCAAAGCTGTCTGTAGGTAAGAGAGATTGTTGTTCGTAGACAAATTGGTTTTCTTACTCCGAACAGGCATGAGCATTTAACAAGACTGCCAACTGCTTTAAAGAAATGAACCTTCTCAACTGAGAGAATTTTGTTTTTGCTGTATATATATATATATCGCATTTTCCCATCCTTTACTGGACAGTTTGTAAGTGAAGTGTGGAAGACATGCAGCAAAAGGCCAAGGCCGGATTCGAACCGAGGCTGCTAGGTTAAGGCCTCAGCCTACATGGTACGGCCACTTATCCGGTGAAGTACCGGGGAGTCCCAGTTTATAATATGCTTTTGTGAATGGTTGATGACACATACAAAAATATTTCAGAAATACTTCATTCACATTTAATCACTCCTCTAACAAGTGGACTCCACCTCCCTGCTGGTTCTCAGACGAGGTCAGAGAGAGAAAGGGAGAGAGGGAGGAGATTATGACACCGAGATGTCAAGGTCAATGTAAGAGGCAGCTGTGGTGGAGAAATTGGACAAAAAAGGCGATTGCGTCTCGAGGGAACGGTCTGATTTGAAAACCATCCTAGCCGGAGGAAAATACTTAAAAAGGTTTTCCCCCGTTCTCTCTCTCTGTCTCTTTAGGCCCTCCCCCCCCCCAGAGGAGACTGCCCCCCCCCCCCTCCAGGAGACAGGGTTCGTTCAAATGGCGTCGAGTTCCCTCAGAGACACATCTGGGGGGAGGACGAGAGGCAACCTCGAAGAAAAACAAATATTTTAAAAAGACGAGGCGAGACTCAAACCCTTTCCGGACTCCTGTTCCGGTTCCTTCTAAACGGATTAGAGAGCATGCTAGTCACAAGTACAGGGGCAGACCCTGCTGTCGTTAAGACTAGCTGGGCTGAGGTGTCGTGGTCTAGATTAATCCAATTTGGTTCTGCCCAAAATAACACAGGCTGCAGCGCTCGCAGCTGTAAAGCACCTCCAGCCAGACACATGATCATGACAGACATACACACACACAGCCTGAGGAGGATGGCAAGGGGACCATGGAGGAACCGTTAGCTTAGCACAAGCGCTTCAGTTCTCCCCTGACTCAGGACAATCATCTGTGGTTCATGCACAGTAAATGAAAGCTATTTTTTGACCTCGTTCTGATGTGTTCTGGCATGTTCCAGAATAATATATATATTTTTTTTTCTGTAACAGACCTAACCTGAAATATTTATCAGGCTTTGCATCAGGCAGCCTTTACTGTAACCGCGGAGATGGCCGCTAGCTCTGCACACCAGTCACAATCTATTTTTAATGGTCATGAATGAATGAACAAATGGTTTTTCCATATTTAGAATATGCTTATGGTGGAAACAACTCACCTAACCCTACTCAGAGTTATAAAATAACTTGCCGTTTCAACCAAAATGATTTATTCAAAACAATGGGAGAAAGTTTGAAACATGACTGTCGGTCGGTGAGGGAAATATTCCAGTACTGCATGTGAACTAGCTAGCTTGGGTTAACAGTAAAATACTGACTTCATCCCTGCATTTTCCTTAGAAGTATGACTGTGTGTGTTTTCTATTACAATAGATGTTAGTGTGTGTATGTATGTGTAGGACTGTATTGTGTGTGTGTGTGTAAGAATGTGAATGAGAGTGCATGTGTGTGTGCATGTATGCATGTGTGCCTTTTAATTAATGCATGCGTGTGTGTGTGTGTGTGTGTGTGCGTGTGTGAGAGAGTGTATGTATAGGTGTGTGTGTGTATGTGGGGGGGAGAGAGTGTATGTATAGGTGTGTGTGTATGTGTGTGTGAGAGAGAGTGTATGTATAGGTGTGTGTGTGTGTGTGTGTGAGAGAGAGTGTATGTATAGGTGTGTGTGTGTGTGTGTGTGTGTGAGAGAGAGAGAGAGTGTATGTATAGGTGTGTGTGTGTGTGGGGGAGAGAGTGTATGTATAGGTGTGTGTGTGTATGTGGGGGGGAGAGAGTGTATGTATAGGTGTGTGTGTGTGGGGGGGAGAGTGTATGTATAGGTGTGTGTGTGGGGGAGAGAGTGTGTCTAGGTGTGTGTGTGTATGTGTGGGGGAGAGTGTATGTATAGGTGTGTGTGTGTGGAGGGGAGAGTGTATGTATAGGTGTGTGTGTGTGGGGGGGAGAGTGTATGTATAGGTGTGTGTGTGTGTGTGTGGGGGGGGGGGGAGAGAAGATGCGTGCTGAGGACTTGATGAGGCCCACAGCTGGGGCCAGACTGCAGGAACACAGAGACACGCAAGCAGGCCTGTCAGACACCCAGCCCTCTCCTCCACCCAGCCTCCACCCAGCCCTCTCCTCCAACCAGCCCTCTCCTCCACCCAGCCCTCTCCTCCACCCAGCCCTCTCCTCCACCCAGCCCTCTCCTCCACCCAGCCCTCTCCTCCACCCAGCCCTCTCCTCCCCCCAGCCTCCACCCAGCCCTCTCCTCCACCCAGCCTTCATCTCCTTGGGAGAAACTTCCACCAAGGGCTGGGAGAGGGGGATGAAGGCAGAGGAGGAGAGAAGCGCAGGGAAGCTGAGAGAAGAGAGGGCTGGCTGGCGACAACGAGAGATAAGAGATGTGGGGAAGGGAGTTATTTGATGACATAGCATGCACATGATGACATAGCATGCATACGATGAGGTGTCATCATTTTTTGCTACCGTACAGAATCCCCACTGTGGCACAGAGCAAACTAGTACTCAGGTATAGAAGAGCAGATTTACATTCAAGATTTGACATCCGTTCCTACAAGGTTGCTGCACAAGGTCTTGCATGCAGAATTAAGTTATGTATGCAACCATATTAAAAGTGCAGAGTCCACCGATGGGTCCAGATATCCCAGCCTTGCAGGAGACAAGAGGGTCCAGTCGGATCAAGCTCATTTCACATTCCTCCAGCATTCAATAAGGCCAGCCCACCATTTGACCTTATTAACTATGCATGATCATTTAATGCCGTTCCTCGTGGGGCAAATTGATCTTTGGGCTTCTTTCATGTCTCAGCTATGTGAAGCAGTCCCCTAACGTGTTTCTGTCAATCTGGACGGCCCCCTGTTGTGACCCTGGATGGGGGACACTGACCTCCTGGAGGAGGTGCACGGTGGGAAGGCAGTGGGCCAGGATCATTAGCAGCATTCGTTGAGTGTTTATGTGTCGATCTGATTCACCTCTGCTCTTGGGAACCTCGTATTGGGACTCATTGTGCAAGCTGGATCCAACCGGATCCAACCGGATCGATCCAGCATGAACAGGCTACTGCCAAGTAACGAGCGTTTGTGATTGTCTCAACTGGCCACGGCGGCCACAGACTCATCTGGTAATCTTCAGACCGTGAGATCCATCCACACTGCAGGGGCCTGACTAACCACCAGTTAGCCTTTCACATGTCCATCTACTGACTAACCACCAGTTAGCCTTTCACATGTCCATCTACTGACTAACCTCCAGTTAGCCTTTCACATGTCCATCTACTGACTAACCTCCAGTTAGCCTTTCACATGTCCATCTACTGACTAACCACCAGTTAGCCTTTCACATGTCCATCTACTGACTAACCACCAGTTAGCCTTTCACATGTCCATCTACTGTCCATGAAATGAAGCGGGGAAAACCAGGCCAGTCACGCATTGGCTGCTCAGTCAGCCGAGTCCACAGCTGGGTCCTCAGCAGCGGATCTAGAGGTTTTCATTCGGGGTGGCAGAAGGAAGTTGTTGGGTGGCCTCCTGGAGGCGAATCAAACCCAGCAATGTTTGGGGCTATCTTGTTGTTATGATCAGTGACCTATGCACTTTTGTAAAGCTCTCTCTTGGAAGTCGCTTTGGATAAAAGCGTCTGCTAAATGCATTAAGGAAAAAGGAAAAAAAAAACTTGGGGTGGCAGTATTTTTTACTGGGGTGGCAGCTGCCACCCTTTGCCACCCCTTAGATCTGCCACTGGTCCTGAGAGTCCAGCCAGAGGACAGCAGCCGTGGGGAAAAGAGTCTTCAGGCAGACGGCTCCTCCTAACAGGATGACAGTTCTCATCCTCAAACAGCCTTCTGAGTGCCTCCTGTTTACTGGTTTCTTCCCTCCTACCCTCACTTTCTGTCTGCCTCTCTCTCTCTACCTGGCTCGCTCGTTCTCTCCCGACTTACCTCTCATTGTCTCTCCTCCCTCAGTCTCTCTCTCCACTTCTCTCATCCCTCTCCCCGCCTCTCAACCTCTCTCTCATCTTCACATTCTCTCTCTCAACCTCTCTCACTCTCAACCTCTCTCACTATCAACCCCTCTCACTCTCAACCTCTCTCACTATCAACCCCTCTCACTCTCAACCCCTCTCACTCTCAACCTCTCTCACTCTCTTCCTCCCTTACTCTCCCTCTCCCTCTCCCCCTCTCTCCTTCTCCCTCTCCCTCTCCCTCTCTTCCTCCCTAACTCTCCCTACCCCCTACTTGGGGAAGGACACTGAGGGGTAGAGAGGAGGGGGGGCAGCAATAAGATAGTTTCCATGCATTTGAATTCCTGTCATGGAACCAGCCCTCCCCACCGCAAACCCACCCATTGTGGGTCTGCACCAAATGAGACCGGGGTCGAGGTGCCATTAATTCCAGTCTTCGCGCTTCTGAGGGGTGGGAGGCACGAGGCGGCGCGCGCGCGGGGGGGGGGGGATAAGAGGCTGACGTGCCAATTTGCTGTGGGTCGTTCTCGCTCCCAGCCTCCACAGGTGAGAACCTGTTAGAGGAGATAACTTGACACAGTTCTACTAATTGTGCCCCGTAGCTTAGACCGCTGAGCCTCACACACACACACACTGCACGCATGCACACACACACACACTGCACACACACACACTGCACGCACACACACACACTGCACAAGCAAACACACTGCACCCTGCAAGCACGCATACTTTGCATGTGGGCACACAAACACACACAAGATCGGCAACCGTTGTAATGTTTACATTTTTTGTTTCCTCAGGAACGACAGATTGATACCACAGGCCAGGAATATTTTTCAGTCAAAAGCGAGAAAAACTGCCTGAACTTACTTTGCTAAATGAAAGAGTTTGGTCACATTTGGTTAACGTGAATTTCTAGCAGGAAGACTGAAGGATGGGACACAGCCATTTCCTCTGAATAGCCCTGCAGAGGGCCAGCCCTGCAGAGGACCAGCCCTGCAGAGGACCAGCCCTGCAGAGGACCAGCCCTAAGATTTTTTAAAATCTTATTTTAACCTTCACAATGTGGGGGGTCTGAAACGGCCCAACAGTTAAAAGAAAATGCTTCACAACGGCCGTGTGGGGCCTGGGTTTGAATCCGACTGAGGCCGTTTCCTGCATGCCCCCCTCTCCTACTGTCACATCAATAAAAACACAGCTGAAAAAAGCCCCCAAAGCGATCTTTACTCCGTGCTTGTTGCTCCACATCTCTGGCAACGTGGGTGAGTCATCCACACTCTGTGAACAAAGGGGCGGACTTCAAGTTTTAATACACCTATTAACACACCTTATCTAACTGGCCCATTGTGACACTGGAGCCGTTCTCCATAACAAAGCATTTACATCCATATGGATTACTAATACATCTATATTGAGCCTGTAGTTACGGCAGGCTGTTTAACTCTCTTTTAAAGCTTTTTCCCTCCGATTCAGCTTTATTCCAGACAGGCATCCTGTGATCGGCATCCGCTCATAGCCCCATGGAGACAGAATCTCCCTGTTCTCCTACAGAGAACCACTGCTGCTCTTCACTGAGGAACACTGTTCTCCTACAGAGAACCACTGCTGCTCTTCACTGAGGAACACTGTTCTCCTACTAGGACACCTCTGCCTGTCTTCACTGAGGAACACTGTTCTCCTACTAGGGCACCTCTGCCTGTCTTCACTGAGGAACACTGTTCTCCTACTAGGGCACCTCTGCCTGTCTTCACTGAGGAACACTGTTCTCCTACTAGCACACCTCTGCCTGTCTTCACTGAGGAACACTGTTCTCCTACTAGGACACCTCTGCCTGTCTTCACTGAGGAACACTGTTCTCCTACTAGGACACCTCTGCCTGTCTTCACTGAGGAACACTGTTCTCCTACTAGGGCACCTCTGCCTGTCTTCACTGAGGAACACTGTTCTCCTACTAGGACACCTCTGCCTGTCTTCACTGAGGAACACTGTTCTCCTACTAGGACACCTCTGCCTGTCTTCACTGAGGAACACTGTTCTCCTACTAGGACACCTCTGCCTGTCTTCACTGAGGAACACTGTTCTCCTACTAGGACACCTCTGCCTGTCTTCACTGAGGAACACTGTTCTCCTACTAGGACACCTCTGCCTGTCTTCACTGAGGAACACTGTTCTCCTACTAGGACACCTCTGCCTGTCTTCACTGAGGAACACTGGATGAATTGCAGCCAGGGGGGAGGGGGAACAAACATATGACGTTCACGTGGAGTTCAAACCCCATTATCTTGCTGTACCGCCTGTCTACATGTCTGGCTTTCCATACGTTTCATTTAACCAATGAAGATTAATGATGACAATCGACTGGTGGTGGATCCCGAAGGGTCCCATTACTGCTGATGGGAAAAGCTGTGTTGATGAAGCTCTATGAGAGGCAAAACACAGAAGGGCTCATGCATACAGATCTCATTATTCCACCTGGCAGATTAGAAAGACAAAGCCATCTATTCTCCAGCGAGAATCCTCGCACAAAGCAGATCGATTTCTGCAATTCACAAAAAGGGGAGTGGGAAACCGTTAAACAGGCGCCACGAGTACAGCGACGCGTCGACGCATCCACGGAGCGAGATTGCTCGAGTTTTCGGCTTAATTATCGCAAGGGGCACTCAATTTAACCGCAATCTCTTAAACGACACATCAATTACATGCTGGGGATGAAAAACGATACCAGAGGCTGCTCTGGAAGGACTGGCCTTCCATCCTCCATGTCCACAGATCAATAACGACTGCTCCAGTTCTTACTGTGGGCAGAGTTGCATCTCATCTCACCGCCCGCTACAAATGTCAGGACTTAAATCATTCATCGCAAGGCAGAGGCAAGCTACTGCAACAGGCAGGACGAGGGCAGCACTGACCTTTAGAGGCTGCTGGGTATGCAGGGATCTGGGGGTGGGGTGGGGGTGTAGCAGAGATGTGGTGGGGTGGAGGTGTGGCAGAGAGGAGATATGGTGGTGGTGGGGGGGGGGGCGGTTGCAGAGATGGGGAGGGGTGTAGCAGAGATATGGGGGGAATTGTAGCAGATATAGTGGTGCAGGTGGGGATGTGGCAGAGATTAATATGTGGGAGGTGGGGAGAGAGGAAGATAGAGGTGTAGCAGAAATGCATATGTAGGGTGGGCGGGGAGAGGGGGGTGAGAATGAAGAGAGGGGGAAAGAGAGGATGCAGCAGTGTCATCTATAGGGGAGGGGGGAGAGAGAGGGAGACAGCAAGAAAGGGAGAGAGAGAAAGGGAGACGGCAGGGCAGGGAGAGAGGAAGAGAGTGTGAGAGACAGCGAGAGAAAAGGATCAAAATGCAGTAGAGAGAGATATGCAGCAGAGGCTAATTCGGGGAAGTGACAGAGGGAGGGGGCAGACAGAGAGAGATAGCAGAGAGAGAGGGAGAGAGCAGAGAGAAAGAGGGAGAGAGAGCAGAGAGAGAGGGAGAGAGCAGAGAGAGAGAGACTGGTAAGCTAAAAACAACCCCAGAAAGCCAGCATGCTTGTCACATGGTTGGAGAAAGTCCGCGAGCGAGACGCGCAGGTCAACAGGTGATTCCTTCACGTCTGGCTAAAGCACGGAGGCATTCAGGCCGTGTCTGAGGAGTCAGCGGAGGAACGAATGGAGCGAGGAGAATGGATCCATCACGCTGCCTCGTGGCTTCCCTCCTCCATCAGACAATGGCAATAAACACATTTGTTGTTTATTTTTGTCCTCTCGCCAAAAAACAGCGAGTCATAAGATTGCGCACGGCCACAGTTCATCTCTGAACCTTTACTGAGAATTGACACGTGTCGTGTTTTGCTGGCTGGTTTAGGTGCACTATGGGTGTGCGTGAAGCCCTGTGACACTGCTTGTGAAAAGGGGCAGTACTGATACATTTGATTTGTCTGCTGCTGCCCCAACATCCTTTTAATCAAAATGACAAAGGCCCTGTGGTTGTGATGGAAGGTGAAACAGTGCTGGGAATGATGAAGCTAGCGAGAGAGGTGGAACGTAGGCACTCTGGGACCGCAATGTTCCCCCATGTTCTCTCTGTTCCTGGGCTGGCTGTCTGGCTGTGTGGGTGGTGACAGGGTTCAAAGACAACCAGAGTCTTCCCCCAGCACTATTGTATAGAAAGGTACAAACAGTACAAAGCATTATTTACTTTAAATTGAAATGCTATGTGTTTCCGGAAGGAAATAGGTTTAAATAATTACTCAGCAGTAAGCAATTTAGAGCAAGAACCAGAAAATCGAACCTGGCAACCCCTATCCAGTCAACAATATAAAATTCAGGATGGGTTGCCAGGCTACAAGGAAACCCTCATTGTGAGCACATCACGGATTATCGAACCTATGGGTTTGACGGGTTAGAACACCCAAGGAAACGTGTTAATTAACCCAGCATCTCTTCTTCTTTCTCCCCAGAGCTTGAGGCGAAGATGAGTATCGCCCCGCCCGACCCGGAGGACAAGCCGGGGCCTCCCAGCCCCACGGAGGAGCTGGAGTGTAAGATCTGCTACCAGCGCTACAACGCCCACAACCGCAAGCCCAAGATCCTGGACTGCCTGCACCGCGTCTGCGCCCGATGCCTCAACAAGATCCTGGACATGGGCGACGGCTCGGGCTGCATCTCCTGCCCCTTCTGCCGCCACGAGACCGAAGTCAGCGAGTACGAGGTGTCGGGCCTCCCCGATGACTCCAACATCATGTCCCGCCTGGCCGCCACCCGCGACAAGTCCTGGAGCTCCGCTGACAGCAGCAAGGAGGTGGTGCTGACGCCCAAGAGCTTGTCTTCCTCCAGCCCGTCCCACGACTCCTCCAACTGCCTGGTCATCACCATCATGGAGGTGCAGAGGGACTCGCAGCGCTCGCCCAGCCGGAACGACAGCTCCGACTACTACGCCGAGCAGAGCCTGGACTCCGTGTCGGTAGCGTCTAACGGCCCCGCCGACCAGGACGCGCTGTCCAAGCTTTGCAACCACGTCCCCCGGATCCTGGTGTGGCTGCTGGGGTTCTTCTACTTCGGCTCGCTGCCGCTCGGCATCTACCTACTGGTGATCCAGAGGGTCACGCTAGGCATCGTGTGTGTCAGCCTGGTGCCCTCCAGCCTGACTGTGTGCCTCGTTTACGGCTTCTGCCAGTGCCTGTGTCAGGGCATGTGTGACTGCTCTTCCAGGGCCTGACTGACTGACTTGCCGGCTGATTAGCTGGCGTCAATGGGTTTCTGGCGATGGTGTCATGGGTGATTGGTCACCGGATGAACAGCTGGGTGTTTTG
This sequence comes from Hypomesus nipponensis, assembly GCF_054491055.1. NCBI lineage: Eukaryota > Metazoa > Chordata > Actinopteri > Osmeriformes > Osmeridae > Hypomesus > Hypomesus nipponensis. Next base: position 2,786,815 of record NC_140379.1, read on the forward strand.
GAGGTGGACCCCCCGAGAGGACTGTACGAGGGGAAAGCCGAGCTGTACGGGTTGGAGATTACCCACGATGCTCTGTGTTCCTGTCTCCCTGTTCCCGGGATGACAACAGCTTAGTGTCAGTTCTCACTGCTAAGGATGTGTTCTTAGACCAAGACTAAGGACAACTGAGCACTCTCAAAGAGTAGCCCAAGCCTGGCAACAATGCACCCAATTGGTAGTCAATGTTTCTGTGTTTCTGTATGTGTGTGTGTGTGTGTGTGAGGATGAACAGTTCCTCTGTGCCAAGCAGTTATCCCCCAGGTCATGTGACATGTTGTGTTCCACCAAAAGTACCCCTCTTTTCGTCTGCCTCTCTTTCCTATCCACTTTTTTCTGTCCTCCTCTATAAAATCCTCTCTTTCTGCCCTCCCTCCCTCCCCCCCTCCTTCCCTCCCCCCTCCCTCCCTCTCTATTCCTCCCTCCATCTCATTTTCTCTCTCCATCTATGCGTCTCCTTTGCTAAATGTTTCACAGATGATGTTCACAGCTCTGTTGACCCCCGTAATAAGTGCAGGTGCACCAGACTGCCCTGGCCAATAAGGGACAAGGGATTGCACAGGGGACTAACCAATCAAATAAATGGGGGAATTATTTTCATGTTTTCCTTGTTTAAGTCATTCCCTCTTCTTTCCTGCCAAAACACGAGGAGGGTGAACCTTAACCGAACTGGAAGTGAGAGAAATAGTGTGTTGAAACAGTGGAAAATCGCAGGTAGGGGGGGTTTTCACCGACGTCACGTTCTGGGCGATGCCCGGATGCCCGGTCATATTGGAGGCACTCGATGTAAACAACTAAACGGAGTACAACCAAAGAACGTATATTCTATACTCTTTGGTACAACTGTAGCCAAGTCTAAATGACCGAAATGGTCATCAAAACGCGTCCAAGATCCAAAGGCATACAGGGAAGGACTTGGACCACAAGAAAAGGGTCGATATTTTGAGAAATTAGGATTTATTGGCCGTGCAGATCCCTACCAGTTAACCTAGCTCCCTCTACTTGGATCCGTGAGACCCGGTGATTATGCCTTCAGTTGGATATCCTGATAATGTTAACTACCTTTCTCACCGAACCCATACACATGCAGTAGTTTGATATGAATTATAGTATGTCAATGTCAGCTTTACAGTAAAATAAGCACAGTAAAAACAATAAAATAAGTCAATGTTTTTACTATTTACTATTAAAAATATTATCATTACAATAGGACATTTGTTATGAGCCGCTGAAATAAACTTTTCACAAAACCTGACAAAAAAATGTGCCAAACAAATACGGATGTTGTCCAGATTTTTCCCTCGTAGATCTTGGTTGAGATTTGCCAACCACAGGCGCTTCCTTTACTCAGATAATCTCTGGCTCTCCCTGGTTTTTAATAACTTTTGGAAGTCAATACTATACCAAATGTTTTTCTCGATCTGTCCTATTGGTACAACCCCCCCCCCCCCCCCACATCACATCAGAAACTGGTAAGTAGGTAAAAGGGGTGAGGGTTTTGATTTGTATGCATTGCGGTTACTTGAATGAAAAGGGCAAAAAAAGAAATACAATCCTGGGAAAAACATTGAGATCCAGTCTAGAATAAGTAGCCAGCTCCTTGGTTTATGAAACACAAATCCATTTCAGAGGCTCTGCTCTCGCCCAGGGTTAATATTAGTGTTCAATGCATGTCTTGTCTGACTATCCTAGAGAATTCAGGGCTTTGTGTCCCACTGGATCCAAGGCACACACAGACCAAAACGAAGAGATGACAGTTTAAATGAGATTCGGTAATACATCAAAAGGCTTTTTTTATTTTTCTCTCTCATCCGTTAGATCTGACAGGCAGCTCGCGTTATAGGACATTTGAAACGCTTGAACGGCACCCAATCCATCTTCTTCCTGGTTGATGTTGCAGAGTGCTCGTTTTAGGAGAGAAATACGCAAACAACAAAAGCAATCACTACGTCTGAAGTTAGTAATGGGTTCATTTCCCCATTGTGGGACGAATAAAAGTATATAATCTTATTTCCTCCAAAATAAAAGGGTTGACAGAGCAGGTGACTGTGCAGACTACACTAAAGGTATTGGGGATTTTTTTTAAATAAAAATTACGAGCATTTGTACCATTTTTACAGTTGCGTGAATACTATGACAGTTGTGAAACGTGGGAAAGGATATGGGCTACCAGCCACACCTGTTAGTTTACCTGCTGTGTGGGCAGTGCTCACGGCTCAACCACTGTGACCAAGAACACCAAGGAACACAGAGGAACACCGAGGAACACCGAGGAACGTGACGGCATGGGGTCTGGGACTTCCTTCTTGAGCTCTCAGTTCCAGTAACAACCACCCATCACTGAGTCTCTGGGGGAGATTCGAACCTGTGACCTATTGATTCATCTGACCAAATTACAACGAATATAAATACAAATAAAAAGCCACAACTGACTTCAAAGGGAGAAAATATGTCAGTAAGAAAATGTTTTTCCATCACAGGGACACCAAGCTTCCACCCCCCCCCCCCCACCCGACAAACAGATTTAGAAAGCTGTGCAAGCCAATTAAATCCCCTTTTTGCTGAAGCAAAGTAGGCAATTATAAAAATATATTTCCAAACTATATTTATATACGTACCATACAATATCAAATATTCAACATCTTTTTCAGGCATTTTAAGTAAATGTGAGTCATGAATTTTTATAACACATGAATAATTTAGCCACAACCTTCCTCCCCTCTCTTCCTCCCCTCTCTTCCTCCCCTCTCTTCCTCCCCTCTCTTCCTCCCCTCTCTTCCTCCCCTCTCTTCCTCCCCTCTCCCTCTTCTCTAGTTCTCTTTCCCTCCCTCTTTCTCACCGTTAAGTCTTGATTTCTCCTCCCAATCCGCTTGTACAGATGGGTTTGGTGTTTAAAATATATATATTATAAAACCCAGCTCAGACGAGAGTGTATGGTGAGAGCGAGACGATGAGTTGGATCTCCCCACACACACACTAACCCCAGCAGACAGTTCCAGCTGGATCTCTCTCAGTGAATCAGTTTCCTGTCTTCCAGAACCCCGTTTGGCAGCAACCCTCCACACCACGGCGCCAAGCCTGAAATCTTAATCAGGGTTGCAGCTTGTTTCCGGTTGGCACGTGGTTTGACATCAACGGCGTTGTGATGCTGACCCGCGCACACGCCACCGCACACGCCAACCGCACACGCCAACCGCACACGCCAACCGCACACGCCACCGCGCTAGCCAGGCTGGTTGTGACAGGCTGGTTGTGACAGGCTGGTTGTGACAGGCTGGTTGTGACAGGCTGGTCCACACCCTGGCCGCCTGACCATGTCAGTAGCGTGTAGAGGAAGCCTGTTTCACATGTTGATCATACAGCTGCACTGTGAACATCACCACCTTGCCGGCCAAGCCACGGCTCCAGTGTTCAGTACTGTGTTTAAAGAACAAACAGCTGTGTGGGTAAATACTTGTGGTAGTAAATAGTGCAAATGGGAAAAGAGATCTATAGACAGACGAGTTATTGAATTGGTGATAAATTGCAGTGAAACAGCACTGAAAGTGGGGTCAACTGTATCTGAAAATCCCTTCAGTAGAGAAAACACAGCTGAAATTGATTTTGTAGAACGAATAGTTGAGGGTTAGGGGGGTTGAAAATGCGATATATACTGTGTAAGGTCCTCACACTCTGCTTCCAACAGCACACGTTTCCTCTTGTCAACCTGCACAAAACCACTTTCTGTTTCTCTTGAAAGGTCACGCGATAAATCTTATCCCATCTCTCACGTCTCTAAAAATGCCCTGAGACACACGGACATGCTTCGCACTGTGTTCAAACACAAACAAAAGAATGTATTCTACACAACACAATACTGGGGGAGGGAGGCCTTGTATGCGCCGTGCAACTGATGTCGGCAATTATCCTGCTGCAACAGAGTTCTCAGTGAGCTTGACATTTCGGCTCCGTCTTGCTTCTCGAACAAAAAGACCAGGGCGTACAAATCACACACACACACACAGATAGCATTTTAATCCCAAACAATAGAGGGAACCAGAGGTAAAACTCAAATAAACCCCCGAAACCAATTCTTTCTTCTTTTACATAACAATAGCCTATATTCCCCCAACCATTGCATAGCTAAAGTAGTAACAAACCAGTGAATGGTATTCCAGCTATGTTGTTGTGCTTAGTTGTCTCTGGAAACTGAACGGGGAGAGAGTTAATGCAGACTGAGGTCAGATCAGGAACACCCCTGACAGTCATTACTTGTGTTGTCTGTAATGAGGTAGCTCACAGTGTCAGACTTGAAATGCAGCAGACATTACTTCCTGTTGTCTGATGAATCCCTCCCTCTCTGCCTCTCTCCCTCTCCCCGTCTCTCTCCCTCCCCTCTCTCTCTCTCCCTCCCCCTCTCTCTCTCTCTCCCCCTCCCCCTTTCTCTCCCTCTCTCTCTTTCTCTCTCACCATCCCCCCCCTCCCTCCCCTTCCCCCTCTCCCTCTCTCTCCTTCTCTCTCACCATCCCCCCCCCCCTCTCCCTCCCTCCCCTTCCCCTTCTCTCTCTCCCACTCTCTCTCCTTCTCTCTCACCACACCCCCCCCTCTCCCTCCCTCCCCTTCCCCTCCCTCTATCCCAGTGGCCTGTTGCTATAGAGACACTAATAGAATTGTCAGAACACAGTGAACTTCCCAGTTCTGGTTTGAGTACCGAAGCAGAGTCTTGCCTCCTCCCTGGGATGCTGGTACAGAGGATCAGTCCATGGGGGCAGATCCCAGTAGCTGACAGGGGGAGGAGAGGAAGCAGCCAGGGAACACTACACAGTTAATCACCTGCAGTATCTGGACCCGGCCCCGTGACCAGGACTGCAGATGGAGAGGGTGGAGGATTTAGCATCTGCAGGTCGGCAGCAGGGTCTGGTCCACACACACACACACACACACACACACACACACAGCAGGGTCTGGTCCACACACACACACAGCAGGGTCTGGTCCACACACACACACACACACACAGCAGGGTCTGGTCCACACACACACACACACACACAGCAGGGTCTGGTCCACACACACACACACACACACACACACACACACACACACACACACACACACACACACACACACACACACACACACACACACACACACACACACACACACACACACACACACACACACACACACAGCAGGGTCTGGTCCACACACACACACACACACACACACACACACACACACAGCAGGGTCTGGTCCCTGGTCTGAGTGATGATCTGCAGCAGCACCTGGCCGCTGGATGGGCTCATCTTCGCTGAGATCTTCACTGGAGTGTGTGAGAACACACTCCACACATACACACACACACACACACACACACACTCCACAAATACACACACACACTCCACAAGCACTCTTCAACAAAGCCCAGAGCTCTCATCCTGAACCTACATAACACGCCGCAGTAGTTAGAACACACACAGCTCACAGTTTAAGAGTGATTTTCAGTCAACAGATCTTGTCAGTGTCGACATCACTTCCTGGCGATGCCATCGTTGTGGCCGCTAATAAACAGCCTAGCGATCGACGCGGCACGAAGAAAACGTCCTATGTGACATTAAAGCAACAACACAAAACGCACACACAGGCACACACACACAGTGGGGTCCCTCAGCACCAATGTTGCCTCCCGGCCCTTTATTTACCCGCTGTGGGAGAGCCACATCTGCTTTGTCTAATTAGCCACCAGGAGACTGACAGCAGGAGGAGAGGGAGGAGAGGAGGAAGGGATGAGAGGGATGAGACGAGGAGGGGGGTGAGGAGAGAAGGGGAGGGAGAAGAGGAAAAGAGAAAGGTTAGTGAGATGAGAGAATAGTGGAATGAGGAATAAGGAAAGATGACGGGAAGGAAAGGGAGGAGAAGAAAGAAGGAAGGGGAGGGAGGGAGGGAGGGAGGGAGGGAGGGAGGGAGGGAGGGAGGGAGGGAGGGAGGGAGGGAGGGAGGGAGGGAGGGAGGGAGGGAGGGAGGGAGGGAGGGAGGGAGGGAGGAGAAGAGGAGATGGGTGTGGAGACATCTCTCCAGTACCTCTGCTGCAGCCCAGCACAATCCGGAGAATATCAATGAGAGAAAGCAGAGAGCAATTCAGATTGAATTACTGCACTCCCTAAAATAAACAGAAATCTCATCGAAACTGACATATATAAGAGAGGTAGGGGAGTGAGTGACAGGGGTGGTGAGAGAGAGAGAGACTGAATGAAAAAGACATAGAGGGAGAAGGAGACAGAGGGAGAGAGAGACAGAGGAGAGACAGAGGGGGAGAGAGACAGAGGGAGAGAGAGACAGAGGGAGAGAGAGAGAGAGACAGAGGAGAGACAGAGGAGAGACAGAGGGAGAGACAGAGGGGGAGAGAGACAGAGGGGGAGAGAGTGCAGATACCACACCCGAGAGAAGAAACACCCACAATCATCTCAGCGATCTCAGAAACACAGTGAAGCTCCACAACGTGGCGACACCGTCCACTCCAGCTTAGACGTGCAGTGGACACAGCGCCCAACATCACTCCTTCAGGCTCAGACCAGACATGCAGTGGACGCCCTGGACTCACAGTGTGCGGTACTACACAGTAGAGGCAGGGAATATTTCCTTCTCCTTTGCTGTGTGACCCTGGCTCGCCCTGAAGCAAGGCTGCTGAGGGGAGAAGATCTCACTGTGACCTTTTTTGTGAGGCCTTCATGTGAGGGAGGACACACACACACACACACAACCACGCATGCACACAACCACGCACACATAGGCAAACACATTCATGAACTCTTATCATGAGCTGTTGTAAAGAATGATTGGATTACTTGTGCGTGTGCGTCCCCGTGTTCAAATAAAAAATGCCGCCGTCACAGTATCAGTATCACTCAAAGAAGAACCTGGAGTTTTGCTGCTCCACTTCCTGTGTCATCACCGAGGCTACGCCAAACACAGCGGAGGGGGCGGGACATGGCGCTCGCCGCTGCGTGACCGGCGGTGCACTGAGTCACCAGGATCTCCCTCCCATATCCTAATTTCCTCGTTAAACAGAAAGGTATCAAGAGCTCGTTCCCCCGGAGCCTCTTTCAAGTTCCAAGGAAATCATCGCGACGTACCCAGAATCCCCCGGTGGAAAGCTGGGCTTAATAGTAATCCTGTTTGTGTCTGTGCGTGTGTACGTGTGTGTCTGTGTGTGTACGTGCGTGGAGGTTATTATTGTGTGTGTGTGGTTGTTTACGTATGTGTCTGTGTGTTTTTTTTGCCTGTGTGTGTGTTTGCTTGTCTGTCTGCGTGTGTGTGTGTCTGCCTGTGTGTGTGTGTGTGTGTGTGTGAGCAGAGGGGCCCTCAGAGGGTTTGTTGGAGCTCCTAGCCCTGAACAGAACGTGTCTGTCTGCAGAGGAGATGAATATTATCACTTGGAGAGAGAGAAATAGGTAGAGAGAGAGAGAGAAATAGGTAGAGAGAGAGAGAGAAATAGGTAAAGAGAGAGAGAGAAATAGGTAAAGAGAGAGAGAGAAATAGGTAAAGAGAGAGAGAGAAATAGGTAGAGAGAGAGAGAAATAGGTAGAGAGAGAGATAAATAGGTATAGAGAGAAATAGGTAGAGAGAGAGAGAAATAGGTAGACAGAGAGAGAGAAATAGGTAGAGAGAGAGAGAGAAATAAGTAGAGAGAGAGAGAGACCTATGAAAACATATTGTAGAGCCGGGCTCTTCAGAAATAGAGGCCATTAGCTCAGGTAGCTAGCTCGTTCAAACTTTAAAAGCCTGTCAAACGAATTAGTAGGCTTTGCATCGGTAAATACACATCCAACTTTACTGAGTTTAATCGTGTCAATTATTAGCGTGCATGCATTTAAGTATTTAAAAACATTAAATAGATAGATCCACAAATCGGCTTCCGTCTGCTAATGGAAAAAATCAAAAGGGTAAAATGTAAGTGTCGTAGCCTTTTAACGTCACCAAGCTCCACCGCAGCCAGTTCACACCGCAGCCAGTTCACACCGCAGCCAGTTCACACCGCAGCCAGTTCACACAAGTACACACGGTCACCTGTCAGTCAAACCTGCCTGACAGGAATGAATGCACACACACGCACACGCACACGGGCACAGCTCTCTCATTACAAGCACACACAAAACACCAATCACCCCCTCCGCCCTCCCTCCATAACAACTCGTACTCCAGGCATTGTTAATGCCCTCCACCTATTAACTGTATAGCAGGAATGGGAACACCCAGTGAAGCCCTTAAAGACATCCCCTCAGAACACGATCAATGCAGTGAGAGATGCTGACATCATCACCCCCATGGCCAACATAACGCTTACTAAACAGATGGGGATTATCGATGGGCGAGACTAGTTTCCCCCCTCTACCCCTCTCTCTCCTTCTACCTGTCTCTCCTTCTACCTGTCTCTCTCCATCTCTCTCTCTTTCTCAGCTGTAACTGCCGTTTTCAGCACGGCCGTGGCGGAGGAAAGCAGTTTAAGGTAACACTAGAGAAAACTTTCCATTTTAATGAGATCCTCGTTGTGGGAACAGTTTTTCTGTTCCAGCGGGGAAATATTGTAGATTGTTCCTAGCTGGAGAGAAGATACCGGCTCGGAATTGGATCATCTCGTGTGAGCGTGAGGCTGAGTACACGGTCATAGAAACCACATTCAAATCCATTGTGACTAAGCATCTCCTTAAGGCTTACATCTGAATGCTACAGGAACACACAAGCCAACACTGCAGCAACAACCAATACTTTCATCGCCCATGTTAATGTAATGAAACCCATTATGCTTTGTCACATGGCAACATTACCTCACCTCCAGATCCGTCTGTGAAGGTACAGGCTCAGCCCACAGCAGGAAGCCTGCAGGCAGCTTGCAGGGAAGGCCGCCTCACAGATGCCCCTCGGCCAATCAGGAGAGGCCTGGGGACTCGAGGTGAGGATGATCTCAGTTCTCAGTCACCATCAGGTCTGTATGGGACAGTATGGGGAACACTTTATACCTTCCCTGGCTGTAACTCCCCACATATGTTACCCCCTCCCTCCCCATGGCAGTTCCCTACTGTTGTTCCTTCCCCCCAGCTGTTACACCACCCCCCCTGCTGCTACCCCCATGGCTGTTCCAGCCCTGTAGTTAAGCCCCCCCCCCCCTCCCTCCAGGGCTATTTCAGTCAGTACGAGTGTGAACCAGCCCATCATACCAGAAGCTGTTTTCATTTTCCTCAAACGGTGGCGTTTAAGAGTCTGTGGTGGCTAGAGCGAGTGGACGGCAGGGTCGAGGCAGGGAGAGGGGACCTAGGGGATCGTAATCAGAGACTGATTGTCTGAGTGCAGGCGAGATGATCTTCCCCTCTCCACGTCACAATCTATTATTATCCGTTAGACGCTATCATCCTCCATCTGACACATGCACGCTCACACTCAAAAACCCACTGGGTTTCGGTCACATCCGCAGAGAACGAGCCGACTGCAAGGTGCATATACTTCCCTAAGAAAGAAATAAAGAAAAAGACGCGTTCGACCAGTAATGAGGTCACTGCGTCAATTCGATTAGAGAGAGAGAGAGAGAGAGCGAGACAGAAAGAGAGAGAGTCGGTCTGTCCACCACACAGCCTGGCTGACCTGGGATCTGGTCTGCAGTGCTTTGTGGAGAAGAAGCAGCTAGCGGTTGGCATTTGATACGCAGTGACATTGGTTGCTGAAAGGAGGGCAATGCGGGTGGCTGTTGGCAGGAAGTGGCGAGCAGAGCAAGGCCCCAGGGTGCCGTCCTGCAGCCCGGAACCTTTCGAGGACCACAGCGTTGGCACAGAGGCAGGCACACACACTGCGGGATGAAATACACACTTCTGTTGGAAGGATGGGATGAATAGAAATGGGGTGAACAAGGGACTGCGCGCGTGTGTGTGTGTGTGTGTGAGAGAGAGAGTGAGAGAGAGAGAGAGTGAGTGAGTGAGTGAGAGAGTGAGAGAGTGAGTGAGTGAGTGAGTGAGAGAGAGAGAGAGAGAGAGAGATACAGGCAGGGCTGGAAATTAACGGAGTCCCGTCGTCAATGATAAATGTATCTGGGACAGTTCAACACAGACTTTGGGACGACAGACCATAACAAGATAAAATCCATACAACAGCTCTATCTTAAAATTCCATAACTTTCGTAATCACAAATATTTGTTCAAACTTCAAAAATGACATTCAAAAATGTCATGTCAAAATGCAAAAACTCATGAAATGTACATTTTGGGACGGGTCAAGTTCAGTTTGGGACGTTTAATTTTGCACTTCGGGACGGGACTGGGACAGTGAGTAAAAAAGTTAATTGCGAGCCCTGGATACTGAGACAGAGAGAGATTTAGTTTCCTGAGTTCGTTTAATGCAGTCCAAGTAATGTAGAAAAGTGAATGAGACTTTCACGAGAGCTCTTAGACTCTACAAACAGCTCATATAGCCGTAGCAGTGACAGAAACAACCACCCAGACCGGCCCCCTCAAGTTACTGAACCGTAGGAAATAAACTACAAACTCCCCCCAAAAAACCTATTAAGGTTGACAAATGGACAGAAGTGAGGCTCACATTAGCCTTGCTTTGTTTAACGCCTCAGTGCTTACACAAGAGCACACGGTCAGCCACTACAAAGTCCTCAGAAGGCTGAAAGTCTTTTCTCTGCTCAGATTGGGTTTGAGAGCTTTGGAGGCTCCATTCTGCTTGACGTCACACAGACCTTTGATAAGATTGTTTGGGAGAACTCTTGTGGGGGAGGTTTCTTGGTCTGTGCGCCAAGCTTCATGTTGCGGTCTGTTGAGTGATAGCCCTTGCATGTATACATTTACATTTAGTCAAATGTAAATCGCTCTTATCCAGAGCGACTTACAGTAAGTACAGGGACATTCCCCCTGAGGCAAGTAGGGTGAAGTGCCTTGCCCAAGGACACAATGTCATTTGGCACGGCGGAGAATCGATCCAGCAACCTTCGGCTTACTAGCCCGACTCCCTAATCGCTCAGCCATCTGACTCGTACACGTGAGTCCCATGTATGTTCTCACGTTCACATCTGTGTTTTGCTCCAATCCCGCCTCAACAGAACAACATGTTCCATCTGCAACAACAGTTGAACTCACTACAAACACACAAACACTTTACGCCTCCCCTCCCCACACACACAGAGTAGATTAATAGAGCCAATGCAGCGAGCCGGCAGTTGACATTGATCCAATGCCCAGCAGATTTAATTTACAGATCACCATTAGCATCACCTAAAGCGGCCTTGGCTGCCAGATGGAGCCCATTAATCACCCGGGCCCATCGCAGCACTCCACCGGGCCCAACACCAGCCCCTGGACCTGGGCATCCCTCTGCCGACTGGGCCCTGGAGCCCCAGCCCAAACACTGACCACCAGCTCAGGACAGGAGCCCTCGTTACTGACCAGACGTCCAAGCAATCCTCCTGAAGTCTCGAGTCCCGGGCCGTATGAGCCGCTAGCGTAATGTGTTGCTGAACGGCCAGTAGCCAGTTTGATGAACGGATGCTTGACGTGTGATGCTCAGATATGAAACCACACGGGGAAGATGGAGACAGAGATTGAGACCCAGGCGGTGCCTCGTTGACCGGGGCCTGCCTCTATTTGGCCTGCCTCGAGGAAGGGAGTTTCATGTAATTTGCCTCGGTGCGTGTCAGCACAGGCCCTGGTAGGCGTTTCATCAGCCTGTGACAGGGCGGTCGATGAGGGGCAGGCTGGAGGACCCTGGAGACACCTGGCTCATGTGTGGAAGACCTCGGCTCAAGTACAAAGCACTGGGCACGCGTGTACACACACACACACACACAAACCTTTACAACTCAACCCACAACTAAAAAGATGATATTGGGAGCACACATACACATCTTTACTAGCAAACCCACAACCAAAAACCATACTGCACAGCATGTCCACACACACACACACACACCTCTTTACTACCGAACAGATGACGAGCCAGGGAGAAGGCCAGTTGGATGAGGAAGCAGAAGTTTGTGCAACATGTTCAGTGTTTCCCACAGATTAGAAAGCTATTTGTGGCGGGGGGGTTGTTTCATGTCAGACGGAACAACCCCTTCGTTGATAATTCGTTACACAGAACTTTATTATATTAAATATGAATCCAAAATTATTCACAAGTTCACAAAATCAACAACAACAAACAAATAATTTCTGCATATGCAGGTAGCAATGCTAGTGCTAAATAACTATTAAACTGGTCGGCTACATGACGCCGGCTAAGTAGCTAGCTCCTGAGACTTTTCACCAAAAGAACGAAGGGGAACCTTAGATTAAGACATGTTCGTAGATACCAAAAAAAGTAGCCTCAACTTTCCTAGACATTTAGCTACAGCACTAATGCAGAAGGCTCGCTGATATAGCTGTCAGTCTTACTAGAACGTTGTATGTATGCATCGTTGCTAACGTGTGCTGATGTTGTGACTGTGTGCGTATGTGAGAAAGACGCGTGAGTGACAGAGAGATGGAGGGAGAGCAGGGAAAGGAAATGCAGCTGAACAAATACGCTGCGTGTTTTAACCTAAATACTTTAGTAGTTTTTTTTACTAAACGCAATATGTGGCGCACCGCCACGAATTAAGTCTGTGTGGGAAACATTGATGTTTCCCCTCATAACAACACAATCACAATGTGTAGACGCACAGAAGAACTCATTCCGAGTTGGCAAAGCCAACTCTGTTGGCTCTGTCAGGGGTCAGGTGTGTGTGTGTGTGTGTGTGTGTGTGTGTGTGTGTGTGAGAGAGGAAACAGACACAGCCATCCAGAGGCGTGGTGACAACAGCTCACCTTGACTCGTTCGTGCAGCTTTCCGAGACGAACTGTGCCGTCCAGGGCCGTGGCCAGGACCCCCTGCTTGTCCTGCTCCAGCGCAGAGGCCTGGGGGGGGAGAGAGGGCACAGCAGGGGTTATGGATCTGGGAGGAAGAGGAGGAGGAAGAAGAGGGGGATAGGAAGGGTGGAGGGGTCGGATGGATGGATGGAAGGATGTGCAGGTGGTCGGATGGATGGATGGACAGATGGAGTGAAGCAAGCAGAGGGATAGAAAGGGAGTGAAGCAAGCAAAGGGAGAGAAAGGGAGTTTAGCAAGCAGAGGGAGAGAGAGGGAGGAAAGGGAGGCTTATTAAAATGCAGGCCATCACAAGATAATTGGATAACAGTGTGCGCTCGAACAAGGGATTTGGTGTATACCTACAGCAGCTTATTTTGCTCATGTGCAACTGATAGACAAGTTAAAGGAACTTCTTAAATTCTTATTTCTACGAATCCCATAACATTGCCGTTTGTGTGGGGAGTTTGCCAAGAAACTCCCGGCACAAATATGAGAGAGAACTCCAACAGGCACAGAATACATCAGCCAGCTTCAAAAGCTTCACCACCTGCAGACAAACATTCTTCCTAACCAGTGTTACGGACACAAACCGTGTCCATTTGAAAACACAGACACATGTTGAGAAGCCTTTAGAGAAGAGCTTTTCTTCCACACCGGCTGATGCAAGACGGATTCAAGCTCCCAGATTCAGTTTACGGTCTTAAACTGTCATCAAAAGCGATGGAGCTGTAGGCAGACGCTTCCGATATCTTACACTTACTTACACACACAAACACACACACACACACACACAACGTTCCCCTGAAAGACGAGAGAGAGAGAGAGAGAGAGAGAGAGAGAGAGAGAGTGTGGGACAGAGAGAGAGAGAGAGAGAGAGAGAGAGAGAGAGAGAGAGAGAGAGAGAGAGAGAGAGTGAGAGTACCAGGCCACCCACGGAAGCCTACTGCCAGAGAGGAGATGATGCATCTCGGAGAAAAGAGGCAGATGTAATTTCCACTGTGATTTAAGCACAACAGTCCTTCCCCCCCAGGCCCAAACACATCCGTAATAACGCAAGGATGACAGCGCGCAGGGTCTCTGCACCGGCCTGAAGGGAGAGAGCAACAGATGAAGACGCAAACACACACACACACACACATACATCCCACAAACACACACACCCCCACACAAACACACACACATCCCACAAACACACATCCCACAAACACACACCCCCCCACACAAACACACACACACGCAGATCCCCCATACTAACACACACACACACAGAGGAACGTCTACCAAAACGAAGACCAATTAGTGCCTGGCTAGAATCTGGCAGCAACTGTTCTCCAGAGAATAACAGAGCGGGGGGGGGGGGGGGGGCGAGACGAGGGGGGGGACGACGAAACTGACTCTAATTAAGGAAGCGCTGGACTAGTGACATCCCTGCCTCTGACTCACACTGCCCGAGGGCTGCCTCTAACCAGACCGCTGCCTCTACAAAGCCTAAATAACTCAGCGACACCTGCGAGGCGGGGCAGTCGAAGGAGAAAAACAACAAACGACAGAGGAGCTGCTGATTCACAGAAGCAGACTGCTGCCGATGGTGGTTCAGCCATGAAGGAAGGAGGGCTGGCGTGAATCACAACTATGATTTGACTACGGTTTGTCTGTCTATGCAACCACAGGAGTTCCAGCACTGGATATGCTAAATGTGGATAGTGTTCTCATGTAATTCTTGTGTTTGCTCATGTAATAAATACAGAGGACAAATTAGACACTGCTTTTAGCCTTCATGGTCTTCTGCAACAATCATGCTAATGACTTGAATGCTAATGAATTCCCTTTTGCGGCCTGCATACCCGTCATTACCGCACTGGGGGGGATAAACCCTCACGGAAGACAAACATACTAACCAGCTTTTACTTTAGAGAGGCTAGCGACATTGCATGAAAGGCTTCTTTCATTCATGCTGCTGTACGAAGCGTCTTTATCTGAGGAATAAAGCACAGCTAATGATCCTGTTTTTTTTCCTAGTGGAAGTCTTGTGTGTTTAATTAGCAAGTCAAATGTGCCGTTAGAACAGCAGGTAGCTGCTATGATGGATCGTTCGTAGGTGTCACAACCCCTCGTACGCTTGGGACTAAAATATCCAGAACAGTCAGTTTCTTCCGACCTTTCTGCCAGCTGGAGTAAACATATCTCCGCCTGGCTGGGGGCGGTTACACAGCCAAGAACATAGGAAACGAATGTTTCCTTGATGTTGATACATATTGAACACGTGTATCGTTGAGGCTGTTACAGACGCATGCGGGATGTGAGCGCTGGGGTGGGGTTTGACCTCAGCTGCAGGAGGCAGCAGGTGGGAGGGGCTCATGGGAGCAGAGCCCAGGTGAGGCTGGATCAGGTGTTACCTGTTGGCTAATCCTCCTCTCCCCTCGGTCATGCAGTAGCGAGCAGGAAGCACACAGAAGCACACAGAAGCCAGTGTCTGACAGGGCTACAGCCCCTCCAAGGTCATCCTAGTATTTTTGTGTAAAGGAGAAGAGGTGGGGAGTCAGGTGGCTGAGCGGTTAGGGAATCGTGCTAGTAATCTGAAGGTTGCCAGTTCGATTCCTGGCCGTGCAAAATGACATTGTGTCCTTGGGCAAGGCACTTCACCCTACTTGCCTCGGGGGGAATGTTCCTGTACTCACTGTAAGTCGCTCTGGATAAGAGTGTCTGCTAAAGGACTAAAACGTAAATGTAAATGTAAGAGAGTTCTCTCTGACAGCAGGAGTGTATAAACCCAGGCCAGCTCGCTGGCACCAACCACAGTAATAACATTAGAACCATGCACTTGGTATCCTTGATTATCTGCCATACTAAATATACACACTGTTAGAAATTCCCTTTGTATAAAAGCATATGCTAATTAATATTAAACCAAACGGAAGGACGTATGCTCTTTGCATTATGTCCATCTGTTTGTATCCATTCCCGTTTCACAACGAGCCACAATCTAAATCTGAACCTGTACCTGGGTGTAACGGGGCGCCCTGGGTTCAAATCCCTGGCCCTGGCCATGCACGTCATCCCCTCTCTTTCTCCCCTGCCTGACCTTTCTGGTCACACTTCCCGTCCCAGCCGTCCGTGAGCATGAAGCTAACGTGCATCTGAGAGGGATCGACGGTCTGTCAGGTTGTGTGTGTCATGCCGTGTCCAGGTGTGTCCAGGTGTGTCATGCCGTGTCCAGGTGTGTCCAGGTGTGTCCAGGTGTGTCCAGGTGTGTCCAGGTGTGTCCAGGTGTGTCCAGGTGTGTCATGCCGTGTCCAGGTGTGTCATGCTGTGTCCAGGTGTGTCATGCCGTGTCATGCCGTGTCCAGGTGTGTCATGCTGTGTCCAGGTGTGTCCAGGTGTGTCCAGGTGTGTCATGCTGTGTCCAGGTGTGTCATGCTGTGTCCAGGTGTGTCATGCCGTGTCATGCCGTGTCCAGGTGTGTCCAGGTGTGTCATGCTGTGTCCAGGTGTGTCCAGGTGTGTCATGCCGTGTCCAGGTGTGTCCAGGTGTGTCCAGGTGTGTCCAGGTGTGTCCAGGTGTGTCCAGGTGTGTCCAGGTGTGTCATGCCGTGTCCAGGTGTGTCATGCTGTGTCCAGGTGTGTCATGCCGTGTCATGCCGTGTCCAGGTGTGTCATGCTGTGTCCAGGTGTGTCCAGGTGTGTCCAGGTGTGTCATGCTGTGTCCAGGTGTGTCATGCTGTGTCCAGGTGTGTCATGCCGTGTCATGCCGTGTCCAGGTGTGTCCAGGTGTGTCATGCTGTGTCCAGGTGTGTCATGCTGTGTCCAGGTGTGTCCAGGTGTGTCATGCTGTCTCATGCTGTGTCATGCTGTGTCCAGGTGTGCAGCGTACCATGTGCATGAGCTGGTCTCTCTCTAGTGTGGTCTTCTCTGCCAGGGTCACGATGCTGGCCAGGTACTGGTGAGCAGTCAGCTCCTTCTCCAGAGACGCCTCCATGTGCTGCTTCAACACGCCGATCTTCCTCTGGGCTTTCCTGGAGGACACGAGGGGAGGGAAGAAACGCCCAATCAGATTAAAGCACAGAAAGATCTGTTATGAGCTTGCTTTTGATTAAAACAAATACGTCTGCTGCCAATAAAGTAAGACATTTTCCCTCCATAAGATCTCTTAGAATAACGTGACGCCATTTACATTTAGTCATTTAGCAGACGCTTTTATCCAGAGCGACTTACAGTAAGTACAGGGACATTCCCCCCATTTAGTACAAGCGACAAGTCAAAACGTATTTGAAATCAATACAAAACCATGAGACAGTTAGTCGTTCTGTGACGCGTGAATCCAAGATGGCCGTGCTGACCTGCTGGCGTGCCTGTAGAGCTCCCGCTCTGCCTCCATGTGCTTGATGTCTGCAGCCAGGGAAGCCTTGTCCTGGGCCAGACTCCTCTTCTCCGCCTGCAGGCTGGACAGCCTTGCCTGCAGTTCCTCCACCTCGCTCCGCTGCCGGCCCCCCTCCTGCTCCAGTTGGCTGGGAGGACACACACACACACAGGTTTGGCACTTATTTGTGTGTGCTTCATGTTTTGGCTACCCGCAATGTTTGGGGCTATCTCGTTGTTCTGATCAGTGACCTATGCACTTTTGTAAAGCTCTCTCTTGGAAGTCGCTTTGGATAAAAGCGTCTGCTAAATGAATAAATGCAAAAGTGGTACGGTTATAAAAATGAATAAGCAGAGATTACACTGTTACACCGTACGTATGTTTGTTGGTGCATCAAGATTTGCACACAAGATTTATACAACAAACTGTATAGTTCATAATCCAATCTGACGTTCGGTCGAGTTCAAACTACAGCTCGACCTTCAGTCCTGCAGTGACGAATGAACCGAAACGACTGAACAACCTCCGTGTACCTGTCAGTCTACTCTACGAACACCAAGCATCCTTTTCTGCCTTTCTTAACGGCATCCTACTTTCAAAACTTTTGGGGTTTTGAAGTGCTTGTCTGGGGCCATATCCTTTGTCTGGCTCGGTTAAGACGCATCAGAGGATCTTCCTTTCACTCCATTTCCCCCTCGGATGAATAATCCAGCAGGAAGCTAATAGAGCCAGGGAGCCTCATAGCGGCCTCTTAACAGGACCGCCCAAACCCAGACTTCAATGAGCCCTCGGCGGGTGGAAAACAGCAACAACAAAGTCTTCCAATGAATTCCCACGCTTTTGACTGTGAATAAATAAAGTTAAATCACCGTGGCGGGTGGTGAGATACTGCTTGCCTGTTTTGGGTGCAATTCATTCATTTCAAAGTTCTCTTCCATCAAATGAAACACAAGGTTTTTAAATAGATTGCTGCCATTAGAGAATTTCCCTTCTGTGAAGTTCACACTGGAAATTAATATGTGCCTTTCAGCACTAGATTTTGTAGTCTGCCTTTAAACAGTGGTGTGCAGAAGCAGAGGCCGATCTTTTACAGAGTAATTACTATTTTTAATGCATAATTTCCTAAATTAAATTGTCATTTCATTTGGGGGGGAGAGAGATCAAAGCTGGCTCTACAGTTTTCCACATCACATCACATCACACGATTCATGCCCCATTTTCCGGTTAAAAATACAATTTAAGAACATATTTGAGATCTCAGCAGAAGATAAAAGGTGGGGAATTACAATTTTACTTTCATCCCAGCTCAGTTTAAAGTCAAAAACAGTCTTTCCCACTTTACCTCAGTGTTTGACTATCCCAAATTGGGGAATAGCCATATATTCGACTCTCATTCAACAAAATGAATATCTGTAGCGGTTCTCTTAGGAAATCCATGTGGAACAACAATCGCTTCACACAGAAGTTTGACCTCAAACGGTTCTGACAGATGAGGGAGGATATTTCCAGCAATAGTTGAGATTAAAAAAATACCCCTTATAAACTGGATATAAAAGACTTGCTTTTTACTTCAAGGCCATGACAGTCATCTTAAACATTTAGTGGATTTTGACCCTGAAGTATAAGACAAGCTGACTTCCTAATCAGTCTCCTGGGAGATGGGAGCTGTTAAAACAATAGCTGCGGACAGTTGAGGGAGGCCACACACACACACACACACACACACAACCCCCCCCCCATCCCTGTCAGTCGGATCTACTCAGCTCATTTGTCAGTGACAAGGAGACCAGCGGTTCGCTTCAAAAGTCTGAAGCAGCTACTCGCCCCTCTCTTCCTCTCCTCCTCACCCCTCTCTTCCTCTCCTCCTCACCCCTCTCCTCCTCGCCCCTCTCTTCCTCTCCTCCTCACCCCTCTCTTCCTCTCCTCCTCACCCCTCTCCTCCTCGCCCCTCTCTTCCTCTCCTCCTCACCCCTCTCTTCCTCTCCTCTTCACCCCTCTCCTCCTCGCCCCTCTCTTCCTCTCCCCTGTTTCCTCCTCCCTCTCCCCCCCCCACTGAAGGTACAAAGAACACGTATCCCCCCCCCCGCCCTGGGGCTCTCCTCCATCTGAACGACAGAATGACAGAAACATTGTATCCCAGGCAGGCAGGGCGGGGTGTGGGGGATATAGTTACTGTTAAAGATACGCAGCAGGCAAGACAGGACAGTATTAGAGAGTGGGCCTCCACCCCTCCTCCTACCCCACCTCCACCCCACTTCCATCCCTCCTCCTACCCCACCTCCTCCTATCCTACCCCCACCCCTCTACCTACCCTACCCCCACCCTCCTCTTACCCTACCCCCACCCTCCTCCTACCCCACCTCCACCCCTCTACCTACCCTACCCCACCCTCCTCCTACCCTAACCCCCATCCTCCTCCTCCTACCCTTACCCCCATCCTCCTCCTCCTACCCCACCCTCCTCCTACCCTACCCCAACCCTCCTCCTACCCCACCTCCTACCCCAACCCACCTCCACCCCTCCTCCTACCCCAACCCACCTCCACCCTCCTCCTACCCCACCTCCACCCTCCTCCTACCCCACCTCCACCCTCCTCCTACCCCACCTCCAGCCCTCCACCTAACCCACCTCCTCCTACCCCACCCCCACCCTCCTCCTACCCCACCTCCACCTCCACTCCTACCCCACCCCCACCAGTCTGTCTACCGTTTGAGTTTGGTGGCGATGGCACAGTGCTCCTCCCAGCTGACGGCGTTCTCCAGGCAGGAGCGAGCCTGCAGGTGTTGGGCCTGCAGCGTGCGCAGCTCTGCCTTGACCTCCCCCAGCTCAGCCTCCAGCCTCTGCTTCTCAGCCTCCAGCAACATCAGCTGCTTCGACACTTTGGTTACTACAGGAAGGGAGAGAGAGAGAGAAAGATAGATTGATGGAGAGAGCAGTAGCGAGGATAGATGAGGAGGAGAGGAGAACAGAAAAGAGAGAGAGAGAAAGAGTTAGCCTTCATGTTCAAGGTCGTGCTCAGAAAAGACTTGGCTGTATCAGCGGTATACTGGCAACCAAGAAAGGCTCACAGGTTAATGACAGATCGAGATGCAGCCATGAGGATGCAGCCATGAGGATGCAGCCATGAGGATGCAGCCATGAGGATGCAGCCATGAGGATGCAGCCATGAGGATGCAGCCATGAGGATGCAGCCATGAGGATGCAGCCATGAGGATGCAGCCATGAGGATGCAGCCATGAGGATGCAGCCATGAGGATGCAGCCATGAGGACCAATAACCTTTAAAACATTCAGATGCTCCTCAGACCCTTATGGCCCCATCCTCCTCCTCCCTGCCTGTCCCCCCCCTACCTTCACCTTCCTCCCTTTCTAGTCTCTCTACTCTCATATCCCCCCCCCCCCATCCACCCCCTCCTGCCCCCACCCTCGCCCCTCCTCCTACCCTCAGTGTGGTGGCGGCTGTGGCTGTCCTTGGCCTTGGCATGCTGCACCTCCAGCTGTTCTATCAACACCTGGTTCTCCTGCAGCACCAGCCGGGCCTGCTCTTGAAGCTGTCTCCTGGGGAGAGCACGAAGGACAAGGAGAGACAGCGACAGAGAGAGAGGTAGGAAGAGAAAAATTGAGATAGAGAGGTAGAGAGAAAGGTATAGATAAAGACAGAGAGAGAGAGAAGAGGGTAGAGAGAGAGAAAGATAGAGAGATGGAGTGAGACACACACAGAGATAGACAAGAGAAAAATTCATTACACGTTCATCAGAGCTTACAGGAAATGTGTACGGCACACAGAGAAAGAGGGAGAAAAGAACCAGCAATGTAGATGTCCAGATGCCAAACTCTTTTCCCTGAGCAGTGTGGAATCAAATCTGCAGAGAGCTGATAAGTTCAGAGCCCTGCGTGAACAAAGTGTGTTTGGTAATTGCTTGTTCTGCGTGGGCCCAGGAAGGAGAGGCTCCTACCTCTGGGCAAACAACCCGGGATCCAAAATAAATAAACATGAACGCAGCCACTCACACGTGTAAAGTTCACTGCTCTCGGTTGGACGGAGAGAAAAGTCGAGCGGGGCCTATCCTCGGTCTACTCTGCTGAGAGCGACACTCCTGGCATTCTTAAAAGTGTCGAGTGTACAAATATGCAATTTCACGGGCCCGGTACATCTCTGTATGTATAATAAAAAAAATGAATTACAAGGGCGTACTGTACAGCACTAACTGCTCACACATGAGAAACAGAATTCAGAATTGGGGGGATTGGAATTTACAGTAGCCTTTACAGAGGCTATAAAAAGAATGACTTAAAGATTTAATTGTCAGATTGATATTGGCCGCCTTCAAGGCATATTCAAAAGGGACATGGATAAAAAGGAAGATACCCTTTGCATCACTCCCCATAGAAGTTGAATATATTTTTGAGAGAAGCTTATTGTTCCAATCTCTTTATATACAGTATTGGATGTGGCATAATCCCACAGAAAGAGCCCATCAGACGCGCACGCACGCGCACGCGCACGCGCACACACACACACACACACACACACACACACACAGCGCAAAGGAGAATTCCACACCTGCTTCTAAGAACATGTAAATGTTATAATGATTTTGTCCTTCTAGTACATTGTCTTCAAATGTGTAACACACAGAGTACATACACACAGGGTTAGATGAAATATTGACAAGATTTTCAGTTGTGGATATTCTCCTAAAAGAAGGGTGCTTTTTCTACGACGGAGAGTGAGACTGTGGGAGAGAAGTCGAGGATGCGGCAGACAGATGCGATCCAGGTCCTTGTGTTTGCAGGTGGATAACAAACTTAGTGGGCGGCTTTGATTTTCACTTGAACGTGAGGGAAAGACAATTACTGCCGTTTAAGGACGCTGGTCCGTGCGAAAGCAGGCTCTCAAGAAGGGCCCAGATGTGGTCATACAACGATGTTAGCGACCTCTACACGCTCTCAAACTATCACAACACACAGTCCTCACCACTCCTTGTGGCTGATCCCTCCTGTCTTCGACAGTTCCTCATGAAGCCTCTCGTTCTCGCGGACCACCTCCTCCACTCTCTGACGGAATTTCCCAAAATCCTCCTGGATAGACAAGAAAAAAAAATGCATCTGAAAAGCACGTTTTACTCCTAGCCTCTAAAAGACATTTACAGGTATACGCCACAGACCATCTCCCTTGAGTTTAACGGTGTGTGATAATGACAACGGTAAACTCATTTGTGATAAGTAGCGGTGAAAACGATATAAAATGCCAGGAAAATGAGCGCTCGTCACAAATGTGCAGTCAGGGCCCTACAGTAAGCCATTTTCTAAGTGCGTGTGGAATTAGTTTCACGCTACACACAAACCAGGAAAACAACACTCATCCCCTTACGGCCGTCACACGGAGACAGAACCTGCACAAGCAGTGGGAGCCAGGTCATCTGAATTTCACGCTTGACTATTCTAATTTAGAGTGAAGACCGCCACTAATGACAATCGGAAGATAGCTTGATTTCGACACAAGCGTAACATGGAGACGATTAGAATATCAACTGCTTTTCTTTTGCTTTCGGTAATGCTTGTGATTAAAGGGGAAAAATAAAACTAATCGATTATGGCGGGAGGGTGAATTGTGACGGCTTATATTAAATAAAGATCAATTTGGCTTATTTTGCAAGCAAGCAAGACATTTTTGTCTACCTATAAGCTTTAGCTGGATGCTATTTACTGGCATTCGTGAAATGAGTTTTGAGAAGCTGTAGTGGAATATTAACTAACCCAGAACCCTAGTTTCAGGCCCGCCAAACCCATCCAAAAATGAGAACCTATAGCAACTTCCAACAGAGAGACGTTTCAAAGGCCAGAAATACACAGAAGTCATTCACAGCTGTCGTAACGGTTCAAGATCTCTCCCAAACCACTCGTGTGAGAATGTGTGCGGTGCGCGTGATAAAGCTCCTTGCTCCCCGAGGCCAGGATTAGAACACTCTACCTTCTCCGAGGAGAGGAGAGAGGGGACTGGCCAGTAAACCCTGGTGAAACAAGGTAGGCTGTACTCTATATAAAAAATAAATCTATATAACTATACGCCGGTGCTGGACAAAGAGTGACATGCCCTTGAAGACCTGGATGGTTATCCCCGAGTAATTAATCCTCTCACATTGCTACAAAGACGGGAGTGTATGCTACCTTTTCTTTAATGTGGCCGTAATGTCAGGGTAAACTCACACAGCCTCCTTTGATGTGACGAGCACTCGAGGATTCACAAAGGGAATATATGATCCATATTTAAAAGGGAATACGTAATTGCGAGCAGTCAACTTTTTCCATGTGCGTTTCTCTCTGCCTCACGATGTATGCTACATCTTTAAATGCCATTTCGGGAGATATCCATAAATAGAAACGTGGCCAGTGCCAGTAACCACTGCGGTATCAAAACATATATTAATATTATTTCTCACAATCTCAGTTCTTCCAAACAAGCCACACGATCATCGAACACAGTAGTATTGGCTGTTCATGTTCCCGCAATTCCGGGATGGGTTGGATGGGTTGGATGGGTTGAATGGGTTGGATGGGTTGAATGGGTGGGATGGGTTGGATGGGTTGGATGGGTTGGATGGGTTGGATGGGTTGGATGGGTTGGAAAAAAAAACGGGTTGAATAGTTTGTCTCCTTCTGATACACTTCCACTCACCTCCTGCCTGTCCTGTCTACCGACGTCTCTCCAACGGGCTTATTCGTGCTGAAAACCCAGCAGGAGGCCTCCAACCCTGAGGTAACCCGATGCAATACTGATTTAGGAAGGCTGGATAAAAAAGCCTCTTCTTCGTTGGTGCACAGAGACATGTCTGTTTTCATGACAAGGCCAAGAACTCTGAAAGCCCCCCCCCCCCCCCCCTTCCTGATTGTCTCTGATTAAAAAGGAGTTGTGATGTCTTCAACATTGTTTTGTCTATATATATTTTTTTTCTATTTAAAGTGGCGCACGGTTTAATGGATTTCATCTCGGCTAGACAGCAGGAAGGCATCTGATTGGACAGACGTCACTGCACTGTGTTCTCTCACCTGACAATCTAGCGAGACTATTCTCATCGAGAACGTTATTCTCAAGAACAAGTAGGAACGTTCTTAGGATAGATCAGTCTCATGTCACGGGCCTAACGCAGGGACACTTCAAAACTCACTTTCACTGGACGGACAAACAAGTCTTCACAAATGGAAAAACACACATATGCACCCTCACCCCCCCCCCCCCCCACACACACACACACACACACACCCTCACACTCACCTAAACACTTACCTCGACTGACTGCAGAAGTGCATCTTTTTCGCTCAGCCTGTCCTCATACGCAAGCATCAACGGGGATAGATATTTCATGTCCAGCTACACAAGGGCAACAAAGATCACAGCTGAGTTTAGCCACACCAATAAATCACAACTCGACCACATTACTGCATACTAATTGCTCATTATAATGTCATTAAACACCATAAAGCTACAGCTTATTGAGGAAATAATTGTAAATAAATTTACAATTTTGTAAGTTAATTTTTAACATTCATTTACACACTGTGCCCATTTATAAGATCAACCATGATTCCAAACAAGAATAACAGATAAATGACAATACCTCTAATCAAACATTTAAGCCGGGCCTTACACAACTCTAGAAGCAGAAACTGATAGGAAACATATCTACATTAAGACAAGATGCGACAGCTACGATGGAATCTTGAGTAAGTGCTTCCAGGGTGCTGCCTGATCACCTTGGTAACGTGACAGTTCTGATCACCGTGGTAATGTGACAGTTCTGCCAGCTTTGAGACACCAAAGGAGAGGGGAGATAACGGATGACAGGCTGGCTTCCAGGAGGATTATTCTGGGTTTTGCAAGGGTACATGGCACAGGGAGGATTGGCACTAGATGGAGGTGAGCACACTAAGGACAAGTGTTAACACTCGCTCCCCTCTCCTCCTGCCAGTCAGATGCACTCATCCATACTCAGATCTGTCAGGTGTTAGGTTGGACCTCCCTCCCTCCCTCCCCCTCCTCCCCCCACCCGAGGACGAATGTTGTGTTCCCAAGCGAGCAAAGCGCCTCACCAGCCATGGGGGTGCAGATCCTTTCATCGGCAGCCCACCGACCCTGGAGCTCTGCAGGAGGAAAGGAGAGAGACCTTGAGACCCACGCAACACTTCATCAAGGTACGACTTAGAAGAACCAGGGTCTGCACTCTGCAGCCAGCTTCACAGACATGGTGCACTACAGCGGTAGATAATGAGTCCTTCCTGCAGTGGTAAAAGGGGATGTTTACGTTGCTAATTGGACCTTTGCTCTAATTGACCGAGTGCTCAATTAGCAGCTTCCAGGAGCCAGAGCTAGTGTACTTAATGTATGTTAACAAAAACTGATACGTTTTATATCCTTTCTTTAATGAAATCCATCACCATACATAAAAAAAACAAGTGCTGGCAGCTTTAACATTCCTCCTCTACTTTTCTTTACATTTAGCAGACGCTTTTATCCAGAGCGACTTACAGTAAGTACAGGGACATTCTCCCCGAGGCAAGTAGGGTGAAGTGTCTTGCCCAAGGACACAATGTAATTTTGCACGGCCGGGAATCGAACCAACAACCTTCTGATTAATAGCCCGACTCCCTCACCGCTCAGCCATCAGACCCCCTCTTTAAGCCGTATCCTCATGTAGCTTAACTGACTCCTGTGTGATAAAAGCGAGGACAGGGATAAAAGGTAGAGAGAGAGAGAGTGTACGTGAGAAGCAGACACTCCTCCAGGCAGAGAGTCTCAACAGGAGGTAGCCATGATTAAAGTAAGCCCCTCTCTTGATCAGGCTCGTGAGGAACCGTATACACAGAGCAGTGGGAAGGTAGTTACTCGAGAACTTAGCAGAGCAAAACGGTCCATTTCGGAACAAAAGACCAAAATCCCAGACGGATCATTAGTGTAGTTCGTACGATTGGATTTAATTGCAATTAGTGTGGCGTATTCTAATGGGAGTAGCATGGAAGCAGGGCTTTAGTCTTACATAGAGGGGTCTTGGATGAAAGCTCTTTTACCATATTAGAACACTTTTGCTTTGTAGCAAAAACGTTGGTTGTCTTTCCTCTCATCACCGAGACAAGTATCGTCTTAAAACACATTTTTATTCTTTGGTTTTCGAATCAGTTTAGGGTCACTCGTGCTTCATTGTTTCGTTTGTCTGTTGTTTATATTTATTGTTGTTTGCCTTATTTGATAACTTTGTACAGCACTTTGGTTGGCGTTGGCTGTTTTTAAATGTGCTTTATAAATAAAGTGACTTGACTTTGAACTACTGCATAACTAAGAAGCAGATGGCCTGGGGGATTTAGAGAGTGGGTTTGAAAGAGAACAAAGGGGACAGAAAAACGAAAGAAATCTCCTGTCCTCTTCCTAATGTAGATTCATGTCCCTTGTGGTATTGAGAGAGAGCAGGCCAGTGCATGAGCACAACCAGGATGTCCATCTTCCAGGCACACCTGCCCTCCTGGGTCATCCCAGTGTCACTGCTTGTACAGTCCCTGCTGGAAAGGTGTGTGGGGGAGGAGTTGGTGTGTGCGTTTGAAAGAGAAAGGGAGAGGTATTAGAGAAGAGCGAGAGTGTGAGTATCTGAAAAAAGAGAGAGTGTGTGTGTCTGAATGAGAGTTTAGGTACACGCCGACCCTACGGGTGAGGGGGTGAGGGGGGGGTGAAATCCCATAACAGCAGCGGTCCTCTGGATCCATGAGCAGGCCTGCGAGCCAGCTGACCTGAAACTGAAGTGAGGGGATGTGGCTCCCTGTTGGGACCTGGTCCGTGGTAAACCGAGCGTTCAGGTCCAACCCTGGAAGCAGCACAGCAGCATCCGGGCCTCTGGTCCCCTCCACACGCAGAGCTTCACAGCAGAGGAGGAAGTTCAAGGAAAGGATTTCAAGCGCGACAAGGAGTAAATGTCAGAGCCACGAGCCTCTTGAGGAAAGGCTTCCTCCGAGGTAAACCTTCTCAGACGGCGTGGTGGCGGACATGAAGGAGGAATTCAATCCACGGAGTCTGGATGTTCACCTTTCATTCTTTCCCAAGATGCACCTGCGCAAATGCATGTGAGACGGTCACAGCTGTGTGAAGGCTCGTTTGAGAATGTCTTGCAGACAAGAATGTGCATCTTCTGAAAAGATGACCTCAGAAAGATAACCGTTGGCCTATAACAAAGGGTGTGTGTGTGTGTGTGTGTGTGTGTGTGTGTGTGTGTGCGTGTATGCATATATATATATATATATATGGCTGTTCATGATTCTTCAACATCAAAGTTTCTTAGACATTATCTGAACTGAGCAATATAACTTATCTTGAGATGAGTCAGAATTATCTTGATATTCTGCTTTGCTTAGGTAATAGAAATTCGACGGAATGAGTACATCAGCACATCATACTTTCTCACTGCGACTGTGGATGAAAGCAGATGCTTCTGAGTTAACTACGAACAAGAAAATTAGGTAGGCTACTTAGCCTATAACCTTTTTTTGTCAACTACAGTGTAATCTATTTAAGGAGCTGAGGCAATGACTTTTCCCAGCCTCCATATTGCATTAACCAAAAAAAAAAGAAATCGAAATAGCCCATCACAGACTTCAAATTAACTTCAAATTCTCCCATCTCGGCCGAATCATTCACTTTAGTCAGAGACGGTAATTGCGTTTCACTATCTCCCCGCCAAAATCTTCAAGTCATTAGGACACATAGTTCTTTGAAGCAGAAAAAGGAGCCAAAGTCAAGTCTTTCTCTTCACTGCCACCAACAACCAGCCGTGTGTTCCAATCCTAAAAATACAATTTCTTAAATTCTTATCCTAAGGAGATATAGTCCCTGAAACGATCAGGGGGGATTTAATGGGAATAGTAATCACTAGAGATAATATAGCTGAGCCTTCAGCGATGGATTCACTCAGAATGCTGTTAGTTCCCATGGGTGCAGCGGTACCTTAAGGGGTAAACAATAAGTGTGTCGCAACTGTACGATAGGAAGACACGTATAGCATTTGATGGATGATTCCATTGTCTTATCCTTGAGACCCTGACATAGTAATTTGTCACAGTTTGAGAAGCTAGATGTTGCCGTTGTTGAAAAATATTTTGAGCATGAAAATGTCAAGTAAGGTTAGATACTACCAGTCCATGGCAAACTCTCGGAGGGACATCCAATACAAAAAAAAATTTGAGACGTAACATCAAAATTACAAATCACGGATATATAGATTTTTTTTCCTCGACAATGACTCAATTAGTGCCAGACGGCCGGTGTGGTTTACCTCTTCCTTGCCCAGGGGTCTGAAGCGGGCTTGGTATCTGCTGAGCTCAACGTTCAGCCGGTGGACAGTCATCTTCAAGCTGTCGTTCTCATCCACCAGCTCCTGGGCCTGCTGCCTCAGACTCAGAAGTTCTGCTTGCTCACCTGCAGGGGGCAGCGCAGGCAACACACACGCTCATCAGCTCCCTACAGAGACTGCAGAAGACTTCTATTCACAGAATTAGCAAGTTTGAGCTTGTCACTACTAAGGGGGATGGTAAGTTGATCCAACGTCCAGGATTTCAATGAAACCCTCCACCCTACACCACCCCTCACCTCCTTCTCCCTTGGGGCTCTGCAACCCCACCACAGCTTCCTTATTCTTCTTGCAGGGTCCTCCTCCTTCCCACTCTATCCCCCCCCCCCCCTTCTACTCCCTCGATTCCCCTCCTTCCCCCTGGATCCCCGAGCCCACCCCACCCTCCTTCCCCCTGGATCCCCGAGCCCACCCCAGCCTCCTTACCCATGGATCCCCCAGCCCACCCCAGCCTCCTTACCCATGGATCCCCCAGCCCACCCCAGCCTCCTTCCCCCTGGATCCCCCAGCCCACCCCAGCCTCCTTCCCCCTGGATCCCCCAGCCCACCCCAGCCTCCTTCCCCCTGGATCCCCCAGCCCACCCCAGCCTCCTTACCCATGGATCCCCCAGCCCACCCCAGCCTCCTTCCCCCTGGATCCCCCAGCCCACCCCAGCCTCCTTCCCCCTGGATCCCCCAGCCCACCTCAGCCTCCTTCCCCCTGGATCCCCCAGCCCACCCCAGCCTCCTTCCCCCTGGATCCCCCAGCCCACCCCAGCCTCCTTCCCCCTGGATCCCCCAGCCCACCACACCTGTGGTGGGGCCCGTCTGAGCGGAGGCCCTGCTGAGCTCCAGCTGGCGCTCCAGCTGCTCCAGCCGCTCATGGCTCCTCTGCAGCTGGAGGCTCTGCTCCGTGCAGCGCTGCTCCAGGGCCCTGCGCTCTGCTGCCAGGCCCTGGTTCTGCTCAGTCAGGGCCCGCGTCATCTCCCTCTGCACGTCCAGCACCTCCCTGTAGGCCTCTCGGGGCCCTTGGGGGTGGTGGAGTGGTGGAGGGAGGAAGGGTGGTGGAGGGGAATAGGGTGGAGGGGAGGAAGGGTGGTGGAGGGGAATAGGGTGGAGGGGAGGAAGGGTGGTGGAGGGGAGGGGTGGGAGAGGTGGGTTGTAAAGCGGAGTTGTATGTGGAGGTGGGTGGAGGGTAAAGAGGAGGGGGGATGTGGAGGTGGGTGGAGGATAAAGAGGAGGGGGGTTGTGGAGGTGGGTGGAGTGGAGGGTAAAGAGGAGGGGGGTTGTGGAGGTGGTCAGATGTATAGAAAGTGGCAGAGAGGACGGTAAGGACGACAACACACCAGGAAACAGGGCAGGAGCACACAACACACAACGAGACAGAGCAAGCAAGGATGAAAACACAAACAAGGGAAAGAAAAAGGGGAAAACGTCAACATAAAATCCATAAAAGGATGTGTATGACATTTACCGCAACATCACTACGTCAACCCCCCTCCCCCAAAAAATAGGGAATATCTTAAAAATCAGAGCCCTCAAAACGCCAAGTCTAGGAGAAGTTTTATTTTCTATTCATTACTTTATTACTTAGCCCCCAAAAAACAAGCATCATCACTTCTAAAGACTGTGGGCGGTGTTGAACGCTCCACTGCTGGCTGTGCAGTTTGAGAGTTTATGTTAGACACCCAAAGTGGTTCTGATCAGTATGCCTAGTCCACAGCACAGCTACATTGGAATTCATAGGCTTTGATGCATTTTTGGTTTGACTGTTTGTATGAAAAAAAAAAAAAAAAAACACTGAAAAATAAGGACAAAAAAGGCAAGTGTTGACAAAACAAAATAACAAGCTTATGAAAATAACTTTCATTTTCACATACTGAGGAGGGGGGAAATGACACAAAATCCATAATAAGCAGCATCGCAAGAATAAGGATTACTCACTGGATGGATTTCTGTAGCTGCATACAGATTTTTCCAAGCAGAGCCTGGTTATGTTTGCATAATAGCATAGCTGCATGTTAGTGTTGCCCAGGCTGGTAGTATTGACCCTTGAGCAGTGTTTAAGCCACAAAATTGCAATTAGCCTTCCTTGCACTATCCCAGTGACTAGGACTGGTTTAACATGATGATAGTCCTCTGCATGAATTCAATTAGTATGCATGGTGGCCAAATCCTACGTGAAATGTCAACGATCTCATACAATTTGCATTTATAGCACATATCCTCAGACTAGCAATGACCAATCCCCAAGTTAACCAAAAGCAAACTCTCTCTAGCATGAATGAGGATGAAGAAAGGGGCTCCATCCATTTTTTTTTTTACTCTTCTCCTTCATTTTATTGCCTCCTACATCCAATGGAGAGGTTGCAATCGGATGTAAGCTGTGGTTAGGATGCCGCGAGGAAGAATCATTGGCAGTAGAACAGCACACTAACTGAGCAGAGCATAGCAACAGCACAACAAAACCCAACACTGCACACAGCATGATGCATGCAGCTCTGATCTACGAACCTGTGCTTTCACCTCTCCTGCTATCTGTGCTCTTCTTCTGAGACTTCTTTGTCGATGAACCCTGGTTCTCTTTGGGAGACCGAGCACTTGTGTCGTCCGTAAAATCTGGGAGAAAAGAATACTAGTCAAGATAGCCTAATTCAAATAAAATCGCATTTTTTTATTGTGTGGATATTGAAATATCTCTATCTTTGCGGGACTGTGGAGACATCTGGACTGATAACGTCAATTCCAGTCATGGGCAAACCTGTGGGGTAAACAGTAGGCTATACGAAATGCCATTAACTGTTACAGTCTACTAAGGTTTACTGTCAAGAGAACAATGGCCTTTTTCACTTTGTCTCTTTGGTAAACTTTCGTTGTGTTACGTCACTGGGAACAGTGTCACTCTCGAACAAAATTTGACAGTGGCTATTGCTTTATGTAAGACGATTCAGAGAACTTTAAAGTGTCATTCTCACTAAGGACATTCCAGAGCAGAGTTAACAAGCTAAAAGCAAGGACAAGGTCCTTTCAAGAGAAGGGTTGGCAATTCCCCGCATTCCAGTTATATTCATTAAAATTATTTTCATCGCTAGCCTCACTCATTTCCCCTCTGAACAACAGAGGCCACTGTCAATTAGTACCACAGAGCAGAGGCACATGCAAACGGCGGGAAAGTCTGTTTACGACACGTACCAAAAAGATTCAATTAATCCTTGAAATGGAATGTGGTAGTTGTAGCTAGCGAGCACGGAGACATGCTCGTTTAGATCTGACATTTGGTTAATCCACAAGGAGCATCCACGAGGCGTGATATCTTCCTGACCGGTATACTGGGAGTTCTTACCCGGGGAAGGCATGGCCCTGTTAGACGAAGACCTCCGCTCCGGTTTTGGCGAAGGCTTAAAGAGGTGCAGAAAGGGGAGAAGGAAAGAGGGAATGTTAAAACAAAAGAATGATTCATTAAAAATACTTTATCAAACAAGTAACATTTTAAAAACTGCGCCCCCTCTCTGCTAGTTCTCAGCTGTTATGCACACTTTGGAAAGGGGGGAAGGCTGATAGCGGCAAAGACATTTAGCATCGTGTGGGTGTGAGATAATCAACTACCGTGAGACACAATGGGGAGGATCGTAAATCCGAGCCCTGGCCCAGTGGTGTCCACCGGTATCAGCATCAAACGGTAATGACTTGGCAAAAATGGAAAAACATCCCCGGAAAAGCGACCGTTGGACTCGGTCGTCGTCAGCTCCACGCTGCCCTTACGATTATTTTTTTTACACATGATTCCATTCTGTACACAGCCGGTTACGGATTGATTTTCTTATTCAAGGTTGCACATAGAAAGTGAATGAATGCTATTGATTTGCTGACCGTACCAAAATAACAATTAAACTAATGTAACTATATTGCTGTGCCATCTATATATGGTTATATAAAACATGGGGGGGGGGGGGGGGGGGTTGAACCTGTGACTTCTCGGTCTGTACTATAGATTCTGTAGTGAAATGCTCTAGCATAGAGCTATTCCCCCTCCCCAGAGATCAACTGCTTTGTATAATGCAGCAACTGGAGTAGCACTCATAATTTCATCGTTGAGAGCTACACAATGACAACAAAGGCTTTCAGTTTCAGTTAGGGGTGACTGCAGGCAGGAGGTGAGCCAGGCTTATCCTGGTGGGGAAGGCACTCTAATCAGGAGCCACGGGGTGGACGTCTACTGGGGCTTGGCTGCACTGGCAACACTGCTCCACAGAGGGATGGAGGGATCCTCTCTGGATGAGAGAGGCCTCCTGCTGGTGTGAGTGAGTGAGACAGAGAGAGAGAGACAGAGAGAGAGAGAGAGAGAGAGAGAGAGAGAGAGAAAGGGGTGTGGGGGGGGTAAAGAGACAGAGAGAAAGGGAATGTAAATAGTGAGAGTTAAAAAAGGAATAGTGAGTTATTGAGAGAGGAGAAAGTTAGAGGGGTAGACAGAAAAATAGTGACATTTTCAAAGAGAGAAAGGAATGGTGAGAGTTAAAGAAAATGGAGGGTATAATTGAGATATATATATATATATATATATATAGAGAGAGAGAGAGAGACAGAGAGACAGAGAGAGAGACAGAGACAGAGAGAGAGAGAGAGAGAGAGAGAGAGAGAGAGAGCAGGGAGTAGTGAGGGTTAAGGGAGGGAGAGAGAGACTGGGCTCATGGCTCAGGCAGCAGTCTGATGGGAGCAGAGCTCTCCCAGTCTCCCTGCTGGTCGTCTGGTGCCCGTGGGCATGGAGGAGCCATGGAGAGGTGTGATTGGAAGGCCCAGCAGAGGCAGTGTAGTCACACACATTCATTTCAGCCTCAATTATCAGACTAGGAGCAAACATGACAGGCCTATTATAAAACCTCCTGACCCCTCCTCCACCACAGCAGTGTGTGTGTGTGTGTGTGTGTGTGTGTGTGTGTGTGTGTGTGTGTGTGTGAGAAACCGAAGGGTAATGCACAAGTGCAGGTGACAAAGCACCCTCCCCCCCTTCTCAATCTCTTTTGAACTGTTGTCCTTCAATGTCTCATGGGGGAACACATTATGGTTGGGGGGTTTTGGCTCCCAAAATCAAGGTCAGTCCACCCAGAGGCAAACAGACTGACCAGGAAATCTACTCAAGAACAAGGAAGCAACAACCTACCATTTAGCTGTGGGATCAAAATTAACCCAATTAATCAAAAGAATGGCATATCTGAGGGGGAAATTACAAGCAGGAGGAAAAAGAGGGGGAGAAAAAAAAAGGTGTCTTACCGTTCTGAATGCCCCCTTTTGGACCTCAATTTCCTCTGGAATAAAGTGTTTGATATTAATTGCGGTCATTAAGCGAGTCAATTTTACGCTATGCAGTGCAGGTTTATTTGACAGCTGCCCTCTTCAAAGTGAACTTAAAGAGTCCTACAACTTTGATGATACAACAGAAGAAAAACTCATTTATTTATTTAGATTCCAACATCATAGCAAAGTGTGACACGCATTAAGGATAGTTTTTATTATCCTTTGACACGTGACAGCTAAGCAGTAAAGGTAACAGCTCAAACATCTCACCACACGCTCATGCATCACGCTCGACATTCTCCATTACTCCATATAGACACGTCATTCAACTAATCCTTACAGTACTATGCATATTGATCAGTCATTACAACCTAATAGAACACTCACAGCTGCCAGTGCGATCTAATCTGAGATTTAACATTGCAGGACTGCTTTGTGGGACACAAATCATTTTTTTTGTGGAAAAAGCATTCATTCAACTAATCCTTGATGTACAATGCATACGGATCAGTCACTATAGCCTAATAGAAT
The DNA here is from genome assembly GCF_054491055.1 of Hypomesus nipponensis. NCBI lineage: Eukaryota > Metazoa > Chordata > Actinopteri > Osmeriformes > Osmeridae > Hypomesus > Hypomesus nipponensis. Next base: position 2,821,246 of record NC_140379.1, read on the forward strand.
CGCTCATAGCTACCGGTGTGATCTAATGTGAGAGGTAACGTTGCAGGACTGTGGAACACGGTGTGTTTAGTGGGACAGGACGTCAGGGAGGGTGTGTGCTGGACTGGAGGGACTCACCTCGGGGTAGAGGGGACACTATGCCCAGGGAGTCATCCGTCTCCTCAGCTCCCTCCGACTGGAAACCCTGAGGAACCAGGAGAAAGATGGTCTTGGTGCGCATACACAGTCACCCAGGCACACACACTTCTCCTTGTGTGAAAGTCTGACATGACCTCTTGCATGCTTCTCTTTGCCAGGTTCATGCCTTTTTAAAGAAGATCTTTAATTCAGGACTTTCCTAGGGGTGTCTCTTGGGGAGGCATGTCGGTGTGTCCTGGTTTAATCATGAGAAACATCACACTTAAGACACCATCTTCCAAAACTCCATCTTGCAAACTACCTTCAGACGGGCCAACATGAAGCATCCCAGTGCTAGAGCCTGAAGCATTATGACACACCTAGATCTAGAAGCATCTCAGTGCTAAATCCTGAAGCATTATGACACCCAGATCTAGAAGCATCTCAGTGCTAAAGCCTGAAGCATTATGACACACTTAGATCTAGAAGCATCTCAGTGCTAAAGCCTGAAGCATTATGACACAAAGATCTAGAAGATTCAGGTGATCTACTGCTATATGTCATGCTAACGACAAGTGCTTGATCCTCAAGCTGAAGAAACTCCCTCTAATGGTTGATAAAGTCATAGTCCTCCAGAGTTAATTGCACCCAGATCCTCGTTTGTAATCCATACTCAATTACAGGCCTATAAATAAAAAAGCACTAAAGAATTGTGAGCACCGCTGAATTCAGCTACCATGCAATCAAACGTTTGTGGGTAAGGAACCCAACCACAAGCCTAATGAAGTGGCTCCATAACAATGCATATTTCATTGCATTACAGTTCAAAGTAATCCACCATGTTGCATCCCACAGAGCAGGCATCCCTCCTGCATCTTACATGGGCCACACAGTAAAGAGAACGTGCAAAGTCTGCAGATAGACGAATTCCAAGCAATCACATCCATCTAAGAGAGCTCCATACATCATAAAACAACCGTTAAAATGGCAAAGGTCTACGAGGGTACTTAAACCGAACGAACGTGGGTGGCGATGATAAAGCTACACCTGTCTCACAAAACGAGGCTGTAACAAAAAGAGTGGAATATGTGCGAAGACTAGCTTCACATATCTATCTAGCGGTTAGACAAAGGAAACAAACAGCAGATGGTGTTTGGCGTATGGTCCACAGACGAGCCAGGCTAATTGTTGTCGAGTGGGGAGGGGTGGGGGTTCATCTCATCAGTTCTAACTCATTTTAGTGTCATATCCTGAAGGGGGGCATCCATTCTGATGTACCAAAGCGGTCCTCATCACTTAATAGAGACAGCTGTTACTGTGGTGTGTGTTGTGGGAGCTGAAGATCTATAGGGCTTAACCCGTTCCATCTTCATTCAGTCAAGTAGAATAAAGAAAGACAACACCGATTTATATTTCCCTTGAGTATGATAATGTTGTCTATATCAACATTTCTGTGCGATACATTTTGTGGCAAACGTGGTGTTTCCATAGTGATCACCTCAGTTCAAATACGCAAGCTTCCTTGGTTCAACAGGCACTGCTGTAATCAACCCAAAATCAGAAGAGCAAATGTAACTGAACAGCTCCACCTTAAGGATCCATATGGTTGTGACGGAAATTCAGAAGGACGTGCATTAACATTCTATTATGTTAGTCTATTACGGCAAGTATAAAACACATGAAAAAATTGCAAAAATAAATACTGAAATAATATTGAAATACATAACACAGAAAGACTTATGCTACCACTTGAATCTTTTTTTAGTATTTTTTTTTTTTTTTACCTTGATCAAAAAATTCTCTGATATTTCTCACCTGTTTCAAAGGCTTGGCGTAAACATCATCCGTGGTTCTGCTTCGACTCCTCCCCTGCCTGTCCAGAGACTGGTAGACATGCTCGTCATCTGACAGCCCCTCTCTCCCTAGGACCTGTTCTTCCTCCTCATCTTCATCATAGTCTTCATCAGAGCATCCAGGAGAGGGCAAACGAGGCCTGTCAGCCAAAGACTCTCTCCATCTGTCTCTGAAATGGAAAGGCATTAGCAACAGATCACAGATCAAACGCCTTGAGGGAAGACATCACTCATATCACGTAAGCACTGGCCATTAGGTGCGACACTCTGCTGAACACTTCGGCAGTGTAGCCAGAGATTTCCGATAACTAACTATCTTTGGCATTAGTAATGCCGTAGCTTAGGATGGGAAGAGGTGCTGATTAACGGTTCTTTTGAACACATCAGAACGACTGTGCTGACAACTTACTCGGTGTAGAGAGCAGTGCTGGCGGGAGGCTGGAAAATGTTGTTGTTTTCCAAGTGAGAACAGTCACTCTCAGAGAGGGATCTAGAAAAGGATCGTGTGGGAGGGATGGCCACCGTCCGACCGGTCAGCGAGGAAGACAAGATGGCTGCTGCCAAGGCTGATCTGTTAGCATGATGAAAGGGGACAAGGGGAACCAATTCAGGATTAAGCTAAATATAGACAAGCAGACAGACAGAAGATAAGCCTACATTACACATCTGCTCAGGGTATACAAGTGTCCTCAAATCAGAGCAGATAGGTGAGTTGAATCTGCATGCAATTAAACTGAAAAGTCGATGAGGACACTTTTTTTGTTTTTTTATAGATCAAGTCGGAAGTTGTCAATTCAGTGACAACTTACGCAATTGACAATTTACGCGTTTGGAAAGTAGTCTGGGATGGAGAGATGATGGGAAAGAATGATAATGACACACAGACCAAAAAGAAGAAGAAAGTCCTCAGTTGTGTCACACATAGGTACCTGTCTCTGTCTGGAGAGGGGCATGGACTGCGTGGGGGAGGGGTACGGGGAACAGCAGGTCTGGGGGCAATGGTGGCTGCAGGGATCAAACCATGAGCTATGTGCTTCTACATAGACCATAGGAAAAGCGGTTAGGGAAACGACAACACGGAGACGGACACGCGGATGATGCCATGCTGTTGAGAGGAAAGGTGTTAATGTGTTGGTGGCATGGATGTTAAACAGTTAGGTAATGAAGTCATTTACCGTATGCATTGTTTTGTAGTATATTACATTTTGGTTGACATGATAGCTAGGCTGGGTTAAATGTTGCAAAAAATTCTTAGCATGTAATGATTGAAATGGAGATGCAAGCACCCTTTATCACTGGACTTACATTCATCATGTAGCTATATACAGCCATCATTGCTGTAAGGAACTAACGTTAACCATGCTATCAGAGCAGGTTATGGTTTTTGTTCACCTTTCGTTCAAAACCTACACAGTAGCAAGCTAGCTCTACAGTTAGCTAATGTTAGATATAGCTAGGCGCTAACATTCAGAAATAACTAGCCATGCAATTTAATTACTCTCGTTTAACTTACTACTGATCTAACTAGCACAGTATCTTAGTTATTATCACAAACTCCAGACCACAAAGTTTGACTTACAAATTCGTTCTTCTCGCCTCTCCTGAAACTAAATTTTGACATCCTGAGTTTTATCGAGAAGTTTTGTTCGCTTTGGCTTTGCTTCAATAACGTCGTTCAAGCACTTTGGATAACAAGGTAGCTAACGTTAGCTAACCCCAGGACAAGTGACATAAGGAATTGTTTGGCAATATTTTAATGTCTCATTGCAATTCGTCAAGTAAACCAGTACTGCTGGCTAGCTACCTGTTGTATCTAGACGCTTAGCGCTTTAAAATCACTCAGCTACAACATAATGCTTGATTGGCTTACAGTAAACGGAGTAGCCACTCACTGCTTCGCTTCAATCCTCTTAGCAACGCCATTGGTTTAAATCTTTTTGACTCAGTCGCATCATCGCACGTGGATTACTTATCCAGCAGGTGGCCCTATAATACCGTGGCTTTGATTTTCAATTGATGACGTAGCCTAGATTTTAACCTTCTTTTGTAACACAGACCATTACTTTGAGTACCCATTCACTTTATTGCTTGCCAATCAATAAAGCACGCGCGCACGCACACACGCACGCTAACCACTCTGACATCACTACTGGCTCGGATAAACCAGTCTTTTTAATAACCCATTCAAACCACCCAACCCACAACATGACAAAGTGAAATCTGTGAACAATTTAAAATCCATTAAGTCTCCACAGGCTATGCGATGCCCTGCATTCTCCTTCATGTTATACAACAGCACGAGTTCTCCGAAGGAGAAGAGGAAGACATGGAAATGTTTTATGTTACTCTCGATTAAATGAAAAACACTGCCTCACATGATTATTATTTCATCATTGATTTCACCGTCACTCCGGCTGAGTGCCCACAGTAAACTAAGCTCTCTGTTTGTAGATCTCTTTAGGCAGAGATGGCTAAAGTACACACATCCTTCACTCAAGCAGAAGTACAGATACTCACGTTTAAAACGACTTAAAAGTTGAAGAACTGATGAGTGGGAAAAAGTGTAATCAGTAGGCTACTTCAACTTTTAGGTCTACTTAAGTAAAGCAGTAGTATGGGCTTTGATGTATATAGCCTACTTAAGTAAAAAGTAGCCATTACTACTACCTGTTTTAGGAATGTCTCTATTCGCAGTCATGCCGACATCGCTAACTCCCTCTTGGCCTACCTTTATTTAAAAACGTTGTATTTCATACACAGAGGAAGGAGAGGGCAGGAGAGAGAGCATGTCACCAAATAGCCTACAGATTAAAACTAAAGTAAGGAGTCTGGCTTGAAAAAGTGAGGAGAAAGTAGGCGTAGGGTATTTTGGTACAAAATGTAAGTTGTTAGAAAAAAGGAGCGAAGTAAACCACTGATAACCGAACAGAACAGTAACAAAGTATTTGTACTTTGTTTCTTCACATTTCTGCCTATAGGTGTTGAAGTAAGAAGATTTCCATGTGAGGGGCATACATCCTCCATGTTGTTATTGTTAACTAAATATAGGTGCAGGAAGATCTGATAGATTCGTTGCGGGAGGCGCTGTAAGAGCCGGTCTGTATTCACAACGGTCCTCATCCTCACACGCCGTTCGTAGGCCGACACACCAACAAAATAATCCATCCCGTTTCTAACGACAGAAAGTTTCCAAGGCGGCAAGAGGCGAAACGATCAGTTGGAGCCAACTAAACACTGGTTGTAGACTACCCAGAAGATATAAGGTTGCCGAGATGAATGATCAATGCGCTTCATAAAGTGACAACGTTGGATAGCCTAATTGAGGTGACTTATTCGGAAGAAAGAGGGGAAAAAACACGATATAAGTTTATCCCCCTTATTTTATTGAGATTCAACTTTACACACACATCACAGTTGGAAAACGACAAAAGACGATCGATAGCAAGCCGTGTCAACACAAGTATTGTGCAGTAGGCCAAAGTACCAAGGGAAGCAGGAGTCCTTCATCTCGTGGAAGTCATGGGCTAAACCATAAACCCACAGGTGATGGTGGACATAAAATGTACAAATAACAAATATTAGGATTGACATGTGCAACTACGTGCATGTACTGTACAACATTGAGGACTGCGCAGGTGCACAGCTCCTAAAAGACAGCAACAAGGTTAATACTTAATGCGAAGACTGAATCACATCGATGAATACGAATACGAACGTTCACTGTGCTCATTAGATTAATTTTCCTTCATGTTAATGGCACTTTAAACCCAATATTATACACAGGTAGGTTATACGAGTAGAACAAGTTAAATCAACAACTTTGCAAGCAATGCAGAAAGACCTCTATTCCCGCAATTCATCAATCTCAGTAAAGAGATTGACAGATTACAAAAGGGTTTTAATAACCGTACCATCTTAAGACCAAGATAACATATGAACTGAACAATGTGCTGCTTCTGTAGAATAGCCAGTATGTTTCCTGAAAGATGATCAGTAAAACGTTATTTGAGACATTTGAAAATACCATAGATAGACATACGAGTACCATATACATTATATATCATATACATTATTTCAGAAGTAGAGCAGGTCCACCAAACCCAAAAGACTGTATTTTGCAACAGTATGATTTTCTACCAATATACAGATCACCATCCTGAAACTAGTTCAAATGTACACGTAACATTTTTATTATTTTCCTTTTTATTTTATTATATAAATAATTTGATTATCAAACGTGTATAATAATCTACTTTGTAGATAATGAAATAGACCAACACGGCAAAGTGCTGGAAAATAAATTGTGAAATTCATAAATCCATGGGTGAGTAAAGAAAAAATGCTGGTATTGTGAACTTTTCTAAATCCACACATGGTGATATTATTAACCTGGCACATGAAAAACAAATATGGATAAAACATTACCTTCCCTTCTGTATATAAAATGTCCTTCATAAAAGCAGTAACACAAAAACATTCAAAGAAAATCAAAGTCAGGTTTCTGCTTTTCTAACCAATGTCTGTCAGCAGGGCATGACTGAGGGTTCAGAGGTCACTGACCAGTGGGTGTTTTCAAGATTACTTATTGTAACGCATATGGTAACATAAGGTACATGTGATTCTTGATGGCACATAGTTTTGGTTTATGGTAAATCTACCTTCCTCTCTCCCTCCTCACCAGATAGGCAAACAGCTCACATTCAAATGTTCTGTTTTCTGTTAATCTGGCAAAACACCCCCAAAAATGTTCTTATTTAATTGACAATTGTTTTAAACACATAAATTACACAAAATACAAAACATGTTTTAGCAGCTTACAGCGCAAAAACACAGACTCCACGGTTAAAGCATGTTTCCTTCACCTAACTTTAAACACAGATACAAAAAGAAGTCTCCAGTTAAAATCCATTCAATCTTGACTAAAAGATCATGATCACCAATACCTCTATGACAACAACAACATATTTCTGGCACTGTATGTGACCTTAAACCATATCCTTCAAAAGTATGTGGAAACACAAGTACTGCACATAAGGGACTACATAGGGGCTTGAATACCTACTGTAATTGCACTGTAACAAAGGCCAAACCAGTTAGTCCTGCTGTGCAACTTTACCCACTGTTCTTCAGCTCCTTATCAGTTCTTAACAATCAGGAAGGCGACGCATAGGGTATAGCGTTTGGCAACAACCCACCCGCTTGACACAGAGCAACTAAATGGCAACTGTCACGTTGTGCAAACACCTCCTCTAATCTTTTCAATTCATACGGAGCTCTCCTTGTTATTTCTCGACGCGTTACTCCCAACACTCCATTATCCCAGTCGAGTTTGTTGTTGTGTGGTTGGCTGTGTGTGTGTGTGCGTACAGTCCGGTGGTGGGTGGAGGAGAGTTAGTAGAGGGCGCTGTCGTTGTAGGAGCTAGAGCTAGGGAAGGTGGGGCAGGGTTTGTTCCAGGGCAGCGAGCCAGAATAGTCCGCTGTGGGAAGACTGAGAGTGCTGGCGCTCTTCAGCCTGTTCTTCAAGCCCCAGTTGAGGAAGGACATCTTCTTAGACACCTTCCGCACCCTGGGGTTCTTGTCGTCGTCGTCGAAGGCCAGGCAGATCATGGAGTAGGTCTTAGGGATCCCACCGCAGTAGGTGGCACTCTTGGTGGGCTGGAGGGAGGGAGAGGAGGAGGATGGAGTGGAGGAGGGAGAGGAGGAGAAGGGAGAGGAGGCGAGAGGAGGGAGAAGGGAGGAGAGGAGGAAGAAGGGGAGGAGGAGGAGGAGGGAGAGGAGAAAGAGGAGGAGGAGGGAGAGGAGAAGGAAGAGAAGGGGAGAGGGAGGAGGAGGAAGGAGAAGGGGAAAGGAGGAGGAAGAGGAGATGTAAAGGTCAGTTAAGGAAACCTGACACAGCTCAATAAGTAGCCTGTGCTGCAAGTCTAGATATCACTGCGGAGGATCATTCTGAACTGGTTGCTCAAGGATTACTCTGGGAGCTATGGTTTACTGTCCTGATGAGGAACAGATGGTCCTGTCACACATATGGTACAGCAATCTGCTTCGTGTGTGGAAGTTAAAGTGCGTTTTTTGTGGCTACATTGTGGCTAATATACAGTATATAGTCAAGACCAAAACAGGAAGAGAAACTCTTCAGTGAGAGAAGAATTTGTCAACACCCTGACAGAGTTAAAAGGGAAATCGGAGGGGCCAATAATAGGGAGGGCCCGCCAATCATAAGGAGGAGCCAATCAGAGAGAGGGGCCAATCAGACAGAGGGCCAATGAGGATGGGCTAATCAGGGGATGGCAGTAGAGCTTACCAATGCCATGCCGCTGTCCATCATGCTGACCACGCGGATGTCAATCCCTTCCTCGTCTACATCTTTCAGCAGACGCATCACCTCACTCACGCCCATCCACTTGCAGTCTGTGTCGCCCACGGCAACGATGTAGTCTCCCTCTTTCAGCCCGTCCGCCTGGGAAAGTACAGATAACCGTGAAGGTGGAGGGATAAGGTTAACGAGGTGCCCAAGAATACCGCCCCAACCCCCCCAGTGAAAAACATTCCCTGCTATCGCCGCACAAATATTTACAGTCAGGAGCTTATCTGAAGGCCAACAGATTCAGTCTCACCTCCATTCAAAACATCCCTGATGCAACCTTGAGTAAGATCAGTGGTACTGTGCAGTTCAGTACTGCAAACACAGAGGGCTAGGCTAATATCTTTCACACGCCGTTGAAAACACTTATTTTTAAGCAGAGGGCAAGATACGTGAAACAAAAACATGGTTGGAGGAGGGTGGAGGGAGCAAGTTTTTGTTGCTGGTTACAATGTTTCTCTGAATGGTACCTGATCAACCATGGGAACCGTGACTTTAAAATCAACAGGCAACTGAGTCTGTTTTATAACTTAATCCATGTCACCCCGCGGCTTTTATTCTGAAAAAAGGGCCAGGGCAAAGTCACATAAACTCAAAAGAAACGATCGATCTATCACAGTCTTAAAGTCATACAAGATTTGGAATGGCTTGAGAGTCCTGAGGGGGGAGGCTTTGCACAGCTCTGACAGCTCCTGATCCTTAGCTACAGACAGCCTGCTAAGCTTGATCAGAGCCTGTGCTTTGTTACTCTCCATTGATAAGCATTCAGAGTAAAAGAACTACAGACGCCGACGGCTCCAAAACTTTAATTCAATTACCCCGGACATCAAAAGAGGAGTTCTATCACAAAGTTCCGCTTCTCAGTAGAGCAACTTTATAGGAATCCATTTGTTTGGAAACGCTATGATGACTGTGCGCGATTAAAAAGTTCAGTTTAATTTAAAGTGCTTTCACATTGCCCCCAGGGCGCTGGCAAAGATCTGTTTGAAGTCAACTCTCTGGCTTACGGACCAGTAATGAAGACCCAATCATACTCTCAGAAGACTGCTACCCATTCTGTCAGAATGACTAAGGAAACTACTATTTAACAGTTGACCTTATGGAAACTTACCAGACGTCCTTAGTAAATATGTAAGGACAAAAAACGTGTTAAGGGCTATGGCAGCTCCTCTATACAATTCAGTTAGCCTTTCAACTCAATTGGTTAATCATTTGTGTATCACCTCTACGGTTAACCTAATGTGTGCGTCACCATAACTCCCCCCTATTGGGAGTGTGAAAGTGGGTTAGAACTCACGGCGGCTGGGCAGAGGGGGTCCAGGGACACCAGCTGTACAGGAGCTTCCCCCTTCAAGGTGAAGCCCAGGTCTCGATCCTCCAGACGCAGCCTGACGGGTCGCGGAGCTGTCCAGCGCTGCTTGGCAGAGAACACCGACAGGGGGCCCTGGACGGAACAGGAAGTGACACGGGATTCAGTAGGGTCACCCCGGCAACGGACACCCCCCCCCCCTCCCTGAACACTGGGTCCAACACCGTCAGAGAGGTTGTCGTGTAAAGATAGGCCCCGCAAAAGAACCTTAGAGAAGAACCTTAGAGTGGTCTTGACCCAAACACTGCCATTGTTAACGTGGCCACGGAATGCCTCACATTCATAATTTCCCACGGTCTTGATATGTGATGTATATTGGGAACGCTGCTGAGATAATGCGTATACGCTTGGATAATGTTTTGAAATTACAGGGTGGTTATTCCCAATTGAATTCAATGGACTTTCATCTAGCCATAACAATGTTGTGTGGTGTCTGAAGACAAGAGATCATTGTAAGGTTCTTAAGTTGAAGGCTGCATTCAAATCCTCTCTGACACGGTCTGAAACCTGCCCAGATTCAGCTCCCACTGGTAACGGGAATCAGATACCACCACATTAAGACTCTCAGATTAGACTCATTGTTCCAGATACAGAGGGACTACTTTGATGAAATCTTGGTTATATCACTAGCATTAACCAAGGCAAGACATCTGCGATACAAAAGCCTATGAATACATATTATATATCTATATTTATATATATATCTATTAGCATTCCTTAATGTGTTCTGGGAACTGAACAGACTGTTAATCTAAGAGTTGCTTTTAATTGTTGTTCAGTTTTGGTTTGTTAATTACTTGGTGGTAGTTGCCACTTTTGTAGGCTCTTTAATGGCCTGACCATGCTAAGTGATTAGACTCACACAAAGATGAGGTTGGCTTTCTGAACCTGACAGTAACCTTGACCACTCCCCACTGTCGTGTCCAGAAGCACAGCCCAAACATGGCCGACAGGTTTATCAGAGTGACTGGGGGTGTGTCGCCATGACGACAGGCACACCCGGTCACCTCCATAAATCTCGCAATCCCGGGAAACGTTTATAATTGCAAGTTTAACAGGCTCACAAACCAGATTTATGTTTCTGAGCAAGACCAAAATAAACTTAGAAGGAGCGCAAGGCAGTTTTGAAGAATTTTTTTTTCTCTCATGGTTAATGTTAGTAATGCCTTTGATGCCCCAAGGGGAGTTTCTAGAGAACTTTGTAGCACGATTCCAAGAAAGTTTACCTCAAGTTCATCTTAGTGCGACAAAGTTTTCCAGAATCAACTCTAGTTTACAGTATTCTAAACCAGCATAGGAGCTCGAGACAGTCCTAAGAAAGGGTTATCCCCCACCCCCCCAAAAAATAAAATAAAGATATCTTAAAAAGGCACATATTCTAGAGCTCTAATGCAGAGGTTTGAATACATCAAAAATAACATGGCTAAAGAAACAATGTTATGGAAAAATATTAGTAACCCACATACCAGTCTTTGGAAAAAGTCAGTGACTTTCACCTTTGTAGACATGGGCATTTCAATTTCTGACTTGTGTTCGGTTTTAGCTGTAGGGAAGGAGAAATAAGGTGTTATCTTTCTGTTTGTTACCACAACACTGTCAATGAGGTAATCTTTGTTGGCGTAGTAATACAGGATAAACTGCGTGACTGATGACTGCAAACAAGACATTACGCCTGGTGTACATTGAACTGCACAGGAAGAGTCATCTCAGGTGATTATCAAGCAGTCGGCGGTGAAAACCTTCTATAGGGTAGGCCTGTGATGATTTAATTTCCAGGCAAACACACACATCAACACAAAACAGCTGTTGCTGCTAACGAATGCTGATAGCCTATCTCGATTGACATTACGTGCTCTTAAGAGTCAAGACTAATGACGGAATTTATTTTCTCTTTTATGCAATAATTTACTTCCACCCTGTGACATCATTAAACACAACGATTAAACACTTCACATGTCAAATTTTGTAAAAAAAAGAAAAACGTTGTGACGGCAAAATGTCAACGGTCACTCACGGATGATGTCGGGTGCCTCCTGGTAATCCGTAAAGTCCTCCTCGGTGTCGTTCTCCTCAAACTTCCCCAGCGAACGCTTGTGACTGGCCTGTAGGATGTCGTGGAGGAGGTCCAGCTTGCGCAGGTTACGGCACAGGCTGTGGATTCTCAGGGCCTCCTCGTGCCCCATGATGGCCCTGCGCAGGTGGGCTTTACCTGGGGTCGGAGGAGAGCGTGACGGGGAGGGTCGGTAAAAGGTACCACGGGAAAACATCTACATTAAAACACAAGTATACCTGTACCTACTGTGTACCTGCATGTGATCTAATGTATTTACCATCTACCTGTACGTGATCTAATGTACCTACTGTATACATAAGAAAGTCATACCAAAAAAGGTGCTTCACTTAACATGAAGGTGTAAAGAAACAGGTGAAACCGTAAATGACCCCCTGGTGTGACTCTGTGCTCTGGGCATGAAGCGTGTTTCTCCTCACCTATGCGTCTGCGCTCAACCGTCTTCTTCAGGATGTCCAGCGGGGCGTGTCCCTCTGGCATGGAGTCGTACACCTGGGACAGAGCCTTCTCCTGCTGGTCCTCGTCATCACTGGAGTTCACTGCAGGCACAGATGGACTATTAGGATTCTTTTGTTTGTTTCACCTTTATCTAACCAGGCAAGTCATCAAGAACAATTTTTCATCAACAAAAGTGACATTCATGAGGTGGGGCTTACATTTACATTTAGTCATTTAGCAGACGCTCTTATCCAGAGCGACTTGCAGCAAGTACAGGGACATTCTCCCTGAGGCTAGTAGGGTGAAGTGCCTTGCCCAAGGACACAACGTCATGTGCACCAGCCGGGAATCGAACTGGCAACCTTCAGATTACTAGCCCGATGTTCTACCCGCTCAGCCACCTGACTCCCGTGGGGCTACCGTGCTGCCATTCCGAAGGTTGGTTAGCTCGTATACAGTGGATTGGTAAACTCTCTTTTGGAAGTCGCTTTGGATAAAAGCGTATGCTAAATGCATAATGGTAAATGTAATGTAAACTGGTATTCAAAATGTTGGTTCACCGGTAGGCAACAATATTTTATTTCGTAGCTTAATTCAGTGCAATCATTTGACAACACTTCACCTGACTGGGAGCTCAGTAGGCTTATCCTCCTCGTGTGCCATTCAGTTACAGCTAGCACCTTTACATAACCGCAGCCCTCCGTTCCATCTTGTTACCTTGTACCGGCTACAGCAGAGATAGGCTGAGATTTCCCTTATCGCTCTCCTAAATGGCAGTTGGCCGTGTTCTCTCAGCGAGAGGACAAGGGCGCTCATTGAAAGAGGCGAGGGAGGGTTGCACTGGCACTTCACAACTGCGTTACGTAACAGTGTTCTCATTAAACGGAAACTCTTCCCACCTCACGTCCCAACTACTGTCTAGCCCTCTGCTCCAGGGAGAACTTGAAAGTCCATTCAAAAACAGGCCCATGGAACCGGATATATTCACAGAGAGCGGGAAAGCAGAGATTAACTAAAAGGTCCTGCACTGTCAGTCAGTGTTATTACCCAAGAGCCATGAGGCAATTTACTATTCCCCTCTATATATAGCATTGAGAGAACACGATTGGCTGCATTGAGAGAACACGATTGGCTTACACTTACACTGGTGGTCCAATAGCGCGGTGGCTACAAAGTAGTGGGCCAATGAGCGGTAGTGGTTGGTCTTGACCTGGGCCATGGTGGACCAGAAGAAAGGCACGTTGTCTTTAATGGGGGTCTGGCTCATGGACTGGTGCACCTGCTCGTAGGTATCTCCAACCTGCAGGAGGGCAGAGAGGTAAGGTTACCATGGGTACATTACACATCGTCTTTAGGCGCTCTGGGGATACCTGAGACTCGAGTGGCATTTCTTCTGACGTTAACACTATTTCTTAATGGGGGCGCACTCTAAGCTGGAGGCTTTGAATGCACCGATAACCATCGACGAAGAAAATCCTTTGTAGGAATGCGACGGAACGGGACCAATTCAACCCTAGGTGACAGCAGCAGTTGTTACCAGTTGTTAACTGCGCAATTGACACAGTCATTTTAAAATTCACCCCCAAGGCCTTTATTAGTAGTAGTGAGTGTGATATGGTCCGTCAGTGACTCAGCGTGGCAGGTGTGTACAGGTGTGTACCTTGGCAGCCTCCTGGGCCATCTTCAGCAGGGAGAAGAACTCGTTGCGGATCCCCGGCAGAGCGATCTTCTCAAACAGGCACTCCTGAGCCTGGGCGAGCATCATCCGGATCAGCATACTGAGCATGGCAGGGCTCATGTCGTAGCCGGGGGTGTGTATGAACGTCTCTTTGAGGTGGGTCAGAGTCCCTGTGGAGGCGTGGGAGAGGAGGGAGGGCAGAGGCAAAAGATGGAGTTATGGTTAGTGCTTCCTAGTAAGTTTAGTGGGTTTTGAGTAGTCTAGGGTTAGCCTATGGCATCTGACTGGAGATCCAGAGGTTTAAATCCACCTGCGTACGTCACTTTGGATAAAAGCACTTTAACACATTTCTTCATTCTACATTTTCCTCATGGGGTATGTAGATTTAACAGCATAACCCTGGAGAACATCATCATCACAGCAGACCTTTACTGAGTTACAGCGCGCCAGAGGCCTTTAAAAGCTCACGGAAACATTAAAAATGGTCTTCAGCCGCATTGACTTCTGAGTTATTTGAAACAGAAGTTGGAGTTCTGCTAGAAGATGCCTCCCTTTTATATTGACGATTACAGCGCTGGCATAAAAGATGTACAAACATCTTAATAACAGACTGCTGTCCTCTGCACAGTGTATGTGGTTCTGTTCAAGATCATCTAGTCCTGCCATTTTCTTATCTTTCCCTCCACCTTCTCTTTCCGTATTATCCTGTTTCTCTGGCTTAAAGTCACTGAGTTCATGGTCTGTCTAACAAGAAACTGACTCTTGCACACAGTTGACATGATTGATTTGCACTCATCCGACGTGATTATAGGCTCTGCATGCCAGAGGTGGATTCCCACAAGAATATAAAAGGTCTTGTTTCTGTACAAGTATAAATTAGAACATGAGAGAGATCTTCCATCTCTTAGGGATAGCTGGAAGTGCTGTGCTGTTATTATAGTGTCAAACTCCACAAACTCAGCCAAAATATGATCAAGATCTGGCAAGCAGCGAAGCGAAGGCAAAAACAGGTCCAGGAGACACTGTGTTGGGTTTCTGCAGCGTTGTAAAGAGGCCATTTTCTTTCTCTCATCAAGATAAGAGGCACTTTTGTCGCAAAATACTGGAGCAGCAAGGTGTCACCTGGGTGGAACTGCATGGCCCCCTCCTCCCCTCATTGTGGTTGAGTGTCTTAAGCAACAATGGGGCAACTAGATGCTATAATGATCTAAGGTGCAGGTGTGGCTCAAGCCAGTCCAATCTAGTTTGAGAGCTATACGTTACTGAGCCTTACAGTATAGGCAGCCCTTCTCACAAGTCACACGGGAAGTTTAGCCAGAGGGCACCTGGCCCTTTTGTTGTTGTTGTTGCTTTCGGATTCTCGCTCTGTTTCCCTCGTTTACGGGCCTGAAACATAATTGTGACTTTTGGTTCACACAGCGAGCCGTGTTTGCAACAGGCGTTCACAACGCTCGTTTCCTGGAAACGCTGGCTGTCTGTCAGAGCCTGAGCGGAGCGAGCGGTGAATCACACTCCGCTGCACAGGTGAACGAGTCACTGTGAGAAACGTGAGGAGCTATGAAGAAGAGACGGCTGTAGACGCAAAGCTACACTAAAGCTACTTTTTTTTTTACAGGTCGTAACTACCTCTCTCCTGTACTAGTTAAACTTGCCATATCAAATCAAGAAAGTATGTGTCTATTACACTTCTTCTGATCATTGAACTGATGTCAGGGCTTTCTCCTGAGTAGGGAACTCCTGGATTGAACCAGGACTGAAACCAGGCCGTGGTTATGTCCGGTGTCGACGGATTTATCGACTCACCTGCAGCTTTCTGGAAGGCGGAAATGGCCTCCTTCAGGCCGGACTGTGTCTGGCGGTTGCAGCGCGTGCCGATCTGAGTGTAGAGGGCGCCCATGTTGAACAGAATGCTGGCCTTCTCCAGGGAGATGTTCTGCTGGCACGCTGGCACGCCCGTGAAGGAGTCGTACCTGCAGGCGGCAACACGGACGACTGTGAGAACGTGACTTTCACCTCGACTACGTCTTCTCGCTAACATGCCTTCTTATTAAGGCGGCTATCCACTTTTTTTTATTTTTTTTTAATGAAACTAATTTAAAATTAAACTAGTTTCATGCATTCTACGCAAGTATTTTTGGTTGTTTCGTCTTTAAACGACCCTGGTTAAACCATATCACTGCAGAGTCACGGCTGAATCGACTATGGGTCCTGAAGGGGGCAAGGTCAATTGGAACCTGGTGAGGTTCCCCCTTTGCTACACTGTATTCACTGGTCTTTGCTGGGTGTTTGATGAGGGGGAATGTACCATGTGAAGAAGATGCCCAGTTGGCGGGTGGGAGAGAAGAAACGACTCTCCAGCAATGGCAAGTGGCTGAAATACTTTGCAAGGAGTTCGATCCCTGCTTCGCTGCGACTGGGTGTGCGACAGGCCTGTTGAAGATGAATTAATCGTTAAGCGATAGGTGATATTTAAATGCAGTTTGACAGGAAGGAAAAAAATGAATCAAAGTTGACAGGTGTGTCATGCTGCATTACCTGTCGCAGGTCCATGAGGTCTGCAATTTCCTCCTCGAAGTTGGCACCGTCCTCACTGTAGTGCTCAAGAATGAAGTCCTACCAAAACAAACAGACTCATCGTCAAAAGGAGCTGCCCTCATCTAGTCTATTATAAGCTAAAAAAACCTCACACTTCCTCCAGCTAGGACAATTGAAATCAGACAGACAGGTTGAAAACAATACCTTGTCATTAGCATATTTTAAGGTGAGGGAATTTAACCTGCCTGTGAGTGACAGTCTGACAAACATGAACCACCAGGATCCCTATTACAAACGCTGTGCGGTACAAACGTGACACAGAGGTATTTGTGAACAATGGTTTTATTGGCTATCCACTGAGCTATTTTGTTTTCTGCATGAATTAAAAATATTGACCTAGTTTTGAAAGGTTTGGATGTTGTGTCATAGAACTGATAGTGGCAACTTGGGATAGATGGTCAAGGAGATATGTGGAGAGAAAGACAAATGTGGTTGCAAAACATTACCACGTACCTTAAACATGACCGAGAAGTCGACGTCTTTGGTTTCCTTTAGGCCCAGGGGAATGAGAGGGATATTTTCTGCCTCTCTGTAAGCAGATAAGGAGACAACAAATATTGAGAATTAAGGCCCATGTATTGTGTAGCTAGTGCAAAGGGGTCAGGGGGAGATGTACACGATAGAATTGTACTAGCCGAGGACGAACACCCTTTGACAAATGAAAATAAAAAGTTATTTATGGTCTATCCACCCAAACCAACCGCAAGGAGAGAACGCTCTGTTTGCTCTCTTGTGCAAAGTTTACACGGTAACCGTTTTCAGTTTCGGGGTTATCTTTAGGAATTGAAGAGATGCGTGTTGAAGACAAACATGGGCAGCCCTCAGCTAGCTCATAAGCTTCGGCCAAGTATTTTCACCTAGTCCACAACAGCGCCTGGCTGAAACATGAAACGAAGCCCTAGCCACAACTAACAGCAGAACACAGCTTGGACCATCATTAGCGGGCGACAATCCCCAGAGGTAATCAGTCAGTAAGGAAACAGCCCGATGTTGTATTTACTGCCTGCATCTGGTTCTGGTTTGTCCTTGTTGACAGATGGATAGCAGGGAGAGCTACGCTTTGGATAAAAGCGTCTGCTAAATGCATAAATGTACTTATCGGCAAAAGAGAGAGGAAATATCATCTGACAAATACATGGTCCAGATCAGAGTGGTTATGGAAAATGTCAAGCAAGCAAGTTGCGTAGGGAGGAAGAGAGATCTTTTTATTGAGTCATTAGTTTAGGTTTCTTCGTCCAAAATCCACCAAACTGGATTCCTTTGCAACGACACATCACCCAGTGAAAGAGTTGTAAACACACTGTATCTGCATTTGGACGTCTGCACACTAATTGCCATATTTTGGGCGGGGTTTCTACTTGTCCAACATCATTCCGGATTCAAAACTACAAGCGTTAGTTGATGCATATCGGTTTGTTTCATGCAAATACTTCCGACTCCTGTCCTACAGTCATGTATTTATTTATTGGCCTTCCTCCTCCTCCCTCTTTCATCTGGTTGCTCTGCTATGCCACCTCCCTCCCTCCTTAATTCCTTCGTTGGCTCTTGGTCTCCACTGTTTCGATGAAAAATGATGAGTGGGGGAGCGGGAGCAATGCAGGTGAAAAAACTTTGGGTCGGGAGAATTTTTGGGGGGAGTTGGAAAGCATTCAGAAATCTCAAGGTCAGTTCCCTTTTTCTAGCAATGCTAAGAGCCTCCATAGGTCAATTTCAGGTCTAGACTCCCCTTCTTTGGCAACATGTTGGTGATTCAGACAGAAAGCAGAGACTCTTTTACCACTGGCAAGAGCCTACACTGCCCACTTCTGTAAAAGCTGTTGACAATCCACACTGTTAAAGACATGGCCAGTTCATTTAACAAGTCTGTTTCATCAGCTACAGCCGGATATGCTATAAACATAGTGAAGTTTTATGCCTCGAGGACAGTTGAAAATCAGATCCCCTCCTGTTTTAGTGAGGCGGAAGAGGAGAGTGAGGGAGTAAAGACGCTCATTACTAGACAGACTGAGGTTCTCCATTCTTAACTCTGGATTGCAGCCCATTTTTTCGGAGAGCACTTGAGGCAAAGGCCGCTAAGGAACTAGCTAGCTAACCTTCATCGCTGAGTGCTTCTTCTTGTCTACCGCGTCTGGTCTTAATTAGACCATGAGACCGTTGTGCTGCTCGAGATAATGTGTTCTAATACTACCCTCATGAATTATTACTGCTTTTTTTATGTTGGGCTTAGAGTTTTTCCGGAAGTACCACATTATTAGCATGATTCATCGCGTCAAATACCTTTCGACATGGTTCAATTCGAGACAGCGTAAACAGCTAACGCTATCAATATTGTTATACTGTACCAAGTATACAGTATCGCCGTCCGTGATTTTCTTACTCATTACCTCATGATGAAACGAGCACGATCGAAGATAGCCAAAACAGACAAAAGAACACTGAACAAATGGGCGGGGGGGGGGGGGAAGCCAAGAAATGGAGAGGCAATCCTTTGTTCAGTAGTTCTTTAGCCAACTACAGAATGAGGTCATGTTTCAGGCAGGTAGAATGAGGCTATGCCTGTCATTGTGGGGTGCGAGGGTGAGTACATGCTTATGCTTTGTACAGTGTTTGCGTGAATACAACGTGATGGCTTGACACCTGTTTATAGACTGGCTCACGAGGGACTGCAGTCTCTCAAGGCCCTTTGGTATTCCCACACAGGCACACAATGGAGGCCATGTGACAGCAGTTTCAGCTGCTGTCATTGTTTCTGGATGGGGATGCTAGCGGTCTCAGGGTCCCTAAATGGACACTGATGGTGACGGCAAAGAAGAAAGAACCAGTGATATAAATTATAGGGATGGAGTTGGGATCAGAAAGAATGACTGTAAGGAGACTGGTAGAGCGGTTTCCCAAAGGTAAGGATTAGGTTAAAGACTTGAAGCAAGCGTTTTATGTCGGTCTAAGAGCCCATCTAAGAGTTGGGGGAAAAAGAATACAGCACTCATCTGATGTGTGGTGGTGGTTCAGAAAATAGTTATGTTACTCAACGAAAAGGAGATTGTGAACAACGTAAACAAAACATTGGATTAGTTTCAAATGCGCCAAATCCTCAGCACTGGTCTACTTGGACATTCACCAAGGGCTGTGCGGGAAGATCTGAAGTGGAGGTCTGCGCATGTGAGCTTGGTGATTTAGTTTGAATAAGGGCCATTGGCAGATCTTACCCCTACTCACAAAAACAATGTTGGGAACAACGAAAAGACAGAAAACCTAAGTAGGCCAACAGAGTATTAGGTATATCTCAGCGGTGAACTAATTGGCATTCAGAGGCAGAATCGGACGTGATATAAGCAGCGGGAAGGACGCCACGGTTTCAACTTTACGGAGGTTTAGAGGAACAGCGTGACTGCGTGTCTCCAGAGAGACTCTTCAGTGACGGTGCCATGGCTACCATCTGACCACTAATCAGGCGCTTGTGTTCCAAGTTGCCATGGTAAACATGGTGTCTATTGATGAAGTGTGTGGTTGCATACTGATAGCTGGCTTAGACAGGAAGGGTGAAGTGGCTCTTCAGCCATGCAGGATCACCTAGAAGGAACAACTGATGCGTGCTGCAAGGCCACAACTTACATTTCCATGATGCAAAACAAAACCATTTAGATTTCTTTAATTCATAAAAGTAAAGAAATTACCCCCCTAAAAAACATTTTGTGACGTTTTAATTGGTTTTGATTGGGCGTTGCTCTTTTCACATGTTTGGAATTGAATACAAGTTATGGGCTTCTTTCAAGTCCTCTTGAAATGCTAACTGTGAAACTGAATGTAGATATGCAGTAGGCTAAATGTTCCCGTTAATCTTGATGGCCTGCAAGGAACCACTCAACGTGACTGAAGCAAGTTTGCAACACCTGAAATCTGATTAGGGACTCGCTGCAATGAAAAACAACTTCTTGTATTCCATACAAGGAATACATCACGTATTCCTGTGTGTGACATGTGTCTACCTGCAGGTGAGTGTGTGTGTGTGTGTGTGTGAGGGCGGGGGTTGATTACTCATTTAGATCTAGAGCGTTCTAAGTAGGGCATGTTTGTCTCTCGCAACCAGCTTGTCCGGTTCTCTGTAAACTAGCCTCTAAGACTAAGGAGGTGTTGGTTCATCTCATTCTCGCCGTCTTTCTATTTATCTTCCTCTTTCCAGCCCCTCCTCCTTTCTGCTGCTACTCTGTCATCAGTCCATTGTGTTTGTGTTGAGCCCTCAAGAGTTGCTGTGGTGTGTCGCTCTAATCACAGCACGCCGAAAGCCCTCGCTGGTCTGGCATTCCATAGCGGTGTGTGTGTCTGTGTGTGTGTCTCTGCTGCAGCCTCTGCTAGTGTTTTCTTTTAAAACCATGCCAGATTTACTGTAGTCGCATATATATATATATACATATATACATACATATACATATACATATATACATATATATAATATATATATATATATATATATATATATATATATATATATCACAACGCACGGTTAAATCAGTGCTTCGTCCTCACAGAGAAGGAGTTCTCTGTTACTACCGGTTACAAGTCTGCAGGTCACGTGACTTTTCCCACTCTCAGGTCGTTCCTCAAGGGCATCGCTGTTAAACCACTCCAGCGCCGAGCCTTGTTATTCCAAAGTGCTCTGAGCACGTTCAGGGTGGAAAGGGTGGGGGTGGTTAAGGGAAATGATAGAACGAGGGGATCAGATGGCTGAGCGGTGAGTGAGTCGGGCTATTAATCAGAAGTTTGGAGGTTCGATTCCCGGCCGTAGCAAATGACGTTGTGTCCTTGGGCAAGGCACTTCACCCTACTTGCCTCGGGGAGAATGTCCCTGTACTTACTGTAAGTCGCTCTGGAAAAGAACTAAATGACTAAATGTAAATAAATGGGATGTTCTTACTGGACGTTCTGGTAGACTTCCACTGAGCTGTTGAGGCCCTCCAGCTCCTCCGTGAGCAGCTGCAGGTTGGAGTTCACGTAGCTCAGCTCCAGACCCACCATCTCACGCACCTTGTTGTTGGAGGTCGCCCTGGAAACGGCAGAGAACGGGAGCCAGGGAAGAGCAGAGGGCCCAGATGAAAGAGAGAGGAGAAGAAGGGTAATAAAAAAAAAAAAGGGGGGAGAGAGGAAAGACAAGCGAGAGAAGAGGTAAGTATTAGCATTAGCAAAACAAACTTTGACATTTAGCCCTGAACTGTCACAGCAAACAGACCCCCCCCCCCCTTGCCGAAGTCTCCCTGACAGGTCATAATGCGAACCCCCCCCACTGTCCCTAACACACACACACCCCTTCTTTCCCCTGCCACCCTGTCTCACACCACTCCTGTTTTCACCTGGACCATACACATGATGGCGTAACAAGGCGTAGCTAGAACCTCCCAACTCCCTGTCCAAAGCCCATCAGAAAAGTCCCATTCTGATGTCGACCTTGCCGGTAGTTCCCCTCATCAGCCCAGAGCGTTCACATTCTGAACATTTCATGAAAAGATGCTAGATTCCACGGCTGGCGGTGAAACATGGACTGAAAGTGATGTCTCAGCGGTCCACATTTCAACAGCTGCTTTGGAGACCTGCGTTTCTATCTGTACAGCTTGGGAAATCCCTTTCCCATGTCAGTGGAGCTGACATGTACTGTATTTAAACGTACTATACAGCAGGACCCCATGTGTCGGTTGTTTTGCGGATGTGTTGTGCAGTCAGACTCGAGAGAGGAGATTTGGATAAGGACTGACATTAGCATGACATTGTCCCTATTTGTGACACATCACAGTGTGTGTGCGTGTGTCAGAGTGTGTGTTTCTAACAAAGTTGGAGGAGATAAAGCCACCATTGTGCAATTCTCGGTCGAGGTATTTGTAGTCCACGGCTCACCTCCTGATTGGGCCCATCTAACAAAAGTATCCATTCCCAGAGCCGACCGTCTTCTGTACGAGTGTTTGGTGCTCTGAAGAAGCTTGAAAGGTAAACAAAGGAAGCAAGCGAGTCTGAACATGTTCCACAGCTGCAGAAACAAAACGCCTCGTAAATTTGGGTGAAAAACGAAGAAAAAAAAAAAACCTTTTCCACAGGTGGTTCTCGGGACAGAATTAGACTGCGGTACTTTTGCGGTCCAGGTCCAACCTTGCCAAGGAGTGACTTTTCCATTATAATGGCCAGCCATGATATTTTGACAGACAGTCCCACGGCTTATACCCTTAGCTTCAAAGTCCCGTAACCTGCAGTTAGCGTCACACACCTAACCAATGGTCTTTCATCTCTTACACCCACCCCACCTCCCAGCATCTTTTGTGTAAATCATCCTGGAGGCGACGTTAGGCAGTTGACCGATCTTTTGCCCAAAAAGCTTGACAAGTCGCCCCATCTTGGCAGGCAAGCTGGAGGACTGCCCTGCTATTAGATGTGAGGTGTGACATGCAGATGTCAAGACGGAAGCCTCTGGGGGTTTGTGAGTGATAGCAGGTTGTTATTTTGTAGATTGTATTGAGTTTGTGACCCGTGAGAACAAGATGGAACTATGGAGAGGAAAACTGGCGGGAGACTTTGTCAGATGATTTGACAAAAATCACATTGTGTCAACAAATTAAAAAAATAAAAGGGAAAATACAAAGACTTAAAAAGATCAATAAGTCAACTAAAACCTTTTAAGAAAATTCCTAAAATGGTTTCCCGAGTGAGTGGGAAATCAAGGCAAAGCTGAACGATTTCTGTCTCTCTTCAGGCCCTTGACTAGTCTGTGGTCAGTAAAAGTGCACGTTGGTAAGTGAAGAGATAAGAGGTCAAAGAGCAGGAGAAAGTGTGTGTGTGTGTGTGGGAGGGAAGGGTCATCATCATCTGGCTGCCTCGTTAAATCCCTCAGGTCAATATTTGCGGAGCCCGTAATGGGTTCTTAATAGTGATGGACACTTTGACTGCTCCTGGACAGGCCAAGACCAGCTGGTCTGACCACCAGGAACAAAGATGGACGACTTGATCTGAACTCAAACACACTGTGTGGCCTCTAAAGCACAGGGGATCCAATACAGAATGAGAGGAAATAGAGCGAGAGAGAAAGAGGAATACAAAGTAGAAGACAAAAAGAGAGAGGAGAAAGAGTGTGGGAGAGAGAGAGAGAGAGAGAGAGAGAGAGAGAGAGAGAGAGAGAGAGAGAGAGAGAGAGAGAGAGAGAGAGAAGGTACAACAGTAAAGTGTACACACACACACCCTGACAGCTTGCTCTCCACTAATCAGACGATACCCTCACTTGATGGACCCCCACGCTGACCCAAAGGTCCAGATCAGAAGACAGATACCCACTCCAGAGTCGCCCCTCGCGGCTCCGGGGCCACGGCCCAGAAGGCCGTGCGCCCGCCGTCCTCTCAGAGGCCTCCCTGTACCCGTCCCCTCCGTCTCTAATTGGTCATCGGCGAGGCCAGGGAACGTTTGTCACCAGAGCAGAACGGTCAGTACAAAAGCTGTTTAGGGTCAGTAAATCACCTAGAGTATGTGCTTCCCTTCAGTGGCGAGCGACAAAGAATCGGCTCCATCTCCCGATCCACCCCCACCCCTCCTCCCCCTCCCTTCCTCCCCCCCTTTCCTCTCCCCCTTCCTCTCTCCATCCCTCTATCTGCCCCTCTCTCTCTCAAACCGCATGGCCTCCCCATTCGCTTGGGTTCTTGCTTTTTTTTTGGTGCTTTTTCAACCATTTTCTTTTCAAAGAGGTGGTCGTCAAGTATCCTTCATGGGAACCGTTCATGACGAGGGAATGCGAAAGAAAGACTGAGGCCAAGAGGGACAGGAATGAACCCACTCAAGATATACTGTAAAGCATGTATGTATACATGTCTATATCCACACTTTTTATCTAGTAATACTTTATCAAACCACTGTTTCCTTCGAATCTGCATTTATTTTTCAGTTTTGCAATTGAGGAAATCTATTTTTATTTATTTTTTTGTAGCTAGTGGATGATTGTCAGTGAGGTTAGCTTGAACAGACCGGTCTGGTCTGGATGTATTGAGTCACTTCCGACTAAAACAAGACTGGGGCTGAGGAATGAGGAGCCATTCAAAGCACCTGACTCATATCGAGAGGGAAGGGGGGGGGGAGAAAGCGAGAGAGAGAGAGAGCGAGAGACAGAGAAAGGGGGTGAAAGAAAAAAACAAAGAAATAGAGAGTGAAGCAAAGTAAAAGAAAAAAAAAAAGCAAGGTGAGCCAAGTCAAAAGCGGCTTACTAAAGTGGGCGGGGACTTCAAGAATCTGCTGCACTTTGTCAAACAGGTCACCTTTGTAGTTCACCTGCTTCTCTGCCTTTGACCAGATATGCTTTCATGAACATTCCACCGGTGCACCAAGGTAAAACACAAGATTATTCTCTGTACTGAAGATACTCAGACCCGCAACACAAAAATCCCTAGGCTGGTTCCCAGGTAATGGAGCTAGTTTGTCTTTTTAACTTTTTGTTATTTCCATTTAGAAAACGAAATAAACTTTGTAAGGAATACAAAATACCTGAAACTCAAAAAACACTGTTTCCTCCCTGTGCTGCAGATGTGTTGGCAGAAACACACACACACACAGCGCAAACCACCATCCCAGACCAGCAGAGCGTTGGGCTGGGGCAGTGAAATACTGCGAGGAATGCTCTGTCTTTGAAGCCTGACAGCTGACCCAGCCTCAGGCTCTGATAGGCCTAATCAAAGTCAGATAGAGGAGAGAGCTTTCCACCGCTCTCCAGCAAAGACTAGGGATTCTTCACTTACCCCACACAAAGGTTAACACACACAGAGACAGACCATGGCCAAACATGGGAGGAGGAAATGAGAGGTGGTTACTAAATTAAAAAGTGCACAGATGTAAAGATGTACGACCTTTACTTCTGTCTAGTTTGATCATGTTGTAAACTCAAAATTGCGACACACATACCCTGAATCTCCCGAGATGGATTATGTACCGGACACTTTTATTTTTTCTTATTTTCTTTTGTTTATTAAATACAAAAAGAAATTCCGAAAATTCAGTGCATGTGCAGCGGAAATAAGAAAGATATGGATGTGGCCTTTTTTGGCCTCTTGGGCTATTGACTTTTGAACGTGTGTGTGTGTGTGTGTGTGTTTGTTTGTGTGTTTGTGTGTGTTGCAATCAGTAACAAGTTTAACTTTCCATCCCTCCTAGCCCCCAGGCTAAGGTATGCAACCCAGAGGACTGCGCCGAGTTGGACCCACTTAATACTCTTCTTGTGTCTCACACTAAACATTTACCTGTCCACATTGTGAAATACTGTGGGCAAATCTGTCAACCACCGGCTAAGCCGGTTTTGGTTAGCGACTTCTTCCTGTTTCCATAGTGATCTATAAAGAGCGAGCCTGTCAGCTAAACTGATTTGAATATAGCAGAAGGTGGAAACAAATGAACGTGTCACCTTCAAGGATATCCATGGCGTGAAGAGGACTGAATTGCCCTCTTGTTGCTAAATACAAATTATCATCTCAGTTCACGCAAATGAAAAGTAAAAAAAGTCACAAACAGTTGGTCCCAGGGAATGTTTGGACGTGCTGGATGCGTATTAAGATAAAAGGTAGACACACAAGACATGTCTGGGAGTCTAGACGGAAGTCTGCGGACAGAGTCTGGCCCTTTTTTAGTGACAGACTAAGTCTAGTAGGATTAGGACTTGGTTTCCCCACTCTCCTTCACCCCTTGATCCATAATTTGTCTGGGTTTTGGTCGGAGCAAAGGAGCGAAAATCCAAATCTCTTTAAATGAGCCATTAATAAGAAGGAGCATAGTGAGCATTCTGAATAGTGAGTTCAGAATTACAATGGGCCACTATACAGTAGCTTGAGTGTTCCTGTCAAACAGGCGATTGAATGTAATTTGGGGTAGGGTCTACTTTGAAGCCTGCTTTAAACGGGGGGGGGGGGGGGGGGGGGGGGGGGAAGAAAAAAAAACTTCAGACGACACAGCTAAATCAAATCTTGGCTTATGAAGGGAGTCTTAGAGACTGGTAAAGGCCAAGAAGTTCATGTAGTTTCCTCAAAGTCTAACAATTTCCCCTCACTGTTTTACTAAGGTAGCTCAGCCCTCAGGTCAACCAGCCTACAGAGGGGGCGCTTTAATACAGACAGCTCTTATGACTTTATCTGATGTTAGCGCTGCTTTCAGTCTTTAGATTCTTAGCTTTGGCTAGACACTGCTGGCTAGCCAAACATCCCCATATTCCATAACCCAACCTCATCCTGGCCTCGGCCCCAGCCCCCAGCCCCCAGCCCTGGCTCCAGCCCCGGCCCTGGCCCCAGCCCCGGCCCCAACCCCCAGCCCTGGCCTCAGCCCCAGCCCCAGCCCCAGCCATAATGACCTGCATGCATGCACACCCCTGCCTGTTCTCATGGGTTCCTCCCAGCTCTCTGAGAGCGAAGCCAAACCAAGGAACCACAATTGGAGGAGAACGAGAGCAAGCAAATGTGTACTAAGCAGGAGGGGAAAGGGGCGACTGGGCAATCCACCCTGTAAAAACCACTGCCTGCTGTGTCGCACTTCCATACAGACCACTGGAGCTGCTGCAGCCTTGACGTCAACAGAGCTGTCACACACACACAGGCCCAGAGAGCTCATGCCCTAACCCGGGTGCCATGGCAACTGACAACACTCTAAACAGTTGATCACCGGAGACGCTGATAAGGCAGGTGGTTCGGTTCCCTGTGTTTATTGTGCCTGGATTTAGGAGGCGCAGATGCGCACAGGAGGGAGGAACAAAAAAAGATGTCTCTTTACCACAATGTTATTGTCTGCCTTGCGGCTGTAAACTATTTTCTGAGACGTCAGCCGCTAATAAATCGGGGCTGAAGGCTGCTGGCTTGACACGGCACGATCAGTCAGACCAGGGACAGTCAAAGGACGGCCAGTCTGACTAGCATCCAGGCTGCCGGAGGAAAGAAGTGGAGGGTTGTTAAATCAGCCTGGGGGCAGCAGGTCCTTTTCTTCCCTCTCTTAAAAGCACGGGAACTGATGTGAAGATATGTTCAGAAATGTCCCGACTAAAAACCTGAACAACATTCGCATTCCAAGTAAATGTAAAGTTTACCTTCTTTGACACGTGTTATTTCACCTATTCACAACTCAGCACAAGGATTTAACAGGATTGTTCATCCAGCATCACCAATAAAAACATTCGCAGGAAGACTACACACACCTTCACAAACAAACAAGCTCAGCCGACTAGTGTCTGTCATACAAGTCTACTCTCAACAATAACAAAGATCTCTGAGCGTCCTGTCAAAGTGTTGCTCCTTTTGTTTGGTCACAAGAAGCCTCAAGTCACGTCTGGAACTTTGCTGTCAACTTTGAGACAGTGAGAGCAAGACAACAACAGCTCAACTTAGTTTGACAGGAGTTTCAAACACAAGTCACCGAAGACGACATAACTGTCTAATCCTCACAAACGCCCCTCTTCTGCATGAATGGGTAGAGTGTGAGTACATTGGATTACGGACTAGCTCTTATGTAACAGGTAGAGAAAGAGAGAGATGGAGAGACATAGAGAAGACATGGAGAGTGACACAAAGACAGAGGGTGTGAGAGAGAGAGCGAGATAGAGAAAGAGGACTACAAAGTAGAAGACAAAGAGAGAGAGAGAGAGAGAGAGCGAGATAGAGAAAGAGGACTACAAAGTAGAAGACAAAGAGAGAGAGAGAGAGAGCGAGATAGAGGACTACAAAGTAGAAGAGAGAGAGCGAGAGAGCGAGAGAGAGAGAGAACATACCTCAGCAGGTTCTCTGCCCCAGCTCTCATCCTCATCTGCTTGATGATCTGCTGGTTAAGACCCGCCCGCTGGTTCTGCAGCTTACTGCGTCCCGTCTGGGCAAAGGGGTTGCAACCCTATGGAGAGATCACAGAGCAAAACATCACAACCTGAACAGACCTACAGGGACCAAGGCTGGATCTACCATATGAGCAACCGGGGCACGTGCCCAGGATGGGAGAATTGGGGGGGGGGGGGGTAGACATACATAAAGAGGTTACACAAGCTCTTTGGGGTACTAATCTGGCCCCGACAGGCACTCCAAATCGTTGTTTTTTTTGACGACAGCGTGGACATAAATTGTGTTAGTGTCCGTAAATTGTTAGCTAATCTGTTAGTATTCTTTCCTGCGGTCAGCATTGATGGGTTACTCAGTGTGCCAACTCCTCACCTCATTGAGAGCTGACGCTGATCATTTACAGATTTACTTGTAGACATTCAGAACATGTTGGGTATCACTGTCATTAGGAACAAGGCAAACTGTTCCTGATCTCCTCCTCCTCCCCCCCCCCCCCATCTCTCTCCCGCACCCTCGTCGGACTGTTCCTGAACTATCAGAGCAACGCTGCCCAGCTTATGTCAACAAACAGAGACGGAGATATAGCAACATGCATAGACGTCATTTCTGAATGTGTGACTCAGGCAGGGCTGGATGTCAGGCATAGGTGTGCCCTGTACAGAACGTCCACTTAGGGGGGGGGGGGGGCATGATGATAACCAGCAAGTCATACCGTCATAGACTGCTGTTGTTACACCACCTGGGGTCTATGCCAACCATTGTAAGCATTCTTGGGTGGTGAGGTCATGGGAAATGGTCAGTTGGGTATAGCATTTACACAGTGTATCAGTGACTTAAAAATAGATCATAAAATGTGTTATCAGCTTGTTTTTCTTATTATTTTGTTGTATCTTTCCCACAGATTGTCTTTTCGTCAGCTCAAAACTCAACACGACACGTTTATATTTATAATTTCAACCATACCAATTCCCATAGACAAACATCTCAACACACATAATGACTTTACAATCAAACATAACAGCGTTGTTAATCACTCAGTTACCCATGACATAAAGGGGTGTGCCTTGGCAGGGTGAAACTGATGAAAAAGGAGAGATCATTATGCAGATAACAAAGACGCAATGACTGAGCACTAACACATGCTTGAAGAGGGTGTGGTCAACTATGTAAATAGACTACTTACATCACAGAGGGCAGGTAAGGTCTCTCTCAGGTGTTGTTTGTGAGAATGACGTCATCATTGTGATAACGATCACAATGTCGGGTAATGATATTACCCAACAAGAACGTTTCAGCAGCAATATAAAATTGATCAAATCGATTGTCTTGACTTAGGCCTCTTTTGAGTGCACTGTGTGACATGCAGTGATCAGCGATGACACTTGTCACTTTGTGCTTCATTCCCTAGAGGGAAGTTGTGAATCCTATCTGGTGCCAAACAAAGTAGCCAGTGTGTGTGTGTGTGTGTGTGTGTGTGTGTGTGTGTGTGTGTGTGTGTGTGTGTGTGCACCATGTCACTTTGAAACCATGGCCATCACAAGTTATTTCCCAGCAAAGCTCTACAGCTAACCTAAACCTTGCCGCGACCCTCAAGGTGATGACTTAGCCTAGCATTAGCCACAGAAAGGACCAGTAACACGTTTCCTGGTTGCTCCCAGTCAAAGATCCAGACAAGGGTCTTCAGAAACCCTGAACAAACTGCCTACACCCCTTTGTACTTTAAACCGCACACAGACAAGACAACGTAGCGTAATTGGCAATCCCCTCGACAGGACACAGGCCTTGCAGCAAACCCCTCGACAGGACACAGGCCTTGCAGCAAACCCCTCGACAGGACACAGGCCTTGCAGCAAACCCCTCGACAGGACACAGGCCTTGCAGCAAACCCCTCGACAGGACACAGGCCTTGCAGCAAACCCCTCGACAGGACACAGGCCTTGCAGCAAACCCCTCGACAGGACACAGGCCTTGCAGCAAACCCCTCGACAGGACACAGGCCTTGCAGCAAACCCCTCGACAGGACACAGGCCTTGCAGCAAACCCCTCGACAGGACACAGGCCCTGCAGCAAACCCCTCGACAGGACACAGGCCTTGCAGCAAAGCCCTCGACAGGACACAGGCCCTGCAGCATACCCCTCGACAGGACACAGGCCCTGCAGCAAAGCCCTCGACAGGACACAGGCCCTGCAGCAAACCCCTCGACAGGACACAGGCCTTGCAGCAAAGCCCTCGACAGGACACAGGCCCTGCAGCATACCCCTCGACAGGACACAGGCCCTGCAGCAAAGCCCTCGACAGGACACAGGCCCTGCAGCATACCCCTCGACAGGACACAGGCCCTGCAGCAAAGCCCTCGACAGGACACAGGCCCTGCAGCAAACCCCTCGACAGGACACAGGCCTTGCAGCAAACCCCTCGACAGGACACAGGCCCTGCAGCAAAGCCCTCGACAGGACACAGGCCCTGCAGTTTGATCTAGTAATTAGTTTCAAATACTGCAAGTCCCGGCACAGATTGCTACCTCTCTTCTGTTTTCTTTTCAGCTGAATGGGTTGGTGAACTTGTTGCGTAACTGTATCTGTTCATAAAGAACATGCATGGAGAGGTGGTTTGTGGGATATGCCCTGGCAAGTTACAAAAGGGCTGATTAGGTGGCAAGAAGCCAGGGCCTCTTCCCCCCCTCCACCCATGAGCATGTTTGCACTGTTCAAATTCCCTGTTTCCATAACAATCTCACAAAGATGAAATTAATCCATTCTTGGATATGAAAAAAAACAACTTTAAAAACGTTTTTACCTTTGCAATATAAACCCATCAGGGGGTAGTTTTACAGTATTTCCGACTAAAAACAGATAGCAGAAGCAAACTCGGTCGCAAGCCAGGACACATGTTGTCAATTTGTTTCTGTGGCTTGGGTCTGTGACAACCACCGGGCAGATGCTACGTCAATGGGATAAAAAAGCTGGAGTCAGTCTGGTTGAGAAGCAAAGAGAAACATGCAGATTCGGCCTCTTATTTCCATCTCGCGGTTATACTACCTCTCGCGGCCAATTGGCTACCAAATAAAAATGATTCAGGAAAACGGCCGAAGCTTGGGAAAGCTTCATCAAAACCGCTACATCTCGCAGGATCATCTATCAGCCCAGAGCACGTCTCGCTTGTAGAGAGCAGGCTTGTAAATCAGTGAGCTCATTTTCACCAGAAAGGGAGGGCTTCACTTTAGCTAAAATTCCACCAAAGCTAACCAAACACAGTTTCAAAATCACAAAATCTCTTTACCTTGGGGAAATCCTGAGCAGTAATGTAAGTCACATTGGCCTAGTGGTTCATTGAAATTATGGGGATCAAATGGCTGAGCGGTTAGAGAGTCGGACTATTAATCAGAAGGTTGTTGGTTCGATTCCCAGCCGTGCCAAATGACATTGTGTCCTTGGGAAAGGCACTTCACCCTACTTGCCTCGGGGGGAATGTCCCTGTACTTACTGTAAGTCGCTCTGAATAGGAGCGTCTGCTAAATTACTAAATGTAAATTATGCAAGCTTTGGGGCCCTGAGATAATTTCTGTTGGTTTAAAATTTGACAATATTGTGCAGAAATACAACTGAACGTTTTCAGACTAAGAGAGACAAGATAACAGGGCGCATGAGAGACAGAGCGACAGAGAGAAAGGTGTAATGGTCAGACTGTCATCAACAGACACATAACTGGCACCCGTTGACTTTTTTATATACACACAGGAAGTTCCTCACAAAGACCGAAGCCAGACACAGTTCACATGAAGAATTGTGGGTCTTGACCCAAACAATGGGCCTTTTCAGGACCCCATCTAAACATGGTTGACTATGAAAACACTCGGGTGCCCGAACAAATGTGTGGCAGTGCAAGTCCAGTTCCTGAAAACAGCGGCACACAGAACACATATTTGCTGGATGTTCATGGAACAGCAGTCAAGTTTGTTTCCCAGAGGGAGTTGCTTGTAAAATCAATTTAAATTTAAGTGAGAATGTTTGGACAAATAGGCTGTGTATACAAAACTAGGTTACTTAGAAAATAAACTAGTGTACATGATGACATGAGGACTATACTACTTACTTTCAAAGGGCCAATACCATGGCAACACATGTTGCAGTCTATAAAGCAACAAGACTGGCCATACCTTCCATAAACTGAGACTACTTGTAAAGCAATTCTATTTATTATAAAACTAACTATGGATTTATCATCCAGAACTTTCTGTCAGCAACCCACCTCCATTCTACTACCCAGCCCAGACACACCTCAAAGCATATCCTTCTAGCATTCCACAAATACCCAATGTAAAGCTGCCTGGACAAGAGGCTATCACGCTACCCCCACGATAACCAACACCTGAAACTGACAGGTGTCTTAAAAATAACCGTCCGTGGTTTAACTTGTCAGTGACACACACGAATCGATATAAAGCAATGTTCTTGATTAATTAGTCTTTACTGTTATAACGAGTTCAAATAATGTGTGTTTTACTTAAGATCCGGTGAAAATTTAGTAGGCTTGTGTTGATCATGGAATTGAAATAAATCATGCGAATATCCAACATTGTTTTACTGACACAAACAGTTATAGCCTATGCTCGTGTTAAAATAAGACTTTGCTGTTTTGGCAACAAACCACTGAGTTGAAAAAAAAGGGAAATAATTGTGCTACAATTAATATCAGCTGCGGTTTTAGTTAAGAACAATCTAGGAATCGGTTACAATAGTTTAACAGAAGAAATATAAAACGATGTTAATTATTTCTCGCATCCTGCTGGGCATTGCGTTTGAGGTCATTCACAAAGTTCATCTTTCACTCACCTTTTTAAAATAGCCATTCTCGCCGTTTCGGCCATTGATTTGATTCGGTAAAATAGCGTCCGTCATTCTGAAGTTTCAAACACAGCTCAAGCTTGGAAGAAACTCAGGCAAACGAAGGCTGGCGAATAGCCTGTTGTGCAACAGGTGTGTTTTTCCCTGGTAATATCAACTCAGTCACTACCCGTGGCGCTCAACTCGTATAGTGTGACAGCAACACATCGAACTGCACTTTTCCACGGAGTAACCGGTAACCCCGCCCCGAGAATATGACGGTGACCGTTGTAGTGTAATGTTGATGAAGATAGGTGGGGCTCAAAACTCCTTTTGGGATCGGTAGCGGAAGTAAGCGAGGATGGATTCTTCTGACATAATATGCTTCATTAGAATGACGAATGATTTATATAAAGTACATATAAAACATAGCCTATCTAGGCTACTAAATATTAAACCATTATCGCTGGATGTTATGCAATTAGCTTACACATGACAGTATTAGGTGTTAGGCAAAATGCTTCTCAGGTTGTCAGGTAGGCCTATGAACAAATTAATTTCTTGCTACAGTTCAACTCAGAACAGAAACTCGTCAAACCGTATTTCCAACCAACTTGTTATATAGTTTTCCGCAAATACATTTGAAGCTTGTTTACGGTTTTTAGAACAGATTTTCATTTAGCAGACGATAGGTTACTGTTTAAATCACAATCCCAGCTAAGATTCTACTCTGAGTGAGCAAGTTGTTCTAAACGGCTTGTTTTAAAGGGGTACATCGTTTGTTACACAGTGTAGTATGGAACCAAGTGGAGAGACGATAAGTGGATCCAAAAACTAAACAAAGAAGCTATATATATATTTATATATATATACACACACACACACACACACATTACATTACATTTACAAAATGCATGTAGTAGACGCTTTTATCCAAATCGACTTCCAAGAGAGAGCTTTACAAAAGAGCATAGGTCACACGCACACGCACTTATGGGAGGTGTGATTATATTTTCTATAAAAGTATGTGTTGTCATGCTTACTAACATGTTTTCGCATCGTCAAAGTAAAAATTTACTATTAACTTAAAAAAAACATATTTATCAATAAATGCTGGGGTAGTCTTATCCAGAAACACACCCTGGTGTGCCAACAGACGCACACACACAGTGTGCCCTGACATCCCATTCTCGTTAGTCAGAAGAAATGTTTGCAAAGCAACTCAATTCTGTCAGGAATGTCCGATAAGACCATTGTGCACAAGGAGCTCCCCAATATAGCCCTGTTATCAAAAGCACACTGCCAAACTTACTGTGGACCTTACTCACACTGAACTGTTAAAGCTTAGAGCTTTTTTTTATTCAAATTTTTCTCCCTTTTCTTTCAGAAGCAGCTGCAGTAGATGGATTGTCGTTCATGGTCACGGATTCAAAGGATTAATTGGCATACATGGGTGTGAGTGAACACAAACAAACTGGAACCGTGCCACAATAACTGTCCAGGTAGGAGTGTCATTGTGTCTTCTGTTGCTTGGAAACACCAAGCTAAACTCAAGAGGTTCTCTTTTATCCCACTTCAAGGTTTCTGTAGGGGCTGTCTTGATTGCTAGGTGTGATTGGAGCTAGATAAGGGGAGCACCGTCTCCTTACAGCTGGTTAAGTGGTTTCAATTCCAGCAGGACTGGTGTTTTCTAGAATGTGTGTGTCTTTGCCCTCCATTCACTTGCATGTTTTTACTTTTGTCTGTAATATTCTTACTGCATGATTGTATTCAGGTTATGGCCTGCACCTGTCTGCATCATCAACCAACTCTGGATGAGGGGATCCCTCACTGAATTGCTCCTAACAAGGTTTTCTTCCATTTTCTCTTTGTTTTTCTGAGAGTTTTTTTTCCATGTCTTCCTAGAGATGGTTTCGGTGCAGTTCTATTGGCATCTGTGATGCCCTCTGGGACATTGCTCTCCTGTCTGGACTGGTGGTTCAACACGTGTGTTTCTCCTACGCAGGTCTGCTCAGCTCTGAATGGAGGAATATACGCGCTATTTTGGGGCTTTGTTTGACCCACTGAAACCAGGATGATTTTGTCTCTGGAGGAGGTGGTTATTAATGTCACTAGAGGCTTACGGATTGGCCACACTCGAGGCTCAACCACAGAGGACTCTGAGAAGTAAACAGTGCATTTTGTACTTTATGAAACAACAATTCTTTGCCAGTTAGATTATTTTCATGCTGCCACGGCTTGGAAACTGGGTCAGGACTTTCATGTGTCTGGTTACTTACCAGACAGAATGGGCCTACACATGTGGATTATGTGTAATCACTGCCCTGGTCAAGACACACAACAAATTATATAAAAACGTTGACTAGGACATAGAGCAACATCGTTACCAACAGGACTTGGTTTGATTTGACAGGATTTTATTCTATTATAACTCAACCCAATTCTAATCCTATGCATTTTTTGGTTTGTCTAATAAGTGTCACACGTCATACAAGGTCATGTCATGAATTCATTAGAATGAGATTGAGGATGAGGGTAGGTCTGGCTGAGGATGACTATGGTCACCTTCCATTCCTCTGAGTGGCTTCTTCTCAGTCGCCCGCAATAAATGACTTTTCAGTCCTGACACAATAAATGACTTTCAAAATGACTTCCTGTTGTTGTTTCAAAGCACTTAAAACATTTCTTCTCACAATTATTATGGTCTATCGAACACATGGAAGGTTTCAATAACAGTCCTTTTAAATACTGTACAGGATTGTGGGCGTTTGGAAAGATTGCAAACAATGGCCCTCTTTCGCCCCCCTCTGTTCAACCTCTGCATTACAGTGTACAGGGGAGTAGTTTTCAGCCACTCATTGTCAACTACACACGTCACCCCAAGAGGGCGCTACAGGTTAGTTTTCAACTTTCACCTGCTCTCCCTTCCAACTGAATGTCAAAATGTTTTGTAAAAAAAAACAAAAAACAAAAAAAAACATATTTAAATGTATGGGTCTCTAATTACTTCATTCAATATTAGTATCCAGATTTATCCACAATTATATTATTGTTCATTCGAGGATGAGTGGAACAGGTGTACTTCAGTGGTACAACATTTTCCTGCAGGTCAAGAAGTCCCAAGTTTCAATCTCCGCCCTGCCCTGCCCTCCCCCCACTAACCCCCACACCTTGAAAAAACATTCTGCTATTCAAATGCATCAAAAAGATGTGCAGAGAAACCAGTTCAGTACTGCAGTCCATTGAGGTTAGCTTGTTTGGACTCACAAGTGTTTGAGATGTTTATTTGAAACATATTCGGTCAGGTTGATCCAGTACATTTAATCTCACAGGGCACTTATCCAACAACAACAACACAAAAAACACATTGTTACATTTCCAAAAACATCACACCTTGAAGAAAACCAAGATGTGCTCCAATCAAGCCCCAAACCTGTAGTCCATCCCCCCCCCCCCCCCCCATCCCTCCACCACAAGACCTTTCCGTTCATTTCTCCTTTCTTTCACAAAGCTGATTGTAACAGCCTGTTTCCCCCCTTCTTAGAAAAGAGTGAGTGAGACGGGTTGAGAAATGGCCCCGATGGGCGACCCCGGGCCTGAAGAGGAAGTACATAAGGCTCATTGCCCCTCCAATGTTCAGTTGCTATGCAGCCATATCCCTCGCCCAAAGAACTTAAGCTTTTCTGTTAACAAATTATTTTTTGTGTGCGGGAGCACGGCAATCTGTTACAGCAAGGGAAGGGGTCCGGACGTTAGACACTCGGGGAGCCCTCCATTTGGGGGGTGGAGGGGCATGGGCAGTAGGTGGGACACGAGTGAGTAATGGGGACAAATGTGAAGGGTTAAGAGGGAGAGAGAGTAAGAAAGAGAGAGGGAAACAGAGAGGCTAAGACAGAGAAGGAAAGCGAGGCAGAGAGTAGAGTATGGAGTAGAGAGAAGGGGGGAAGAGAGAGACAGGGAAACAAGTGAGAGAGGGAGAGACAGCGGCAGAGAACGGGGGGAAAGAGGGAGAGACGAGAGAGAGTAATACAGGGTGGCTTCTGAATACCAGCATTCGCCGCATTCAGACTGACAGGAGCAGTTTTCCTGTTGGCGACAAAGCCTCAGAGGAAGACCTGACTTTCAATGGGGTGGTCTCTAGTGAAGATGCTTTTTAGAATTGGATTAGGCTTAATCTGGATACCAGGAACTGTCCCCCAGCACCCAGAGTAAACTCTTTCTTCGCTTCCTCCCCATGACACGCAGTGATTAATTGGGTACTTTTGGCGGCAAATAATTTGTGTCTTTTGTTCAAGGATTGCCTTTTAAATTACTGGGCACTGTGGCCTTCAGTGGCTTCCCATCTATGCATGCGCACACACACACACAGACATAAACACACACACACACAGACATACACACACACACAGACATACACACACATACAGACATACACACACAGACATACACACACACACATACACACACGCACACACAGACATACACACACACACAGACACACAGACATACACACACAGACATACACACACACACAGACATACAAACACACACACAGACACACACACAGACACACAGACATACACACACACACAGACATACACACACACACATACACACACGCACACACACACACACAGACATACACACACAGACAGACATACACACACACACAGACATACACACACAGACAGACATACACACACACACAGACACACACACACAGACATACACGCACACACAGACATACACGCACACACAGACATACACGCACACACAGACATACACGCACACACAGACATACACGCACACACAGACATACACGCACACACAGACATACACGCACACACACACAGACATACACACACACACACACAGACATACACACACACACACACAGACATACACACACACACAGACATACACACACACACAGACATACACACACAGACATACACACACACACACACACACAGACATACACACACACACACACACAGACATACACACACACACAGACATACACACACACACAGACATACACACACACACACACACACACACACACACAGATGCATACTAAAAACACACCTACAGGAACATACAAACTTTTCAACTTACATTTGCACATCAAACAGTAATCAATGCAAGTGGTACTTGCAGGAATTGAGGGAAATGTAATAATACAGTTCAAAACTAGAGCAAGCTGTCACCATGGTTCCCTTCTTAGCAATCTCATAGATTACCATGTGATCCACGAATGACCAAGTCAGTGGGGCATTTAAATAAAACAAACACATATCACACACACATTGATTTGGATAGTAATTAATCTATGACTTTGTACATGTGACAACATAAACATAGCGGGAACCCGCCAAGCCTCTGAAGAAGAATCTGGAAGGCCTTGTACTGCAATACCCACTCACAATCACACCGGTCAATTCCATGAACTATAAATCATTGATCCAAATCAATGATTGTCCTTCACTCACAGTGGAACACTGTTACCCTGCATGCACTGCTTCAGCTCCAGCCCTGAGAATGCTGTCAGAGAAGAGGAAATCACATGCTCTCTCTCACTCATATCTCTCTCATCTCCTCCTCCATCTTTCACTCATCTCATCTCTTCCTCTCTCTCACTCACTCACTCATCTCCTCCTCCATCTCTCACTCATATCATGTATTTCTCTCATCATATCTCCCCTCTGTCTCTCTCTCTCTTTCTCTCTCTCTGTCTCTCTCTCTCTCTCTCTCTCTCTCTCTCTCTCTGTCTCTCTCTCTCTGTCTCTCTCCCCCCCTCCCTCTAGGAGGGACTCCTGTGATATATTTGTGTGCTGCTGTGCTCGTCCCCGCTCCTCCCCTCCAGCCTCTGGACACTGTAGCTAGTGTGTTTGGCCTTCCTGTCCTGTCCCTGTAAACAAAGCTTCTCCTCTTTTTGTTGGCCCCTTCAGAGGGGCTCAACTCCAAGTCTGGGGCCCTGTTTAATTGTGCATTCGGCTGCATTAGTGCGAGAGAGAAAAACCCTTGACAGTCCCTACTTGATGACTTGACTCCTTGAACTGTAGAAACCCTGCTCAATCAGAAGGGAAGTTTGGCATATGTGTGTGTGTATGTGTGTGTGTATATGTGTATGTGTGTGTGTATATGTGTGTGTGTGTGCGCGCAGAGATAGTAGTCACAGTATCTTTCTATATTCTCTCAAACCTGAAGCAAACCCACCGCTAGAATGTCCACTCTCTTTAGGTGTGTTGTTTCTTTAGAAAACAAAATCATCTTCAAATGATGAAGCAGGAGCTAAGGGTCAGGGAGGGGCTGGGTGTTGGGTGTGAGTGTTGGTCTGTGTGCAATTGGCTTCCGGCTCTAGCCCCAACCCTGATCTGGTTACAGGCCCAGTGGAGTCGGGTCTGGCTTCACCTGAGGCAAGGTTGGTGTCGAATTACCCTCCTTAGCCCTGTGTGGTGTCTTGTTAGCCCCGTCAGCCAGAGGGGAAGAGATTGGTCCCCAGTTAGCCCAAGGGAATTTAGCTTTGTATATATGTCTGAGGGGGATTAGTGTTTTTCTCCTGGAACCGGAGGAGAAGGAGGAAGAGGAGGAGGGTGATTAGGGGAAGATACAGAGATGTAAGAAGAGTGAGAGGGAGAAAACATACAGAATTTACATACAGCAAAGTGCCTTGAATGCTAACTCGTTTGCTAGCCACTTCAGTACTAGCCTAACGTCACAACGTCAGCACACCTTAGCAACGACCCATAGATACGACGTAATTGTAAGACAGACAGCGATATCAGCGAGCCCTCAGCATTAGTACCGTAGCTAAAAGTCATAGAGCTAAAAGTCTAGAAAAGTTGAGGCTACCTACAAACATGTCTTAATCTGCTAGTGGGTTCTAAGTGGGTTCCCCTTCGTTCTTTTGGTGAGCAGTCTCACAAGCCCTACTTACCCGTCGTCATGGAGCCGAGCAGCTAAATACTTTTAGCTTGGCTAGGCAATTATCGTGACGTGGTGAAGGAGGACTGATTGACATATCATGGGGGTCAGATGGCGGAGCGGTTAGGGAATTGTGCTACCAATCAGAAGGTTGCCGGTTCGATTCCCGGCCTTGAAAAAATTACGTTGTGTCCCTGGGCAAGGCACATCACCCTACTTTCCTCGGGGAGAATGTCCCTGTACTGACTGTATGTCGCTCTGGATAAGAGCGTCTGCTAAATAACTAAATGTAAAATGAACAGGGTCAGACTGTGGCTGAAAAACAGCCCGGGACTTTAAAACACCCCCCCCTCCACTTTCTACCTCACTTTCTTTTTCCATACTTGTCTCTGCATCTGCTATTTGATGTTTGATGTTGCAAAATAACAATAATCAGTTAACTATATTCAATAATGACTATCAATCAAACAAACTAATTTCCATATAATAACCCTGTTAACAGACTGACTCTTGTGTACAGTTGCAGTGCTGCACCTGTCATTGTCTCTCCACTGGACCCTGTCACCACAGCAGCCTCCATCTCTTTCCCTGTGTCACCTGTGCCTGCTTTAATACACAGAACAAAAAATCAAGACAATTGCATTTGAGCCACATAGCACATTTATTATTTAAAGCCAAATATTTAGATGAGTGCCTTTTTCTCTTGGCCATTTATTTTACTTCATTAAAAATGTATAGCCTATATATTGGCTAACAGTAACACCAAATGTATAATGTTTTCAAAAAAATTTTAACAATAAGGTTTGTAATGATATTTGAATTTTCTAAATGTCGAAATTACAGCAGCTTACAGGTACTTGCACCTGGCGCCTCTGGTACAGCCGCATCTTCGGGCTGCAAACTCTCTCCGTCTTTTGACGGCGTAAACATGTATTCTATAGCCTACTTCTACATTGTTCAGCATTTGCTTGCTGTGCCCATTGTTTTTCTCCTTTTCTTTTCCTTTCCATTTCTTTGCTAAAGAAACACTGATGTTAGCTAAAATAGCTCCAACAAATTGGCTGCACCCGGAAAACTATCGATTTTTGACCAATCGTGAACTGTAAAATGGACAGACAAGTGCACCGTTCAAGTTTACACTGGGAAAATGCCCCCCCCCCCCTTTGGATTTTGGATCGCTCCAGTTAAACAGTTGAATGGTATTCAAAGTGAGCGTAAACTATTAGGATTTTTTTCTTGAATAGTGCCGTGGCCGTAGCGTCCGTTTGTTTGACCGGCCGTTCGGGAAATCTCCCGAGTCTCCCAATGGCCAGTCCGACCCTGAACATGAACCTCAATCTTCCCATGGAAAAATATTATTTGTACATTACAGAACATTTCAATAAAACAAATATTAATGTTACTGTTTAATTTAAACAACAAATATCTAGTCTAATCATTTACCATAGGGAGTACTGTACCCCCCTACTTTGGGTTTGATTCGCAACTTCCTTCTGCCACCCCATTGCCACCCCTAAAAAAACCCTCTAGATCCGCCCCTGGAGCGCGTCAAATGCTGTGTCGAGCTCAGGGCTGACTGCTAAGTCAAGGTCGTTAGACAATCACCTGAGATCAAGGTTATAGTGAGAAAATTATCTGTAAATATGAGATTTAGTCAGTTCTGTGGGTTCAACTGTATCCACAAAACAGTCCCAGTATCCTCACGCCACCTCCATTCCAGTGAACAGAAAATATTTAATTTCCCAAATTACTGTCTTCAGCCTCAACTGACAATCGAGAGACAATGTCCCCTTTTGAAGTGGCCTCACGCACGCAATTCGGAAACCCCGACAGTCCAACCACCCAGGCTCACTGCCGACTGGCAGTGCCAAGGCGTAAACAAATGGTCTGCTCAAGTAGACTACAGTCTAATTTGGCACTGCCCACTCCCTCTCTCCTGTCACTTGTAATAGGGGCTTCTGATTGACCCGAGCTCATTTAAATAATCACCTTATCCTATTCAACGGAAGCGAACGCGGGAAAATTATAGCACCGGTGACACGGGTGAGTCACTGTGAACGCCCGCGTGAATGTGAAACATAAACATTGTGACATTAAATTGCAGCTGGCTACGGGGTCTAATGATAGCTCGCCATGCATGAGGACAACAGTGATCGGGGTGTCAGCGAGGAATAGAAACACGCGACGGGAGCTGTTATTAATCATAGGAAATGCCTCCCTTTCGCCCTTTCCACTCACTCACTCTCTTTTCCCTTCGCTTCTTCTTACCAGAACTGGACACATTTGTAAGATTGAAGACAAGACTTGTCGAAAGAATACAAAAGAATAGGGAGTTTTTGGGTGGAACAACCTTTGACATAGACAGTCAAGGAGGACAGGTGGTGCCACACGTGTTTCAGCAGAAGATGGTGTCGAAGTTCGCAAAGTGAAAGGCTACAGTCCATCGGTTGTTGTGGGCCAAAGTCAATGTCAGCCCACATTACCACTAGG
Source organism: Hypomesus nipponensis (assembly GCF_054491055.1). Taxonomy (NCBI): domain Eukaryota; kingdom Metazoa; phylum Chordata; class Actinopteri; order Osmeriformes; family Osmeridae; genus Hypomesus; species Hypomesus nipponensis. The sequence goes on from NC_140379.1 coordinate 2,863,776, forward strand.
CCTGTACAACACACTATCCAGTTTCAAAATAAGTGTTTGTTATATTGGTCCACAGATGTGTCCTACAACATTAGGTGTGCCTTAACACCTTCAAGGAAGTTGCTCATGTTACAAACCAAAACTAATGTTCGGGAAATGCTCGGTTTAATGTTCGAACAAACCGTTATGTCCAATGCAAGGAAGGTGGCAAGATATGTGAAGCTTTCTGCTTGTCTGCTGAAGATGGTCCGTGGGATTAGAATTGACATGCTAAATGCAAACCAAGGTTCGGATTCTGCTGCGCATGCGTGCGGTCTCCGTGCATCAATGTTGTATATGAGCGTGAGGGGATAGGAGACCGAGGCTGTTTTTTCTACAGCCTCAGAAATGGATGGAACTGAAATGAATAAGAGGAACTGCGCAAAGCAGGAACCTGACGCCCAGGAGAGAACGATGGATAAAAGTTCGGAAAGAGTAACTCTGAAGAAGGAAATTGGACTTCTAAGTGCTTGTGCTATTATAATTGGTGAGATTACGTCTTAGTCTTTTTTTATGTACAGTGATAACTGAGTTCACCACCATTATTTAAAGGCATAGTTGTTGAAAAGTTGGACGAATAATATTGGATAGCCAAGGTAATGAAGCCGAAGGTGTGGTGAGGAAGCAACATGTTAGACGATGGGAATGATATAGCCTACTGGGCAGTGTTTAAGTTAGATTCATAATTGTATAACCTAGCCAGTATGATTGGGAAGGAGCCCTTAACTGGATCAGGATGTGACATAACTACATTGTATTATTACTCGCAGTTGATGTAGTTTATAAATAGTATAGCCTAATCTACAGCACTTACCGCGAGTTTCTTTCTCGCCCACCTGTGCCACCAGAACGCGCGTGATAGTGAAATATATTCCAGATGTTGCATAGTTCTTTGGAGCACGCGGTTCTGGCTACTGCTTGTATACGTGGCTAGATATCTTGCCTTTTATTTGTGAACGCACGGGAGGCTATCTGGTAGATTATTCAAATCAATAGTGTAGTTGTTCACTTAGGGGTACTCATAGCCCAAGAGATAATTACAGAATGTTAATGCTGTAAAATTTCGAGATGATGCAACGCACATCGTTTAAACTAAGACGCTATTCAGAATAAAAAGTGTAAAAGGTTTTCACTTTCGGGATTGTCATCCACTAATATATAGAGAGGACGCGTATTTTCTTGCGATTGTTGACCAATAACAGCACCTCAACCTACACAGTCAGGAACAATGTACATGTTGGCATTTTGCCCAGTTCTGTGTAATTCATCTTGAAAGCTTCTACATGTGACTACTCAATGCAGCCACTAACTTTAAACGTCATGGCAAAAGACAGTATAGTGAACTACTCACATTGTGGTCCAAGTGCTTTTGCAGTTTATATTACGCAATGGGAGATTGTCATCGAAAACTCAGAAAGGTTTACAGAGTGCATCCACGGCTTTATAATGTATTTCAGTGTGTAGGCGGATGCAAGACACGAATTGCTCATACAAGCAAGTTTATCTCGTTGTGAATGACATATGTCATATGCCGTAGCCTACAGAACTACGTACTGCTGACGCAGTCAGATTCCGTTAACAGGTTTCAATATGTGAAATGAGGTTTTGATAACCGTTTAATTGGTTTGGCCTGTTACTCTGCTATTTTATGTCAGGAGTAGCCTACATTGTTGGTGATTTCACTGACTTCTAAATGTTTACATTCCTATTATGGTATACAGTTCTGTATATCGAATATCCTTAATGGAATGTTGAGGATTACAAAATAGGCTAATAACAATCTAAGATACTGTACTGGACTACACCCTATTCTTATTTTCTGTAATCCCTTTAAACTTGCGATCCACTTTAAAGCCTTTATTGTGTTGCTCTTTCGCGTTATCTCAATGTAGGCCAGCATGTATGTCAGACAAGGACAATTGAATACATTCTTGTAGACCAATGATATTAATACACTCAGAGATAACACAGTGAACTTTTTGGGTGATGCAACACATTAGTTTTTCTGCTGACGTTTGCAAATGTGTCAACATGAGACTTGGAAGTATTATAGGTCAAGTCTGATAAAATCAAATCGCGTCCATTCTTTATAATTTCACAAAGAACATAGCTGAGTTAAATTGTACTCAAGTCCAGATTCCGTCCTCTGTGTTAGGGACATTAGATATAGTGTATGTTCCCTTGCTACTGGCCTTGTGTCTGGTACTGTTGGCCTCATCCACTGTAACCAGTGTATGTCATACTCCATAATTCAGAAGCTGAGACCGAGCTAGATGCTGTATTACCAATGTACGAGGCAGCCTCTCTCTAAACCAAGTTTTAAGCTCATTTGCCATCTGTACCAAGTGCAAAGACTAATCTATTCTTTCTCTGCAGCAGACATGGGAGACTTCCTAGAGAGGGCTGATACAAAATTCTATGTGTATCTTTATTAACTTTTCCAGGAACAAATATTTTAAATAATATAATTTATTCAAGGTAAATTATGTTTGAATCAGGGACTTGATGAATGGAAGACATTGATTCAGCCAGGGCCATGCCGTGATTCACAACAGCACAAACACAAAAACACACAACAGACATTACGCAATCAGCCCGCCTATCACTGCCGCCCGCGCAATCAGATCTGACAGCGTGAAATATACTGTCCGCGACTGTCCTTCCACTCGTTAGATCATTAGAATACATCTTTGCAGAGCTGCTTTCCAAAAGGCACTGTAATGGCATGCGTGGCCGGGTTCGCATCAACCAAAATATTTACAGAAGACTAACCGTGAATTAGGCTTGCATGGGCCCATGTCCACCTCACATGCTGGGCTTTCCATCCTCTCCCAAACTTGGAACGTGGAGGCTGGAGGGGATGGTTCCCTTAGCGCGTCCTGCTTGGACAAGTGCTGTTCGGCAGAAATGTTGTGAAAAACACGACTTGAGGTCAAAGGCCATCGAGATGTAAACTCTCAAACACACACACACACGCACACGCACAGCTAGCTTACGAAACCTAAATCAGATGCCCCTCACAGTCCCATGACCAGATGAAATCGAATGACGATCGGAATGTCTGCCTCTCCCGTTTCCCAGGCAACATCATCGGCTCTGGAATCTTCATCTCTCCCAAGGGGGTGCTGGAGCATGCCGGCTCAGTGGGGCTCTCTCTTGTGGTGTGGGTCTTGGGGGGTGGCATCTGCGCCCTGGGGTCCCTGTGCTACGCCGAACTGGGGGTCACAATCCCCAAGTCAGGCGGGGACTACTCCTATGTGACAGAGATCTTTGGAGGCCTGGTAGGGTAAGTGTCAGCAGGCGGTTCCTACTTATCAATGTTTGTCTGTTGAGATGGATACACGTCTTAAGCCTAATTTATACTTACGTCGCCGACACTTTTGAAATGGTCGCCGACGAAAAGTGTCGCTGCAGGCTGCTGCATTTATACTTCGGCAAACACGTAGCTATGGGTACATTGTTTACGCTTTGTAGCCTAGGTGATTGATCGGAGAAAATGGCTGTAGCTAATTTTGAGAGGCATTATAAAAGGTGCGGATGTGTTCTAACTTGTTCTGCCAATCTCTCTTTTATTCCTTCCAACTTAAAGAAAGAATACCCGTCGAAAGATGACCGCTGAAAAATTAGCACTGTTAAACAGCTGTTGAGCGTTCACTGAAGATTCAAAACAATGCAGTCAACGACGCGTGCCGTCTATCTAGCCAATCACACTTGCACGACACTGTGACGACATCAGCGCCAGTAGAAATTTATCTTGGTAGGCGACACAAAAGTGTCGACCGTGACACCATTTCTGTCGGCGACCTTTTCAAAAGTGTCTGCGACCTAAGTATAAATTGGGCTTAAGGCACCCAATATTTTTACATGAATATGGTCATCAGTATAACTTTTTTTTTGTCTTCTGTATTTGTGCGGCAATTTAAGAAGTGCATTTTCTTACAGTCTTTTAATTTTATGAGTTCAATGTACTTTTTTTTGTTTTGTATTTGTGCCTGTGACTTTTGCACAATACTGTTTGTATATGAATTTAGTAGATGCTTTTATCCAACGTACACAGTAGGTTTACGATATGCAGTAATATAAATATAGTATAGTATTGTATGTGTGTAGTATATATACATAAAATATGTATAATCCTCCTCATTCACCCCCCAGCTTCCTACTGCTCTGGAGTGCGGTTCTCATCATGTACCCCACTACCCTGGCTGTCATCGCCCTCACGTTCTCCAACTATGTTCTCCAACCTGTCTTCCAGAATTGTATACCTCCCTTCCTTGCTACCAGGTTGCTCTCGACCATATGCATATGTAAGTACTAACCTGAGCTAGCTCGACAGACGAGTATTCTGTCTCTGTCTGGCATTTGTCACTTAAACATTTTAATCTTTCTTGGCTGCAGCAAACACGTTTTCACTCATGTCCTGAGGCTTACTGGTCTGGTGTGACGTAGGGACAGCATACTCTTGTTACAGAAGATTGAGTTCCCACTTGAATTAGGTCTGGGATCAGCCTTTAAACGCTGTGACCAATCTCTGTTTCCTTCATCAGATGATCAGCCCTTGAGGAAGTTTGCTGAAGAGTGTTGGCTTATTTTTAGTGTCTGATTTTCATCCGGGGGGGCCCGGGTCAACGTGTGTGTGTGCACCCTCATATAGAGAGTGTGTGGTTGTGTGTATGCACCCTTATATAGAGTGTGTGTGTGGGTGTGTGTGTGCACTCTAATATAGTGTGTGTGTGTGCACCCTTATATAGAGAGAGAGTGTGGGTGTGTGTGTGTGTGCACCCTTATATAGAGAGTGTGTGTGTGTGTGTGTAGAGAGTGAAGCCCTCTCATACCTGGATCCTCGTGATTGACTCAGTTCTGGGGGCTGGATGCTGATGCATCTGGAAAGTGCCCTAGGGAAACCGGTTCAGGCTTGTCTAAACTGGACCAAGTGGGGTGGAGGGAGGAAGGTGTGTGTGTGTGAGAGAGAGAGAGTGGTCCACTGGAGGAGGGGGTTGCCATGACACGACCATGGCCTTGGCACATAGAGCAGACACGCCAGCCCTATTTTCGGCAACAGAATGTCCAGATCCCAGCTTCCTACCAGCCGCCGGTAGCACACGTTGTATTACACAGATGATTCGCTGAAAAAGGGGTGGGGGCTGCGGAGGTTGAGACGAGCCCCTGTATCAACTGGGGCATATCAACTGACCTGTCAAGGGGTGCGTGTGTGTGTGTGTGTGTGCGCGTGTCAGACTACATAATGGTACCAGCCTTTGACAACGCCGATAATGAGAGGGCGTGTCTGTGCCATTGTGCATTGTTATCACGGTTGCCGTGACACCCTTGTCGGGGGGCGGGACGGGGGGCGTGACAACCTACAGCTGAATAGCGGAGGGAGGCCGTCCTATTGGCTAGTCGGCCGTCCACCTGTCTCTGCATCGTCCCAGAAACTGTTGGGGTCACTTCACACTACGATCACTCTTTACCTGTGTTCTCTGGAGGAAGGAAATAATCAATGTCTCGGATTAATTTATATTTGATTTCATCTCAGAAGATCTATGTGTAACTATGGATACTATTTTATGCAGTTATCTCAGTATGGTGGACTTTGATCTTCAGAGTTTTCGAATGCTCGGGCCATGAACAAGGCCATAAAGACGACCTGTTTGTTTGGATTAGTGGACTGGTGTTGTTTACATTTGCAGACAAATACAAACACACACATATATATACACACACACACAGACACATATGTATACACAGACACACAAACACAAATGCAAATACAGACACACATACGAACAGGTCTAACCCCCCCCCGCCACCCGAATGTACTTTTGAGAATGTGCTCTATGAGAGTCACAAGCACAGATGAACCCAGTCAGATTTCAAAACACATGTTCCCCACAGCTATGAGATCACCACCCTCCTGTCCCTAGTCATGCTACATTCCCAAGCCACTCAGAGGGGGGAGCAGACCAGTGTAGACCAGTTTCAACCCCACAATACAAGAATTCATAGAGGGTGTTTATGGTAATATAAATACTCCCTTAGTTCAATGACAGGAACCAGATCTATACACAGCCTTTCTGCACACGTGCAGTTTGTAACTTGAGACTAACAGGCAGAAGGAATGTGCTCCCGATAAACCCATCTGATGTATTATTGTAGCTGTGATGATGTCACTGTCTGACTGTTCCTAGAGGCTAACCACTGACATAGAGCTTCACTCCTTCTGAAGAGTTGGGTACTGCTGGTCCTATATCTCCTACTGTGCTTTCTGAATGCTCTATTTGCATGTCGCAAAACATCTGCTAAATTAATAACATTTAAATCTAAACGGCTCAATATGTCGTTCAGCTGATCTTTGTGTGTGGTTCAGTCCATGTTGACTTTCTCATGTTACTTATTACATTACGTTACAGTAAAAGTACTCTGTAATGACAAGGTAAACCAACAACGTTTGTTGTATGTACAGTTTATACCAAAGCAGAGTTTAAACTCCAGATCTTTTGATCACTTCCGTACCCTGCTACAGGACTTTCTGCGCAGGCAGAGGAGAATAGGTATCTAGTTCACCCTCGGCACCGTGCTGAAGATTCATCTGTATAACAGCCCGTTGAGATTCGGTTGAAAATACATCTGACTTTACCTAGTGGTGACATTTACCTCACTTCCAAACCCCCTGGTATTAAGGTAAACCTATGGCTGGTCTCTCAACTGGTTTGACTTCTATCTGCGGGAAATAATGCTAGTTGGAGAAAATCGTGTCTTTGCTTTTCTCGTGGTTTTCAGAATAAGGGTTTCTTCACCTTTAGCTGCTGGCGAGTTGATTAGACTCTGTGACTGTTTTGACCCGACAGCACAATGTGGAGGTTAGACACGGCAACATCCTAGAGGTAGATTAAAGACACTTCATTGACTTTAGGAGTGGAGCCAGAGATCACAGCCAGAAGGAAAGGTTTCACATTCAAACTGCTTAGATAAATCCCTTGTGAATCGGGATCAGAATCCATTAAAGGGCCAAGGGGAGCAATTTGCTTAGTATTCAAGTGCTTATTGCAGGGTCGGTCACGCCGAGACATTATTGTCCCAGGTTGACGAACAGTATATGTACCTGCTTCGCCTGCTTTGAGAACAGAGTGATACCTCCTTCCTGTCTGGACCAGGTCAGGACGGAAGACTGGTGGGGAGGGTTGGCAATGGGGTGGGGGGGGGGGGGGTCAGAAATCACAGAAGACGGAAATGAACACCAACCAGCCTCTTTGGGACACAGCGCTGCAGTTTGGGGAGAGGGAGGGAGGGGGGGGTCTCACTGCTTGGTACTACCACAGGCACTTGCCAAAAATCTGTTTGCTGTTTCCCGTCCTCTCCAAAGGGGCGTCCTGTCAGCCGGGGGGTTTTGTTCCTCGCCATCGGAAGCAGTTTGTTTGGGGGGGTCTGACAGCCCTGTTTCTGTGGTAGGCGGCTACCTCTGCACAGTGATGGATGAGGTGGAGGAGGGTGTCGTCCTTGCCCCCCCTCTCCACATACCCACCCACCACCCTCCCTCCCTCCCTCCCTCCCTCCCTCCCTCCCTCCCTCCCTCCCTCTCGCCCCTGGCCCTACAACCATCATGCCTCCCTCCCCCCCTGCCCCAGGGTGTGCGTGCATGCGTAACCTGGTAGCCCCTGTGTGCTCTTGTTGTTTACACTGAACAGGAAGTAGGCGGTTAGTCACAGGAAGTAGAGAGAACGAGAGAGAGAAAGACAGCAAGAAACAAACATAAACATTCAGCGAACGCCATAGATAAATCAAATCAAATCCCAATAAAATAGAGAAGAAGAAAAAAGACAGGAAAACAAACACAAACTACAGCAGTGGTTTCCAACCCTGGTCCTCAGGGCACGCCTGTCCTGCATGTTTGAGATGTTTCCCTGCTCCAACACTTGATTCAAATGAATGTTCATAAGCAGGCTTCTGCAGAGCTAGATAACGACCGATTCATTTAAATCAGGTGTGTTGGAGCAGGGAAACATCTAAAACATGCAGGACAGGCGTGCCCAAGAACCAGGGTTCAGAAACACTGAACTAGCGTTCTATCAAGATTCTCAGTCACAAAGTGACTGGATGACTACATCAGCATAGAATATAAACCTGAACACCCAGGGCACAATTACAGGGTGTCTTACACTGACATCACTGACATGACTTGGATTTCCAGGAAAATATAGAGGCCTTGTCACGCCAATCGACTACCCTGTCGGCCAGAACATGCAGCTCTGATTAGGAAATGTGGGTTGTGACGTGGTTCCATCCAGAAACATGTGATTCCACTCCTGGTGTTCCACTCCAGTATGCATGTCATAACAGTTGAGTAAGGAGAGCAATAAAAACTGTTGACTTTGGAACACTAATTATAATAATTTCTTGCTTTAAAAATAGTGGGGAGAGCAAGAAGAGAGAGAGGGATAGAGAGGGGAGAGAGAGGGAGGGAGAGAGTGGGGAGAGAGAGGGGAGAGAGAGAGAGGGAGAGAGAGTGGAGAGAGGGGAGAGAGGGGAGAGAGAGGGGAGAGAGTGGGAGAAAAGAAACAGGACACAGCCGCTTCTGTACTGAAAGATTCCCTTGAAAAACTCACTTATTAAATCACACAACAGTATGTCATATTCTGTTTGCTGTTGTGTGTTAAAACGATGACATTCTTGCTACGTTCAATCACAAAGGACTAACACACAACATCAATACCGTATGTCAACGTGCTAACTGATAAAAATGACTCCTGACCACAGCTGACTAACGTTGAGCAATTTTCTTCCCTCCCCCCCATCCACCCCCCCCGCTCCTGCCCTGCTGCAGTGTTCCTGACCTGGGTTAACTGTTCCAGCGTGCGCTGGGCCACCAGGATCCAGGATTTCTTCACTGTTGGCAAGCTGCTTGCCCTTGGCCTTATCATCGTGGTGGGCCTCGTCCAAATTTGCAGAGGTCAGCGCCCCAGACACCCTCCACTAGGGCTCAGTCACTCACAGAGTCAGTGTAGAGGAGGGGTCTCCAGCCTGCTCCTGGAGAGCTACCTGCCTGTAGGTTCCAGCTCCAACACTAATCGAGATTAGATTCCTGATTCCTGCAGCTGCCTAAAGGGGGCGCCAATATGCCAATTCCCCACTAACTGAAATGATCGATAAGAGAAAACCGCCCCTGCTGACAGCGCTCACACATAGGCATTTCAAACAGCTCTCACGCCACACCTTGTGTTTCTCACACTGAGGAGGCAACGCCTTGAACAGTAAAGGACGAGGCGCAGGCACATGAGTGAAGCAACATAGACGCGCGAACAGATGCGCAGCAATATCTTGGTTGGCCCCAGCAAATCTCACTCCAAGGTTTTTTTGAAAAGTTGGCAGCCCTGTGAGTTTGTTTGGAGCAAAAAGCAACAGGCAGGTAAGTTCTCCAGGAACAGGGTTGAAGACCTCTGGTGTAGAGGATGCAGGGCACACAGAGAGACGGGGGACTTACACTCGTGTACAAAACATGTTTAGAGTGAATCTGAGCACGTTCACACAGACATGGGTAGATTATTGTCCAACAATGTCTCAGATTATCTCCATGGTGACTGAGAACCGCAAAAATGTTTTACAAACAAGTCTGCCTCAGGCTGGCTTGCCTAACTGAGACACATCAGTAAGATTCTAAGAATACCATTTCAAAGTAGTTCAAAAGGTACGTAACATGCAAAGATTTTTCAAGATCAAGCAGGAGCGACAGAGGGGACCTCTCTACTCATGAGATTCTTATCGAGCAGAAAGACGTGCGAGGCTTGAGGGCTTTGTGAAACAACACAGAACTTATTAAAGTATTGATACCAGAAAAATCTACTTAAGTACAGTAACAAAGTATTGGAAAAAAAAGGAATAGTATATTTGGGTAAAGTACACAATCTGTTCGTTTTCAGTTGATACGTTTTTGGCAGTTGGAGAGGCAGTGCTTTGGATTTGCATTCCCGACCATCCACCCCTGAAGTCATGTCCCCAAACTGACAACTGAAAAATTGTCTAGATGAGAGGGAAAGAGGGAGAGAGGAAGGGAATAGATGTGATGTGGGAGGCGTGCCAAATGAAGCGTTTGTTTTGAAGTGTCAGAAGAGAAAGAGAAGCAAGTGTTATAAAGTGAACGGCCCAAAGTCCATATCCTCAAAACAAAGGGAAACTTTCTATTTACCAAGTTAACTTGTTTCCACAAATCTTTTCTTCTTCTCCCCTCCAGTTTTAGTCAGCCAGGTGGATTAACTATTGAGTTTTTTTTGGTGTTGATGCATGCAAACACTCTTAAATTTTTGACAAAGGCAAACCTAATGAGTTCCAACAGCTACATTTGAATGGGCACCTCAAGCATATTTAGCTTTGTAGCCTTTGGATAAAAACATCCGCTCAAGGAATGAACATTTACATTTTTTATTGAACGGGGGCACAACTTGATCTGCTGTCCCTGCCCCCCCCCCCCTCCTCTTCCTACCAGGACACTACGACGCCCTGCGGCCCAGCGTGGCGTTTGAATTCACACGGGAGCCCTCGGTGGGGCAGATTGCCCTGGCCTTCCTCCAGGCCTCCTTCGCCTTCAGCGGCTGGAACTTCCTCAACTACGTCACCGAGGAGGTGGTGGAGCCGCGCAAGTGAGGAAGGCACCCGTCACATGAAAAGACTGAATCCTAGACTTACGGGGTTACCTAGCAACAGGCTAGCCGCTATGCTATCTTAAATCTTACAATCATTTAGGGATTTTGGGTAATTGTTGTTCTCAGCCCTGCTCAAGACAGATCTGTGCTAACGTTATCATGGAGACAGATACAGTCTCAAAGGCCCACCTAGTGGTGAAAATCGGATCTATTTTTCCCAAAAGCGCTAAGTCCCATCAGCTAGAAAAGCATCAATATTTATTCAGATATCATAACATCATTGCTGTGGTATGAATCTCCCATTAAAGGGGCCAAGTTTCCTGCCTACCAACCACACACAGCCACTGGACTTGGTTTTGGAGACTTGTGAAAAGAATGACACGTTAAGAATGACATGTAAAGTGACGCGTTCCCTCTTCCACAGGAACCTTCCTCGCGCCATCTACATCTCCATCCCCCTAGTGACCCTGGTGTACACCCTCACCAACATCGCCTACTTCTCCTCCATGACCCCCGAGGAGCTCCTGGCCTCCAACGCCGTTGCCGTGGTGAGCACAAACACCCTCTGGCGGCCGGAAAGTCCCCGGGTTTGTTTAGTCTCATTTCTCATTTCTTCTTCTTTTCCGTCGTCTCCGGTGGGGATTCTGCAGACCTTCGGGGAGAAGCTTCTGGGCATGTTCTCGTGGATCATGCCCATCTCCGTGGCTCTGTCCACATTTGGAGGCATCAACGGGTACCTGTTCACCTCTTCCAGGTGAGGAAGCACCTCAAATGACCACGCACCCAAACTCACAAGATAACATAATCGTGATCAGTTATTTATTTTGTAAAACGATTAACGCCATCTTGATCACAGCCAGACCATTCATCTCTTCTTCTCTGGTTTCAGGTTGTGTTTCTCGGGAGCCAGGGAGGGACACCTGCCCTACCTGCTGGCTATGATTCACCTGAAGAACTGCACCCCTATCCCTGCCCTGCTGGTCTGTGTAAGTTACTGCACCCCTATCCCCCGCCCTGCTGGTCTGTGTAAGTTACTGCACCCCTTACCCCCGCCCTGCTGGTCTGTGTAAGTTACTGCACCCCTATCCCCCGCCCTGCTGGTCTGTGTAAGTTACTGCACCCCTTACCCCCGCCCTGCTGGTCTGTGTAAGTTACTGCACCCCTATCCCCCGCCCTGCTGGTCTGTGTAAGTTACTGCACCCCAGCGCCTACACCTGTCCAATTTTAACAGCCTGCCAGTAGTTCAGATGAAGCCTGTGAGGTTGCCCGCATGCTGGTGTGTAAGTGTGAACAAGTGATTTAGTTGCTGTACAGAGGAAATATCAGCATTGATGTGTGCGAGGTGTGTTTATGTCTGGTTGCGATACACCTGATGACCCCTCCTCCGTTGTTTCCGTCCCACAGTGCATTGCTACCATCTTGATCCTGTGCATTGGTGAGACTCACAACCTTATCAATTACGTGTCGTTTATCAACTACCTCTCCTATGGAGTCACCATCGCAGGACTCATGTACTATCGCTGGAAGAAACCAAACCTTTTAAGGCCCATCAAGGTACAACACCAACACACAACAATACAGAACCTCACTATAATCTTATCATTCTGTTCTACCAGTAGACCAGTAGGTTGGTTGAGATTAATTCTATTTGAACTCAATAAACCAGGAATACGAATGTGTATTAATTTGCTCTTTCGTTCATTAATTCATAAATGAATCGGTTCATCATCCATTTACTCCCCAACTCATTTCATCAGTCATCCATCTAGTAATGACTTCAACCGTTCATCCAACATATTTGAATCAATATTCTGACTCAGGGCAGGGCCAAGTCTTTATCAATTGATTTGGGGGCCCCTCTGAATTTGTATAATTACAATTAAATAATATATATAATTTTTAAATTAAGATGTAATTTCATGTGCTCTTGGGGGCCCTCTGGTGGCCCTAGGCAGTTAGTTCTCTTACGCCTTGGGCCGGCTCTGTTCTGCCTGCCGTTCCCCACACTGTGTCTCTGTCCTCCTCCTGGGCAGGTGAACATCCTGGTGCCCGTCAGCTACATGGTGTTCTGGGCCGTGCTGTTGTGTTTCAGCTTGTACTCTGAGCCGGTGGTGTGTGGGTTGGGGATGGTCATCATGCTCACGGGGGTACCCGTCTACTTCCTGGGTGTGCAGTGGCAGAACAAGCCCCAGTGGGTCTACAGAGTTGTGGGTGAGCGTTGCAATGATATGGATTACATACTCTTGTATAGATATAAACAGATGTATACAGTACCGGTTGTAGCACATTTGGCGCAAGATTAGGCAAGAAGTATCACACCCCCCCCCCCCAACCACAACACGGACATGACGTGGCGCTGTTGGCGCCCTCTGCTGGTAGTGTGGAAGGATTAATTAATGGATGCACTTGGGAAAGCAGCCATGGATGTATACAGTATGTGTCTGACCCTGTCTCTCTTTACTCTTCTCCTGTTCCAGAGACTGTCACCTACGTTGGCCAGAAGTTGTGCTTTGTGGTGTTTCCTCAAGAAGACCCGTCAGAGATGGAACCACTCACCGAACACATCGACAAATAGGATGTGTACGTGCATGTTTCTCGAGTCTACCCTCAACTAAATTTTTTGTTCGACTTTTGAATAGTGAGAAGATGGATTTCCCTTGAAGATGACTTCCAACGCTTTTGAATGGGAGATGGGGTGGGGGTGGGGGAAGGAAATTGTACCCATCATGCTCTGCTCTGCTCTGCTGAGGCCCCCCATCCAAGGGGACTGTGTGTGCTTGTGTGTGTATGTGTGCGTGTATGTGTGTGTGTGTGTATGGGGGAGGGGTGACACAAGCTATTCAGACATATTCCAGTTAGTTTTATTATATTTGCACCCCCCCCCCACCCTCTCCTTTGCTCACTGGCCGACGCCACCATGCCTCCTTATCCTTATCTGCTGCATGAACTGAGGAGCTCTGATATGCATTCACAGCTTCTCTGCTAATAGTTCTATGGTGCCTTTATATAGGGGGTGAGAGTTAGGTGTTTTTTTGTATTCCTTCGTCTTGTTTGCTAGGCCTATAAACGGGCGTGACTTTTTCCTGTGCTCGAGTCGCCAACGACAATAGATTTCCTTAGATTCCCATTCCGAATACTTCAAGACTGTACTTCCACTAACATGCATGTCCTGTGTAGACACAAATGTGTGTCAAACTCTCTCTCCCCTCTCTCCCCCCCCCCCCCCCCCCCCTCTCTCGTTCGCTCTGGGGATAAACTTCCTCCTGAAGGAGACAGGTGCTTCGGTAAAACCGAAAAGCATTCAGTAGACAACAAAACCAAACTGACGCTTATTCACTTCTGTTTGTAGACTATATGAAACATTAACCTCACTTCGATTTTGATAAACAATGCCAAGTACATCATATCATCAATGTCATTGACGCACAAGTGCAATGTCTACAACGACAGAAATCTCTCTCGAGTTTGACGTCAGTCTATGCAAACAGTTGGGTTTGCCAGATTTGAGCCTTTTAACTTTTCTTTCCCTGCCAGATCATGAAGGGAGTGAATTGTTTGCACTACAGGCTTCTGCAGTCGGCTGAAGTTGAAGGCCCTGTCATAACAACCACAGTACTTGATATATATGAGGAATGCATAGTACACTTTAAAGCATCGTTTTTCCCGTATCAAAGAGCAGAGAAAATAATAGAAACTAAAACAGTGGTTTCCAGATAATGCATGTGCATATACTTAACTATGCAGTTAAAAAGAGTGGATTTCAGCCCAGCTAGCTAGTATTGCTAAACAGTAGCGTAAGACATTGTGGGAAAGGGTCGCTCATGTGACTCGTCTCAAAATTGCCTCTCTTCCTTGTCTTTTCTTCTTGAGGATTGATACGAATAAGAAATGGTTTGATTTAAATCTGATCTGTTTGACTGTGTAGTGAGCTAGTATAATTAGGATCAGATGTTATCAAGTACCTGAGACAAACTTATTTGAATTTTTATCAACACCTGTGTCAAAGGTGCTTGAGGGACTGGTAGGCAATTTACTTACAATACTGGACTTCCACTCCACACACGAGGATATCACATTTTCACTTTACTGACCACTAAACTCATTGGAATAATAACATTAGTAGTAGTAGTAGTAGTAGTAGTAATGTTTATGTATACCAGTTTTATTTTTATTTTATTTTTTAAGGCTTGCTTGAAAAAAAAAATGCTGGCCATTTTTGGGTCTCATAAGATCCACTCAAAACTCAGATGTTTACTCTGCATGCAGTGGAGATAGCCAGAGTTCTAAAGCTTTCTGTCCCCTCCACACATACTAATACTGTTACCATGTCACTAACGTCTCATGTCCGTTTTCCTGCCTCTCCGCAGTGAGGTTCATTGTTAGCTCAACTCAACAATGTAAATACTGTGTAAAGTTGTAAGGAAAAAAAATAACGTCAGGGCTTTACAGTGAAATTGTAAAACGTAAACATGCAGTACGCTGTACTCTTTTGGTGCACTTAAGTTTTGTACAATATTTTTGAAGATGTATAAGGATAACAATAATAGCTTATTAAATAATTCATAAAAACAAGGCTATTCTTTTGGTTTGTTGGAGAGACCGTTTTGTGCGTGTTTGTGTTACCATTAAGAAGTTACTAAGAGAACATTGTGTTTGGCCAATCAAGAGATCATTCAATTGCACGAATGTAGTCTCAATCTGCAAAGTGTTTTCCGGTAGGCTAAACTACATCTGCTGTCAAGTACTGTGGTAGCAGCGTATTTGCGTAGACAGTAGCGTTTGTATGTAAAAAATAAATAAATGGTGGGGCACAAACCATTTCAAAATATAGGATACATACCAGTAAAGCTACAAAACTCCTGCTTGCTACTGATGACAACAGCGTAGCTCGGCTCCACAAAACACTTTTAACGACACAGCGGCTTGCTTGACTACCAGATGTTGTAGTACACATACTGGAGAGAGAGACCTTGTGTAATTGCTCTCCTCTTCTCTCTCTCTCTCTCTCTCTCTCTCTCTCTCTCTCTCTCTCTCTCTCTCTCTCTCTCTCTCTCTCTCTCTCTCTCTCTCTCTCTCTCTCTCTCTCTCTCTCTCTCTCTCTCTCTCTCTCTCTCTCTCTCTCTCTCTCTCTCTCTCTCTCTCTCTCTCTCTCTCTCTCTCTCTCTCTCTCTCTCTCTCTCTCTCTCTCTCTCTCTCTCTCTCTCTCTCTCTCTCTCTCTCTCTCTCTCTCTCTCTCTCTCTCTCTCTCTCTCTCTCTCTCTCTCTCTCTCGTAAAATTACAACTGTCATATTTACACACCTAAATTAGGAATGCAACCAAGCTCAGAACCAATGTGCCTACAAGGCCATACGCGAACAGCAGAGCTCAACTAGCCTGACGTTGTCATACTCATAATTCTAGTCAGAATATGAGTCTGAAAACTCTCCGTTGGGCTGTGACTATGGGGCGTGTCTCAACCGAACTCGTGAAACAAATGCCTCTTCGCTCAATTGGATAGACCTACAATCAGAGCAACGTAATATGTTGTTTGTTGAAAACGAATTCAACCCAAGGGCTCACAGGGGCAGGATGATTAAATACACTTTCACTCACCAAGGCTGAGGGGCTCACGAGAAGAGAAAGATGGCACGGCGGTTTTTTCTGGGCAAACTTTTCGATGACTTTGAGAATGATGTCAACGTAGCTGCTGAATCAACTGGCTTTCGATGGACAACATGGCCAATGCGCTGATGTGTTTGTATGCTAACCGTTAGCCATTTTTTCTTCAGAAAACACTCCATGTTACACCTGCGTTTACTTTCAGCAGGAGTTTGAGTGATGACAATTATATCCCATGGCTGATAGGCAAGTCGCCTATCAGGTCTGAAATACAAATTACTCTGTAGTGGGACTACCGGCTGTCAGCCCCACGTGGCATCAAATTCGTGTGATCTACATTTATTAATGATCACACTAACATTCTGAGCATAAGTATTAATATTTTCACACGTAGGCCTACAATGTGCATTGCATTGTGAGAGAGGGGCTAGCCCCACATTCACGCTTAGCCTATGGCCTACTACTGCGAACTCGAATCGGTAGAACGCAGTCTGAGGTAGCAAGGCAGGGACCAATGAACATGAAATAAAATCCTAACACAAATTATATGCAATTTAGGAAGATGCTATATTCATAGATAATAAATTATACATAATAAATTATAGTAAGTAATCAAATCAAAATGTTGTTGCAGTTCTTTCCCCTAATGACCAGTCGCCATGGAAGAGAATACTAGAACACGGTGTCGCACACCAACATTTATCAAACAACGGTTTATTAAATGCAGGCACGAGAAGACATTTTGAGACAATCAGTCGGCGGTACGGTGTTCTCGTGGCAACAAACTGGCACATGACTGCAATATCTGAAACTCCTGGCAACTTTCAAGTTTTTACTTCTTTTTTTTTAACCTCAAATATACAAATAATTCTCAGAAACTGGAGAACTGTCATTTATACAAACACGTATTCTATGTACACTCTCATGACAAGGAAAGCTATGTTACAGCGGCAAAACGTATATCAATATCAAATGCCAACGTGTTTTCAGCATATATGCACTGCTGAATTGATGATACCAGTTAAAGTGAGATAAAGCATTGGGACTCCAGTAGGCCTACTGTTTACAACTAGGCTATAATAAGACTGACCATTTACAGACAACTGAATGGAAACTTGCTGCATACTAACGTACAGTCATTCTAGCTAACGACTTAGCGTTACTGCTGTTGTGATTCTACAGTAAGGTTTCTGTGAAATGTTGCAGTAGCTTACTGACAACTTGTTGAGCATTTTAAACATGACAACAGGTGTTATTTTTTGTTGGACAAACAAAACCCACACTTGTAGTAGTAGTGGTTCTCATTTGACAACTATCAGAAAAACTCAACATGAATCATTTCACAGGCTTTTCCGTTTAACAGCCACAGCACAGCATGACGGCAAACTGACCTGAAATTCAGCCTTTAAGACACTCTCAAACCATCTTAGCCCAAGGTCATGAAGATTCTTCACTCACTGCAAGGCTTTTGACACTTAACATATGATACGGGTAATTCCTCTTGTTGTAATAAGGTCGTAAAACACTTCCATAGATGCAAACCATGCTGTGAGACCCAGCGAGAGGGAAGTGTTTGCTACCAGGGTGGACGCTAATTTCCCCAGCGATTATGGAGAGGCCTGGGAGGGTCCTTATTGTGATAGATAGCTGGAAAGACAGAGAGGTGGGGGTAGAGAGGGGTCTGGAGATTTCTCTAATGGCACATTAACACTTATAGGCCATTAATAACTTGACCTGTATAAAAACTGTACTGGAGGATATCCTGGTGTGTTTCTCTCATACAGACACGCACACACAGGGACAAACACACACACACACACACACACACACAAAGAGACACACTCAGACACACGCACAGTCAGAAACACACACACACACGCACACACAAAGAGACACACTCAAGACACACGCACACACAGAAACACAAAAACACACACACACACGCACACACAAAGAGACACACTCAAGACACACGCACACACAGAAACACAAAAACACACACACACACAGGATAGCATGGCACACTCACTTTGCCCCAGGGAAATATAAGGGGGATCTATTGCACTTGTATGTATGGGTTATTGGACTTCCCAAGTCTGGAGTAAAGTAAGGTGCTACTGGTGAGAGGGGAACTTTACAGAAATAAAAAAATATGTGGAATACCAACATACAGTATTTGGGGCAGTTAATGAAGTAGATATTTCTCTTTATGTAACTGGTGAAATATGTTACAGACATCGACAGTAATGTGCAACTGAAGCCATACAGACAAGGAGCACATTGTTTGTTACCCTAAACGTTCTCAGAGTCCGCTATATGGAGGTTTGGTCTTTTACCAAACAAAGAGACGTTAAATAGGGTAGAAATATTAATGCCACGTATCACAGAACATTCTTCAAAGCGGTAATGCTCTTCTGCTGGATGTTCCCTTTACGGACAGCAGGATATCAAATTAGAACTGGCACCTAGGACTATCCTGGCCAGCATTTGTCAGTGTATAATCTATGAAGCTCCCACTGTGAAGATCTTTTAACGAAACGTACTCGGTCCAGGTTGAGTGTAAAGGAGTAACTGTAAAATGTCTGCATATTTTGAATACAAATGAATGCATACGCATAGGCCTCGAGCCAAGCTCTCTTCCTGCTGCGCTGTCAAACATACAAGGAACAAGAAGCTGGCTGCGGCCGAAAAAATATGATACCTAATTATCTTTTCCTAGCAAGGCCAAGGAGATAAATGATTACATCATCGTCAAGTGCTTTCCAGATGATTTCAATGGCGCTGTCCGGCCTCTAGGGGGGGTATGTGGACCTGAACTAGATGTAAGGGGTCAATCTCTTTTTCTCCTTTCCTGAGTCTTCAGACCTCTCCACCTATAAAGGACTCTGTCGTATCAAAGCAGAGACAGACTTTGCCTCTTCCACCTGAGTAACCACAGCTACAGAATTCACTCTGTGTACATCCACAGTCCCACTGGCGAAACAATCGTTTAGAGAGGGTACAAACGTAAGCCACTGCATGAAAGTAAAGTATAAAAATCAAACTCAAATCAGTCCTGACAAACTCCACATTTGTCAGGATATTTAGCATCTTCTTGAGTCCCCTCAGTTAAAACCACGTTAGCCGCTTGGCTTTCATTTGATACGTTTATTAAAAAAGCAGCCGATAGGAGTGAGTCAGTCGACTGAGTCAGTCTGTCGGTCGGTAAGGAGGCTTAGCTGTAAATCTCTTGTAAGGCAGGGAGGGAGAGGGAGCTGTGATCTCTCAAGTCTCTTACAGCCTGATACTGTCTGCCTTCCTGCCGTTTGGTCGCTCCCACAGCTCGAGCCTCAAGTTCCCGCTCTGGGCAGGGTCGTGAGACGGAGGGAAGGGTTGAGCGGTAGCGAGCTGTGTGACCCCAGTAAAGGTTTTGTTCAGAGTTTTGTCTCCGGGCCTGAGTAGGGGAACGCTCCTTCAGCAAAACAACAAAGACTCGTCCCCATCACCGCGTTCCTCCTCCTCGTTGCCACGGTGTCCACTCCGTGCCCCCCCCCCGGATCGGCGCGCCCGGTGGCGACACCGGTGACCCCCCGCTGCGGTCCGACATGCCCGAGGGCGAGGTGGTTCTCTGCGCCTCGAACTGGAGTGTCAGGGGGTCGGAGGGACACGCTGCGGGCACCAGCGGGACGGGGCCCCCCAAGGAGGAGTACTGCCATAGCGCCACACCCCTCACGTTGGCCGCCAGATCGAGCACCAGCTTCCTGGATGCCCGGCGGTTGTAGGAGCCGACTGTGCCGTCCTGGGACGGGTACGGGTGCGCCGGGTCACCCAGCCTTGAGGGGCTGACGATTTCGTTCTCCTGGGCTGCGCTGCTCCGGCTCTCCGGGGACCCGGGGTACCCAGGAGACAGCTCCTCCTCCTGGCTGCTGGAGGCAGAGTGCGGGGAGAGCGGGGAGAGCGGGGAGGGCGGGGACTCGGAGGGTGGGTGGGACAGTGCCTCGGCGTGAGCCTGGAGGGCCAGGCCCAGGGCGGCCGTGGAGCAGGGGGAGGGGGTCTGGGGTGGGCCTCCACTTCCGCCCCTGTTGGCCCCCTCGGCAGTGTGGTAGCTGTAGAGGCCCAGGGTCACCTGGGCAGAGCCCGGGGGGGTGAGCAGAGGGATCTGGCCCCGGAGGCGAGACCCGCGGTGGAAGAGGCGGCTCCACAGGCGCCCCAGGCGGCGCCGAGACGTAGCCCGGCGGGAGGAGTGGCGCCGGATCTGCCGTCGCATGGCGGTGCGGAGATTCTGCAGCACGGAGGCCTGAAGAGAAGGAGATGGAGAGAGAGATAGGGAGAGATAGGGAGATATAGGGAGAGAGATAGGGAGAAAGATAGGGAGAGAGATAGGGAGAGACATAGGGAGAGACAAAGGGAGAGACATAGGGAGAGACATAGGGAGAGAGATAGAGAGATAGGGAAATATAGAGAGATAGGGACAGAGATAGAGAAAGATAGAGATAGGTAGGGAGAGATAGGTAGGGAAAGATAGAGATAGGGAGAGAGATAGGGAGAGAGATAGGGAGAGAGATAGGGAGAGAGATATATAGAGAGATAGGGACAGATAGGGAGATCAAGAGATAGAAAGAAAGAGAGATAGGGACAGGAGGGATGAGATTGCTCAACAATCAACGACATCACCATCAAAACCTGCCAATCTCCTCCCCCTTCCCCTGCTGGACATGCAAAACAGTTGCCACGGCAACATTCCCATCCCATCGCATTCCCATCAGAGGTGGCACCGGGCCAAGCAGGGGACCAGACGGCTTCTCTCAGACAGACAGTTTGCAGCTACAAGGGCCCTTCAAAATGACTTATGGACTACAGCACAGACTGCTATCCTGACAGCTAAAGCTTTTGTTTGGTTTGTGTCATATTCTTATTAAAGCCAGTATGTGGGGTGTATGGCTGGGGGAAGGAGTGTGGGGGGGGGGGGGGGCAGACCCTGATCTCTCATTTTACCCCCCTAAGCCTTGCCTCTCAAGGCCCCCCTACCCTGTACCCTTTCTGCTACGCAGCCTGAAGCACACTGCTGCATATCAAGTAGCCCTCTGCGCTAGCTTGCTAGGCTACTTCAGAAGAGGGGGAGGGGGAGAGGGGAGGGAGAGAGCACATTACATTAGGGTTGCGGGTGCCGCTACTACGGCTGTGTTTGTGGTTTTCGGGCATTGCATCGCTGTTTCCCAACTGGGACGAGCATGCGCGGGACTTGAGATATGAGTATGTGTGTGTCTGGTGTTTCGGAGTGCCTGTGTGTGTGTGTGTGTGTGTACAAGAGCTGCAATTCTCCACTCAACTTAATGAGAGGGATGCGGACTGCAGCAGGGAGCTTGCGATGCGCGGAGCCCCAGCCTGATCATTAGCTAACAAGCTACGCTAAGAGCCGCTCCATCTGCGGAGCTATGTGATCATAGAATTAGCACCAATTAACCCAAGCGTCTGACGGGACCAAACCTGACGGTAAACTTTACGGACAAGAACAGGGGTGCTTGGTGAAGCTGAAATCGGTTATCAAAAGCTAGCGCTAACATCCACCGTAGCTGTGTAAAGTGTAATTACATCGTCATTTAGCAGACGCTCTTATCCAGATTACTTTTAATTGGTAAAGTATTCACGCCATGCGGTGTGTTAATAGGTATTTGATAATAGCCTACACGTTTAACCTTAACAATTTTTTTGACAAGGTGGTCTGAGCATAGGAAGTCAAGACATGTGCTAAACAGACTGGAACGCGATGATAAAATCTTCCATGCATCCCGTCGACATTGAGATTAAGAGCTTTGCCAAACTGTGAGTTTAAGGTTCGAAAGCTCCATATCTTAAGATTTGGTTCAGGCCCACAAGGCAGATTTATCCCAGTATTTATAAACTGTTACAAACCCTTCTCTATCCTTCCTTCCTTCCTTCCTTCCTTCCTTCCTTCCTTCCTTCCTTCCTTCCTTCCTTCCTTCCTTCCTTCCTTCCTTCCTTCCTTCCTTCTCCCTCCATCCTGACAGAGTAATGCCTGAGGGGGGGAGCTCTGTTTACTGAAAAACCCTCTCTCAGCGGGAGTTCAGAGGAGAGAGGTAGACTACCTCAAACAAGGAACACACGTCTGTGTTTGTTTGGGTATGCCCATTTATCTCCCATAAAATGACAAGGCCATTTTAGAGTTGGGGTTGGGAGATGGTGTGAAAGTAAGACAACGAGAGAGAGGGAGAGAGAGAGGGAGAGAGAGAGGGAGAGAGAGAGGGAGAGAGAGAGAATGATAGAGAGGGAGAGAATGAGAGAGAGAAAGGGGGGGGGGGAGAAGAAATTGAGTGAAAACAGAGATAACCGGATGGTGAGAACATGTGAGGCTGGGGCAGAGAAAGTGAAACTGTGTCAGAGAGAGAGAGCGAGAGAGAGACAAATGTAAAGAAACAGCCGAGAGAGAGAAAAGGATTTAGAGATCGATAGTAGAGAGAGACAGGATGTGAGTAGAGATACTAGAGAGATGAAGAGAAAATTGGGAATAAAGAAAAGGGGGAGATAGAGGGAGTGAGAAAGTACGGATATATGGAAAGGACAAACAGATAGCGATGGAGAGAGAGAAATAGGAAGAGAGGAAGAGAGAGAATGAATGGATGGATGGGAAGGAAATTGGGTCTGGTGAATGGAGGCCATTGCTGTGACTGTCTGGGCTATGATGATGGATGGAGGTGTTTCCAGGGTACTGGTCTTCTCTGAAATGGCTGTGCTATATTTACTAGCCAGCAGCAGACAAGTAGAGACTGAGGCAGGAGGCTCTTCATTAACCCTGCATCGGGATTTATATAGGTCAGAAAAGTAGAATAAAATGTGTTACTGTAGACTTTGGGGACCTTAGGCGTGTAAATACTAATATCGACCCACAGGGGTGTGATGTACCTATACCGGGAAATTGTGTTTATACGTGTTGTGGTTGGATCCGGAATTGTAGCTGTAAACTTCAGTTAGTTAGTCGCGACATCAACAGCATGGTAGCTCCGAAGCAGGTCACACTTCCCCAACAAACACCAAACAACATTTAGAAAAAGGTCATTTTCATTTTTTCACTACAAACGTCACACCAAACCAACACAACCCAACAGCCGTTGTCTGTTGGTGTTTGTTTGGACAGTGTGAACTGGCCTTTACCTGGGTAGGGTTGTAGACAGGGAAATCCTCCACTGGAGGGATGAGGCCCTGGGCGATCAGCTGACCATAGGAGGGCGGAGCCTCTCTCTGCACAAACTCCGCCTCCAGGCGTGTCATCTGAGTCTCAAACGCTCTGAAATGTTTTAAATGAAAAACAACAGAGAAAAAGAAATTGTATAGATGGATGATCTTTTTGTATTAGATTGACAACAGTGTGACAATCTTGGGAGCTACGACAATCAATCCAACAGTCAATCGATAGATCCCTAATGAACACCCACATGACTGTAAACCTTTGTCCCCTTTCCAATATTGTCCTTTTCAGAAACTCTGGAAATGGTCTCCCATGGCGTTATTGAAAACCATGACATCATAGTCACTCATATTACGCAACTTAAGTGGTTTTGACAGTCCTCAATAGGAAGAATAACTTGGAAAGATATTGCAACCATGTACAACAATGAGCTGACATTCTGTTTCTCTGAGAGCACGGCTTAAAATGTGTCTAAATATAGCAGAGATCTTCCCAGTCACATCACTTGGGAACTAAATTGTCTCTCCGTTTCTCGCGCACACACACCTCGGCAGTTAAGATCAATACACTTGACAGTCATGACAGTTCCACAGCCGGATGTAATTAACTACAGCAGCTGCTAATAATACTGCTGTTGTATCCATCTTCCTCACTCTCTCTCACTTTCTCTCTCGTCACTTTCCCGCTCTCTCGCTTTCATTTTCCATAGAGCCTTCTTACAGCAGGGTCTCAAGGCCAAACCGACCATCTTACACAGAGAGAGAGAGGGAGATACACTGTGTATGGATTAGCGGGGCACCAGCAGCGTAGCATAGCGCTAGCTGAGCGGGATGCTAACGGCGGCAGCGTGAGCCTATTAGCGGGCCCACCCGTGGGGAATGGGGGCTGAGCGTAGCGTGCTAACCCGGGGCAGACAACGGCTGCGGCAGCGCTCGTTCATCAATGGTGGGAGTCAGATTAAAGCTCTTTGTCATAGACTCTCAGTGGTGTGATCAATTAGGGCCTGGAAAGGGAATGGTGGTGCTTTGGAGAAGAAGAGAGGGTGGCGGGAGGGAAGAGGGAAGTGGGAGGGCAAACTGGAGGTCGTATAAACACCAAATCCAGTCAGGGAATGAGACAAAAGAGCAACAAAAGAGGGAAAAAGGAATAGAAGAGCAAAAGAAGCGTTGGTTAACGAGGGGGAGGGATGAGGGTGGAGAAAGACACTAATGAGTACGGAATAGAAAGGGATGGCTAGCAGGGTCGCAGAAAATGAAGAGGGAAAGGGCATGAAAACGGCTAAAAATAGAGTGAAAGGAGTTGAAAAGGAAGGGATGAGGAAAGGAGAAAGACAGTTAGAAACAGCGTCTCGCTCCAGTACCTGTACTCGCGGGTCCTGAGGGAATAGAGCTTGAAGGCGCAGCCCAGAGCGATGACCAACAGTAGGCCGCACACCAAGCTGCCAATCAGCGCCGCCGTGATCACCTTCCGGGGAACGGCCGCCAGACAGTCTCTCTCGTCGCTTCCGTCCAGGCAGTCCTCCTGGCCGTCGCATCGCCACGTCTCAAAGATGCACAGGTTTGTCCCGCAGTGGAAATTTCCGGGCTGGCAGTCGTAACAGTTCTTTTCGTCCGAGCCGTCGGGGCATCTCTTCTGGTTGTTGCAGCGCTCCGAGGAGGGGTAGCAGGCGCCGCTACCTCCCTCGCACGGGTACTCGTCCTCTTGGCACACGGGGCACTGCTCTTCGTCGCGGCCCGTGGGGCAGTGCCAGTAGCCGTCGCAGCGCTGCCGTTCCGAGTAGCATCCCTGGTCGCCGCCGCACGGGTGCTCGCCCGGGAAACAGTAACCTTTGACCTTTTGAGGAAACGAGAGCGGAGCGGAGTTCAGGAGCGCAAGACAGATGAACGCATTTGAATGAACTGATTTTGAAGACAGTTTCCATCTAATCTCTTATACGATGATTCATTGTAATACTTTATCTTTTAGCGACCTAGTCAGAATCTGCAAGGAGGGAAAAAGGGAAAGGGACCAGACTTTGAGGAACTGTGTAGCAGAAGCCTTAAAAAAACTTTCCACAAACACAGGGCCCTCAACCCCCCTCAACCCCAAACGCTTCAGACAGGCAGTCAAGAAGCCACCCATGGACCCACCTGGTACGTGGCGTTGAACCCATGTCCCGGGCTCCGCGGCTGAGCCAGGTACAGCACGCTCATCTGCCCCCTGCTGGACTCCAACAGGGCAGGCCTGCGGTTGTTGTGGTGTGACAGGGCCTGTAGGAGGCGCTCTGCCCTCTGCACCAGGCCGTCGTACACGTGGAGGGAGTCCCCAGGGCCGAGCTGGAGGTCCAGCTGCAGCATGATGGGCTTGGGGTCCTGGGTGTCCAACAGCCAGGAGCAGCGCAGCTCCCCTCCCTGGGCGCTTCGGTTTGGCCTGAAGAAGTCCGGCGAGGCGAAGGAGCCGTAGAAGTTCCCCAGGCGCTTCCCGCAGGCCGTGTCGGGGCAACCCGCCTCGTCGGAGCCGTCAGGGCAGTCGCGGGCGCCGTTGCAGCGCGTCGAGGGTGGCAGGCAGTGGGTGGACTGGGCGTGCGTGCAGGAGAAGGAGCCCGAGGGGCACAGGCCGGGCCGGGACTCGGTGGGTGGAGGGGTGCAGTTTCGTTCGTCGGTGGCATCGCCGCACTCGTCTAGGCCGTTGCACTTCCAGGTGCGGGGGAGGCATTTGCCGTTGCCACAGAGGTACTCGTCGCTCTGGCAACTGCTCTGACCCAGGCGGCCTGCGCATGGAGAGACAGAAAGGCGGATGGGCATGACTGACC
>NC_140379.1:2892500-3087500 GCF_054491055.1 Hypomesus nipponensis
TGGTTAATAATGTAATTATAAAAAGCTTACTTTGGTAAGCTCTGGAGAGAAGGTATTATTGTAAAATGTTGGCTGGTTCATTTCAGGGAGAAAATAACTTGGTTATTCATTATTAAA
Source organism: Hypomesus nipponensis (assembly GCF_054491055.1). Lineage (NCBI taxonomy): Eukaryota > Metazoa > Chordata > Actinopteri > Osmeriformes > Osmeridae > Hypomesus > Hypomesus nipponensis. The sequence continues at coordinate 2,892,618 of NC_140379.1, forward strand.
TAGCCATTATACTGGGGTATCTTGTCCCTTTGGTCAGCAATCAACAGCTTCTTTGACTGTAATGTAATGATTCATAACTTCAAAAAGGTGTAATTACTTACATTTTAAAACGACACGGATGTGTGGTCATTTACCCTCCCACCAACAGGCGGGGCTGCAGAAGGAGCTACATTAAATATGCCTTCACAATATAACATTAGAAGAATTGATTACTTTCCCCCCTAACAAAGAACTCAATCAAGATGAACAGGAGTAAACCATTTGAGTTTCTGCACCAATAACACAGAAACTGAATCAGCAGTGCAGATATTGGTGTTCTATTTTTCCAAGGTCTGTCAAGTCAGGCTGCCTTAGAAGGAGTAGGCAGGCATGGCAGAGTAGTATTGATTTGCTGAAATCTTTAGCACTTCTCCCCACCACTTAGTAATGATCTCTGAGCATATAGCTGGGATCATAACATACACACACACACACACGCACACACACACACCATAGCTAAGGCTTCAGGGATGATGTCATGGTTTGGGCACTGCAGTCGCCGTAGCCTGCTGTAAGTGAACTTTCCTACCAAGTTAGAAAGCAACTACTCCCTCCAGTTTAAACAAGGTTGAACTCTTCTCCTGCAACGAGACTATTGAGAGAAAAAAGGCAACCGGCTAACAAGCACCGAGCGACAACAGACGTCACCGTTCCAGCAGCTGGCCTCGCAAACAGAGAGTAGACGACGCAGAGGGGACGCGTTCTCCAGAGGGCAATTATCCCCGCCATCGCAACGCGGACCAGGAGAAGCGTGCTTCCCTCCGTCGGGTAAACAGTGGAGCGCTCGGAAACCGGTTGATCCAATCACTCGTCATCCCTTCACCCCCCCCTTTCGTTCTTCCTCTTTTCTTCCTCCCCCCAGAATGCCCCATTATCTAAGCTATATGATGATCGATGAGGCTTGGCCGATGCTAATAGTAGGGGCTGGACAGAATTCAGGTACCAGGAGGGATTAGGACTGAGAGCTGGGTTGTGGTGCTGATGAGTCCGGGGAAGGAGAGAGGGGTAGCGGGACCCGTCTCACTGGGAAGGTACTAATAAGGATGCTGGGGAGAGATTAGAAGGAACATTCTCTGACATCAACCATCCATCTGGTGTTCTCTCTCTAGGGACGTGAGTCATCTTGTCATCTCGAGTTGACGAGTATATTTAAAGAGTGAGAGAGAGCTTGAGAAGGAGGATGAAGAGAGGGAGAGAGTGAAGAAGGAGGGGGAGAGAGGAGAAAGAGGGGAGGAGAGAAGAGACGAGAGAGAGGGTCTTTGTGTGGTGTCTTTGAACAGTCATGTAGTTTACAGTGAAAGCTGTCATCAACCCTGCTTCATATTTCAAGAGAACTTCTCAGTTCTTGTTCATCTGAGAATGTGTGTGTGTGTGTGTGTGGTTACCTGATGGTGATGACCTCCCCCCGGTCTCCCTGGATATTCCAGCTACAGTTCATTCCTGGGGGGTAGTTGAGGGGCCACGAGGGGCTGTAGATTACCCCCCTCCTCTCTGTATGCAGCTCCACTTTCCCACTGCAGGCCGCTACACACACACACACACACACACACACACACAATAACAAAGGGAGAAGCGAAACTCTGTTATTCCTTCATTAGGAGATTAGGTTACACTTACACCACTATTATTTCAAAAGAGATTCTCTGTGCACACATGCACTGGCAACCTACCTGGCACCTGGACACACAATTTACACATTTTTCATAGATGTTGTTCAATCACGTGTTCCAACAAGACAAGCCAGCAACATCTCTGAGAGGGGCTGGTTTCTTGTGTATGTGGGCATGTGTGTGTGTGTGTATGTGTATGTGTGTTCTCCTTATGCAGGACATAGGGTTTACAGGGCTTGCATAGCCGTCACACATCCCTCCGACAGACAAGAGGTCGGACTGCCTCAACAGAGATTTCACTTGCTCTGATGAACGGATGAAATATTCAACAGAGCTGCCTGACATCCCATGGAGAGACTGTCCTCAGAGGCTGCCATGTTCAAACGTCTTCAGATTTTTCCACCAGCTTTGGTGTGTTCAACCCTACTGACCAAAAATCAGGAGCATAAGAATTCACACTGAATAAACCAAAAAGTAAAGCCTGAAAAAAGATAAACACTAAGTAAATCAAAAATGTGGAAAAAAAACAGAAGAAAAAAAATCCACAAAAACAACTGAAAATGTAAATCCTCACCAGGGTAGAAAAGCCAAACGAGGCGTTAGCGCTGTGCTAACACGTTACAAACGTGTAAAAAGGAGAGAGAATTAGACATCCTGCAGTGTGCTTACCAAACCGCTATGTGAAGGCGCTGTGTGTGTGTGTGACATAGCAGTGGCTGATAGATGGAGTGAAAACTCAGAAGTGACGAGGATTTGACAGGCGTTGAGATACTCCCTCAGGCTCCTGCTGAATGATAGGTGTGAGTTTGCAGACGAGAGTTCTAGATTTCTTTACCAGACGAGGATTTAGTTACTTCAAACTGTAACTGAACTGTCGCTATGGCCATTCCTCAAGAACCTTAAACCAGCTAACAGTGCTATTGCAAGCCTACAAGACAAGCTAACAGTGCTATATAGCCAGCCTTCAAGACTAGCTAACAATGCTAAGCCAAGCCTTGACCAGCTAGACCAGCTTCAAACGTGGGCAAACATCTCGAGACTGATCAGAGGACCTCCAACCTTCGTATCCTGGAATCAAGTATGAGTGTTCATCATCCATGCTGTACTAAAGCTCCACAGGAGCTCTCTTCAAACCCAAGTTTACAAAAGAGGATATAGCCAGCTGCAAGGCCCGACACTAACCTAGCACACCCAGAGCCTCCGAATCATTCTCCACCTTGATCTACTAACGCAGCCTCGCCACAAGCAAGATATATCACCCCTTTCCTTATTCATGACGAGGTGTGAATTATAGATCCTCAGTACCATGTTGTAACAGCGTATCGCAGAGCTAGTGCCAGGCAGAATACTCCTCTCCCTGCCCAACTATCATAAACCTCGCATTGGCACAAGAGCCGTTGACAGGACCAAACCATATGGTGCCACAACGGGGCATTGTCTCTAGTCAGAGAGGTTCAGATCCCCCTCTATTCTCAATGGTGGTAGCACCCATCCAGGTGAGGGAAACCTGACTGTTAAATACATCATTTTCCAGCCTGTACTACAACTGTGAAGTTATGCTTGTTGTGAACATAATATTTTACAAGGAACAAGAGATGACCATGTTGTCCCTTCACGTAAGAACTTGGGGTATTCCAGTTATTTCCCAGTTTTGTTCAACTCAAGTCTACAGTTCCTAATCCTGTCCACAACAAAGCATAATCAACAACAATGGCTCCCTTACAGGCAAGGAAGGAAGCTGCTAGCTCTGCTGCTGTCTGAAGACCCCTGTGTTTGTGCATGTGCGTGTGTGTGTGTGTGTGCAATGTCATTTCCGAAGTGTCTAATTAGGGCCTGGACGGCATTTCCCACAAGTCTCTACATCAAAGCCACCAGAGATGAAGAGCATGGTGACCTCGCACAACTCTGGATTGAATGTTTTCTTCTGCTTGGTCTTCCTCTTTCTCTCTGGTTCTCCGGCACAGCCCCTCTCTTTGAATCCTCACCGTTCACCTCTTCAATCTGCAGTGCAGCACGAGCGGAAAACATCCATCTCATTAAATGTCTTGCCATCACCCAGGGGGAGGTGACACGCACGCGCACGCGCGCGCACACACACACACACACACACACACACACACCAGGGGCAAGGGGACACAGCACTGTGTCAAGGTCCTTATGGATCACACTCAAAGAAAACACATTATTAGTGGAGCAGGCCATGCACAGCGGCCACAGTAAAAGTGCACCAGGGAGCAAAGCTACTCTCTGGGGAGAGTAACTGCTGTGACTAGCTCTTAGGTACGAAATTCCACAAAGGAGGATTAAACATAGACCCTGCGCACCAATCCTAAACCCGAACATGGCGGGTAGAGAATAGGGGAGGAGGAGAGGAGAAAGGATAGAGAGCGTGTGGTGCTTCCTCGCTCTTCCCTCAGTGAAACTACTGCACCACACAGCGAGAGAGCGGTGCGATAAAAATCGAAAGAAACTTCTCCAACAAGCAATCCCCTGGAAAACGTCTGTGGTGCAATATAAACAGCAGCATCTCACTTCAAAGAAAGATCCATTACAGCAAAATCCAACATTGACTGCTCGCAAGCTTAACGTTAATTGGTTTGCTGCCGGCGGCGCTAAGGAAAGCGTCCAAGACCAGGGGGGGCGATTACGACAAACAACTCGTCAAAGACGAACCGGTTCCTGTTCTTCTTCTGTCGTCGTCCTCGAACAACCCCATCGCACGCAGACGTCACGCTCATTAGATAGTGATTGAACGATTTATTTCTTCCTATATGAAAATCGGATTCTGAAATCAGGTTGACAAGTGTTTCTCGCTCCCCCCTTCCAATCAGAGCTTCCGGATAATTCCACGGCATGCCCTCGCCTGCCGCGCTGCCTACGACGGTAATTGATAATCATCACCGGGAGACAAGTGACAGCTTACATAGAGGCTGGAGTGGAGGAGAGCACTAGAACTAGATGATCGTTATTATCAGCTTGGCCCAAGTTAGTGAGGAGTGGGGCTCTTGGCAGCACTACAAAAGCATTTGGCCATCCTCCTCTGCATTAATACACTGCAGGCATCTGAACAGTAAAACTGGACCATCTGGACCGGAGAGGGAGACGTGGAAGACCGCGAGGAGAAAGAAAAAGTAGATGGAACTTCCCACAGATCAGAACTGACATGGATCCACACCATTTGGCAGGACACCAAGCTTTCGCGGCAAAACATCACCGACAGGACCTGATGCGCTGTGTGTGTGTGTGAGCGTGTCTGTGTGTGTTCATCTGTTCAATTACTGCAATTAGCCCAGACCCAAGGGCAAGCCAGGAGAAAAGTAAACATGTGGTAGGGTGCCTGGGCCCGTGATGCATCATCTTCAGTGTGAACATCTGCCTCGCCTGCCCAACGCACCAGGCCCTGGCACCAGACAGCCTGTGCAGATCCTCGCCTAGCTTCCCGTCACAAGCCCACACGCCGGCCATGGGCAGGGCTGCCTTTGTCCCTGGTTGTCCACAGTATGTTTGGGTTTCTGCTTGTGGTGTGTGTGTGTGTGTGTGTGTGTGTGTGTGTGTGTGTGTGTGTGTGTGTGTGTGTGTGTGTGTAGATGTATGGGTGTGAGGATGTGGATGTGTGTTTTGCTTCTTCAAAAGAGTGTTTCTCTTTTCTCTCTCCTGTTCTGCTCTGGGAACCAAGCCCCCAAAGGACATGCTGCAGAACCGTGTTGGGTCTTCTCATGAGGGGGTGGGAGGTGGAGAGGGAAGGGGAGGAAGATGGTGGTGGTGGTGGTGGTGGTGGTGGGGGTATTCACCACAGATGTACCGAGAAGACACAAAGAGCCTGAGTAATGCGTGACTGAGCTCACACTGTGGGCGCTGACGTTCTTTGTTCCGAAAAACAAGTGGAGGCTGTGAGGGTGACTGTACAGGCCTCTGTTTCCCTCCTGTCTGTTCCTCTGCAGACAGGACGACAGCAAGGCTGCCTTCAACCCTGACGGGGGAGAGGGTCATTTACAGATTCCAGGGAGGTGTTTGCAGTCCCGTCTTAGAAAAATGGGGGTTTGATGTTGCCAATATTGAGAGACAAAGACAGGAAAAGCATCTGAATTTAACATATTAAACAAATTGAGCTATTTTTTTTACAGACCAAAACAGTGTAAAACAACCCTTCAGTTGAAATGTGTCTAGTTCCAGTCAAGTCTCAAACCAATTATTTGGACAAAGGACATAATGTGGAGCCGCCTATGGACTCTAAATCTTAGTTATGTCCACATTCCTCTGTGCAAACTTCCTACAGCAGGCTGAGGTAGACCACTGATGCATGGGAAGGTTATGAAAAGGTCCTTATCCATTTTACACACGTATCAATACAACATGGTTAGAGTTATATGACACTAAAGGAATAGCAGCCTATATACTTGAGATTTACATATCTATCTCCAGGAAATGATTGGTAAACAAACTCTTAAAAAAGGTTCACTCTTTGTAATCTGTCTTTTGAAGCTATTGACAAACTCCGCCAACTGACCACATGAAACACAACTCAATTTAGTTTGTCACATCTCTAAGCGACAAACTCGAACTCGTCAAAAGCAGCTACGTACTTCACGGCAAATCAAAGCCCTCAAGAGTAAAGAGAGAAGGTTTGTTTGAACACGAGTGTTCATCGGCGTGTCGTCTTCCTCGGTGTCTCCTTCATGACCTGACAAGCCCGTGCATGTGTTTAGCGGTGAGAGTGTGAGGGTACTTGTGTGAACATACAAGAAAAAGGAGGGGGGGGACTGATCCACCCAGAGGAGGTTTCAGGTTTCTAAGGACGCATCCACCCTGCTCTCAGGCTCCGCAACACCACCTTCATCCAGATCCCTTTACTCTGACCCTCCCTCCACCAGGAACCACAACACCACCTTCATCCAGGTCCCTTTACTCTGACCCTCCCTCCGCCAGGAACCACAACACCACCTTCATCCAGATCCCTTTACTCTGACCCTCCCTCCACCAGGAACCACAACACCACCTTCATCCAGGTCCCTTTACTCTGACCCTCCCTCCACCAGGAACCACAACACCACCTTCATCCAGGTCCCTTTACTCTGACCCTCCCTCCACCAGGAACCACAACACCACCTTCATCCAGGTCCCTTTACTCTGACCCTCCCTCCACCAGGAACCACAACACCACCTTCATCCAGGTCCCTTTACTCTGACCCTGCTCTCAGGCTCCGCAACACCACCTTCATCCAGATCCCTTTACTCTGACCCTCCCTCCACCAGGAACCACAACACCACCTTCATCCAGGTCCCTTTACTCTGACCCTCCCTCCACCAGGAACCACAACACCACCTTCATCCAGGTCCCTTTACTCTGACCCTGCTCTCAGGCTCCGCAACACCACCTTCATCCAGGTCCCTTTACTCTGACCCTCCCTCCACCAGGAACCACAACACCACCTTCATCCAGATCCCTTTACTCTGACCCTCCCTCCACCAGGAACCACAACACCACCTTCATCCAGATCCCTTTACTCTGACCCTCCCTCCACCAGGAACCACAACACCACCTTCATCCAGATCCCTTTACTCTGACCCTCCCTCCACCAGGAACCACAACACCACCTTCATCCAGATCCCTTTACTCTGACCCTCCCTCCACCAGGAACCACAACACCACCTTCATCCAGATCCCTTTACTCTGACCCTCCCTCCACCAGGAACCACAACACCACCTTCATCCAGGTCCCTTTACTCTGACCCTCCCTCCACCAGGAACCACAACACCACCTTCATCCAGGTCCCTTTACTCTGACCCTCCCTCCACCAGGAACCACAACACCACCTTCAACCAGATCCCTTTACTCTGACCCTCCCTCCACCAGGAACCACAACACCACCTTCATCCAGGTCCCTTTACTCTGACCCTGCTCTCAGGCTCCGCAACACCACCTTCATCCAGATCCCTTTACTCTGACCCTCCCTCCACCAGGAACCACAACACCACCTTCATCCAGGTCCCTTTACTCTGACCCTCCCTCCACCAGGAACCACAACACCACCTTCATCCAGGTCCCTTTACTCTGACCCTCCCTCCACCAGGAACCACAACACCACCTTCATCCAGGTCCCTTTACTCTGACCCTCCTTCAGCGGGGAACCTGTGAGGTCTGGGAGGAGGGGAGGCCACTTTAAAATGTGTTCGTTCAGCAGATGCTCGTGTCAGAAGTGACATACGGGGGAGTCAAAGTCAAATGCTGAGCTCTGCTCATCCTCATCTCCTGGAAGTGGCAGCGAGTCCTGATCAGTTTGCAAAGGAGAACTCGGGTGTAGGCAGTTTGAAAACGCTCAACAACATCCTGAGTTTTTTTTAAACTAATGTCACTAGTGAATCACTTTCCATTTATGAGGTACAGTGTTATACATTCAAGTTCTCTCTCTGGGCACGAGTGAGTCCGTTACTGCTTGCTGTTCGAGAACGAGACATTCAGGAATTGATGCTGTGAGGAAGCAATGATGTCATGCTGATAGAGCACTCACTTTATCAAATGCTGCGGAATGATGCAGACACGTTGGACAGTACAGTCGTGTTTACAAACTAACGCTATCGTTTAGTAGGAGGAATCAATGAAAAGTAATGATGCACAATGCAAAAGGAAAACATATGAATGTCATATTAAACAGGTTATATTTATGTCACAACGGCTAATACTAACACTTGGATAGACATTTTCTTATTTTTCTCATGATTAGAATACACTGCAGTGACTGGCATCCAGGCGTTTTTGTTGAGTGGAATAATAAGTTAAAATGCATTTTATGTGTCCATCAAGTTTTACCAAAACAATGAATGTTAATATTTTTACAAAGCACAAAGACACAACAGCCAGATAAAGTAGAGTAACTAACAAACAACAGAACCTCTTCATACTCACCAACACAAACCAAAGCGAACCGTATACATATCCATTTAATCAGCAGAAGCTTTGGCGCTCCTAACCGCTCCATCATACCAATGGCCCAGGTAATTCTTTTGTCATCTTGGCGATAATTTCAGAAACATCTGTGGTGGTTGCTCAGAAAATGTCCCGAAGCACTTGCAAATAATTGTGAGAAAGCGTCCCTCGCTGTAAAAAAATATTTATCGGGCGTACAAATTCGTGTTTACGTCGTCATTTTAGGCTGTTGAAATGAAATGCTTGCCAGGACAAAGTGATATAGCTAGCTATAGAGAAGGAGGGGGATTCGACGTATCCTCCACATGAATGGCTGGCTCCTTTCATGATTTCCGCTTTGATTGATATCCGACGGACCTAAAAAAAATTTTTTCCCGCATTAGTGGAAACCTTAACTCAATAATGCACATTATTCGCAACTACCATCTCGTTTTTCAACGCTCTAAATGTGGCGTTCTACGCATTGTGTGCATAGCACGTACCAGATACGTTTACTTTTCATTCGAGTGCCTAGTAAAGTGTCACAATGAGGGTTCCCCCAAACGACACTTTTCTCTGAAGGCTTTTCAGCAGCAAACCTACAGTCGTGACTTCACACTTCGTGACAAAATTGTTGTTGATCCGTATCTTGTGTTTCTTGAAGAATACCCGTCGAGAGATGACCGCTGAAAAATTAGCACTGTTAAACAACTTTATATTTGTGAGTTTGCTACCTAACTACTACCAATAATTCGTCATACATATGCATTTGGTCTATGCACAAATGGTTGTCCACTTCAATTCAAAATAACACATATTTCTTTACCAATGTCTCCATCCCGTTTAGGGATTCTTGATCGAATACATTGTCTCAAAGATGCCCCCGCATGGAGAAATGGCATTATTGCACTTCATTTTTTCTTGTCGTTTTAAATGAAATTTATTTTAAATTTATATAATTACTGTGAGTGTGTACTAATCGTGATCTGATAATGATTACTTTTCGTAGTTTTATTCACTAATACACCAGTGAAATTCACGTCTTTATAAACTCTCATCGCTAAAAGGCACCGCTGGGATTCGAACCCAGGATCTCCTGTTTACTAGACAGGCGCTTTAACCAACTAAGCCACGGCGCCGCCCGGAACTCTAATGACATAAAACGGTTTATATTCGTGACACATTGAAAGGTTTTATTATGTCATAGTGTGTAGACGATTTTCAATTTGAATTAATAGACAAGAGGAGGGGGCTGTGGATGGTATCTGGTTGGTGTCTTCAATCGGCAGAAAACACACTTCGTGATCAAGTCGGAAGTCTCCACTCTAGAAAGGGAGAACGGCTTTCCACACTCCTCACACTGAAAGTTAAACAGTTAAAAAGGTGCTCTACTTGTAGTTGTTAACAGTTATTTCAGGAATCAAAAATTCATAATTGACTTCACATAGTAAGGGTTATCAAACGTTTCATCAAGTGTTCTTAACTTAAATAGTAAGCCAACCTTTAGTACGTGAAAGCCCATTCCTTGAGCTTTCCTTTTCTCAATAACTTCAGGTATCTGTTCAGAGTTCTCTATATTCCACAATCTTACAGTTGAATCCTGCACAGACAGTAAAACAAACATCCAGTTGCATTACAGTGGGAAAACATTTGGAAACACAGCCACAGGGTTTGTGTCGTACTAAGCTGGAAATCCAGTAAACACGACTGACAGTCATGTGACAGTGTACAAAAGTGACTCCGCACTGTAGGTTATCCTTATCAATCATTTACTGAGCAGTGAGTTGGGTCATCACGGCTCATGACACTGAAGACACACACCTTTGAGGCAGAGGCCACCCACTTTTTGTCAGCGCTGATTGACACATCAGTCACCCAATCCAAATGTCCCTGGGAAATCAAAATTAGTAAGGTAAAAGAGAAAGCTAACACATTGCAAGCTACACATTTCATTTGGACGAATGTGAAAAGTAGGATATGTGTTCTCGAGGAGGAGAAACAGTACAACCATCCTTCAGGTCACCTTCAAGACGAGCGTTCTGCAGGAAGCCGCCATGTCCCACACGGCAACCGTTCTGTCAAAGGCTCCCGACACCAGGACAGACGCTGGTCACATTTAATCAACAAAACAGAGCGAACACTGTTCATCCCGTATAAAGAAGTTACATTATGGTGCGGGAGCCATAATTGGTTTTACAAAGCAAGTAGAGCAACGTCAAAATTCTGGTCGTCGGTACTGACAAGGACGTAGGTTTGATTATACACTTTCTGAAAAACATCAAATATGCCCCCCCACCCACCCACCCACCCACCCACTTAAAAAAATACATTACAAGTTCACAACACATCAAAACAATTAATAATAATTAAAAAAATACAGTATAGTATAAAAAATCCTATGAAAATATATAAGGACTCTCAAGAAGGTCAAGACAAAGAGCTTCTCTACACAGTTCAAGCTTACAGTCGTTGGAGAAGACACATGAGCTGATGCTGCCTTCGTGGCCCCTGCTCAGCATGGCCCCGCCACCGGAGCGAAAGGACCCCTGATGGACGTCCCACAACTGCAGGGTTTTGTCCCACGATGCACTGCAAAGCAAGTGGCCGTTGTGGTTGAAGCTGCAGCTGGAGATCACATTAGTGTGGTTGCTGTAGGGGGTGGGGGGGGGGGGGGAACAGGATGGGACTAGTTAAGGAGTGGCGTAGCCTGAGAGAAACCACACTTAGAGTGCGAAGATATACGCTAGCTTGATTGTGAGAGTTTAGAGGACAAGCAGAAAAGCATTAATGCCATGTAATCAGATGATAATGAGTGAGAAGCAAGCAAGGCTGGCGTTTGTTAGGCCCACATAAAGGCAGACACGATGTAAGCCTGTCACATGACCCACAACAACGCGAACACACAGAAAATCCAACATCAAAACACGAAATCCCTTCCCAACACCACAGACTCTATTTAGCAGGGATCGACACCTAGCAACAAAGCACTACTATACTTCTTTTTTAGGTAACATCTCTAGGCTCACGGCCAGACAGCAGTGGGTCTTTCTGCTGTGAGGGGATTAGACCAGCTTCCTGTGGTCATGTCACAGATTGGGCAGCGGCATTGCCCAGGCCCAGATCAAGACCCAGGAGGGTGCAGCGTGGAGACCACTGCTTTCAACCACTAATAAATACACTTCCCCTCTCTCCTCCTCCAGAGCCCATTCAAAGTGACAAATGGAATCAATGACCGCGAGAATCAATGATATGCAGATTTGTGGTAGGATAGGATAACTTGAGTGTATTGATGAAAGTATTGAGTTGCTTTGACAGTCGTGCATATAATGTGGGAGCCCTCCTTAAATAACTATTAATAAAAAATGATATCTGTGTGAGAAGAGGGTTTTTTATTTTATTTTATTGGTTGAAAGTGTGTTACACTGCCTGTAATGCTGTCGAAATGTTATCAGAAGTCCTAAATATAATTTGAGTCGCATCCACAATTGCACACGTAAACATCCTGATCTGAAAAATGCTGAGTAGCTGTAACGCCAGACTTCTGTACCTATTTATAGCCAGTGTGGTCTTGTTGGATACCAGGTCCCACAGTTTGATAGTCGTATCGTTAGAAACGCTGGCCACTCGCTGGCCCTGTGGATCAAACCTGCACTGAGTAATAGTTGACTTGTGGTGACCTGTAAGTAGAGAGAGACCCACAAATCACCCATCTAGTCTTGGCTGGCCTGTAGCTATAGCCTACAGTATACAGTGTGTGAAATCAACAAGGACAATTCTCACTACTGAATCACAGGTTTACCTTTAAGGTAAAAGACCCGCTCTCCGGTGTCTGTGTTGGTGAGGTAGATGGCGTTCTCTTGGTCTGAGGCGGACACCACTAGCTTCCCATCCCCCGAAGCGCTGCAGGAGGTCACAAAGCCTCCATGAGGTGCTGTCCACTGCAACACACACACACACACACACAAACACACACAGCAGGACAAGACCCTTCACCGAAACGAAAAGTACCATGACCAATGCGAGAGATTCACGACCTTTAGTGTGAAAACCAACCCATCGTGTTTAATTACCGTTAGCCTATGCAAGGAGTGGAAATGTGTTGACAGAAGGGTAATGAGAAGGTGAGTGTGAGGGGATTAACTGAATGGATTTACTATTATCTTTCCTGTCTCCAGGTCCCAGGCAACAAGGGTTTTGTCCAACGATGCTGTGAATAGCCTGTTGGGATGAGTAAGACAGAGGAATCGCTAATCACTTAATTAAACACAAAGCAGCTGTCCCAAGAAATAGGATTCAATGAGCAGCTATGTGGGAACATAAGGGGCACTGTAGCATTGCCAGTTAATTGTAATCAGTGAATTCTTTTGTGGTTATGGAGACTACATTTCTGGGCAACCCATGGATACAGTTCACTGAGCGAGCTCGACTACCAGGGTTACCTGGCAACCGTGTGTGTGCCGGTAGAGAGCACAAACAAAGAGCCAGAAAAATAAAAAAAGAAGGGGAATGGAAAATGTGATTGGAGACCTGGTGTTTATGACCATGGGGAGTCACACACACAGAGCATTTGACTCCAGTTGCTAATAATGTTGTTGTGAATTGGTTCAATCTGCCAAAATGCTACAATTCAGATGGAATACACCCTTTAGAAAATACATAGAAAGGAGAATTGTACTATTGTACTGCACTGAATTAGTTGATTTGTTGACAGGCATTCTGGCAAGGAGATTAATCCAGCAGCATGTGATGTTCCAGAGAGCAAAGGATTTGCATCAGGAATATTGTTTATTCATGAGGCATACTGATTTTAAATTTACATACAAACAAGGGCTCTGTTCATGGGCTTCAGACAGTATCATGGTAGGTAGCTTACCTGTTCTTCTTCGGAACCAAGGTACACTCAGTGATGGCAGATTTATGCCCACCTTTGAAAACCTGTAAGGAGGTCCCAGTATCAGAATCCTGCAAGGGGTCAAAGAAGTTGGTTATGCTTTGTGCTAGCTTCATGGCTACGCCTGTATTCTGGAAGGTGCGATGGATCAATAGCAATAAACTACATATTCCATATCCTCAAGTTACAGGAAGGGCCTACTGTGCAATATGTTTATGTGTGAGTTGTTATTTATTTAGCAGTTGTTATCCCCAAAAGGACATGGAATACCGGGAATTTGAACCTGCAACCTCATAATCTGCAGTTAAGCACTCTAACCACTGAGCTTTACCCCTCCTCAGAGATAATTAGTTTGTTCATCCTAATAAAATTATTCCGATAGCTGTGTCTGAGGTAATAGGATTATAATTTGTCTCAGTGAGATATTGCTTTGACGTGCTTGTAATTACCCCGCGAGGCATACCCAGAGTGTGGCAGTCTTGTCATGGGAGCTGGTCAGGACTCTCGTGTCATCAAAACAGAAGTGACAGTTGCTGACTGCATCTGTATGACCCCTGAACACCTTGATGGGAATCTGCAGAGAAATTAATCAAACAATCACATGGCTACCCATTACAACGGTTGACAATTTGCCAGGTAATCTCAAAACGTTGGAAGTGCAATAATGAGAATGTCCATCATGGAAAACAGTTCAATTACAACTCAATCAATAACCCATCTGTTAAGTCTACGCTCCTGTCAGAAATGTCAAGTTTGGTTGAAGTTTGGCCACCTGCCAGAGCTGGTGCACTGCTGCTATCCGTGCATGTTGGACAGATGGTGAAACTTCACACGGCAGAATGCCCCTACTAAGCTCTTTCCGTTTTAATGTTTACCAGCAGGTTTTATATGGAAAACGCTTCGCTAGCTAGGATTAGCTGGCAAATTCGGGTTACCTGGGAAAGCGCTTCATGCTGCCAAAGCGAAACAGTCTTTTCTTGCTCCTTACTGTCATCGTTGTTCTCGTCATTTGTTTCATCGAGCGACAAAGGGTCGATATTTTTCAAAGCCATTTATTTCTTATAGCGGAACAATCGGATATATTATCGCTGTTTAATTACCATAAATAGTACTTGTATCAAGGTAGTCAAGTTCACTCCAAAGTTTGCAACCCCAGGGGGTGGGTTACTATGGTAATATTGGAAGAACACACATCGAGGCAACCGTGTAAGCGGGTGGTCACAGTTAAATGCAATTTACTCTTCCATGTAGGCTATAACTTGAACAGACTGTTTGAATTGAACAGACATTATTTGCTCTATCTGTAAAATAATGTAGTAGCTAGTATTGGGAGCAAGTTGTTTAAAAAACACTGTTTCATAAAAAACAGCAACACAGCAAAAAAAACACTTCGTAATGACAAAATCAGCTATTATTTATTATTAAGGAGACAACAAGAATGCTTGACAAAAAAATCAGTCATAAAATATTTTTTTCTCATGCTCATCATTCTCATTACATGAGAATCGCATGGCAAATGTATGTCCTTATGTATTGAACAATACTGAACAATAAAGGATTCAAAGTACAAACATCAGTAGTCCTCACAGAGGACAGATTGTCCATCTAGAGATTCAGGTTCACTTCTGCCCACTGATGTTTTTCAACCTGGAACAGAAAGACAAGACAATATCTTTAAAGTAAAAACAAAGCACGGTAGAAAATACAACTGCATTTCCCAGAATCCTTTTGGGCTACAGCAAGTGATGACCTATGACCTTTTGAGCAGCTCTTCTGTAGACGGCCCCCCTGAGTCTCCGTCTTCCTCGCTGTCCGTTTCGCTCCCGTCAGAGGAGCTGATGACGATCACCTCCTTCTTATTCTTCTTCTTCCCTTTGTGTTTTTGCTTCTTGTGCTTCTTCTTCTGCTGTAAAAGAGAAGAAGGAAATGTAAGGGAGAGAGAGAGGGGGAGAAGACATGCAGAAATGGTCCGAGCCAGGATCAAACCCAGGGAGCTGAGTGGGCCTCAGCAGGTGCGCTACGCGTCCTAACCAGCTAGGTACCGGGACGGGGATACCAGGTGAGGTACCGGGGCGGGGATACCAGGTGAGGTACCGGGGCGGGGATACCAGGTGAGGTACCGGGGCGGGGATACCAGGTGAGGTACCGGGGCGGGGATACCAGGTGAGGTACCGGGGCGGGGATACCAGCTAGGTACCGGGGCGGGGATACCAGGTGAGGTACCGGGGCGGGGATACCAGGTGAGGTACCGGGGCGGGGATACCAGCTAGGTACCGGGGCGGGGATACCAGGTGAGGTACCGGGGCGGGGATACCAGGTGAGGTACCGGGGCGGGGATACCAGGTGAGGTACCGGGGCGGGGATACCGGGTGAGGTACCGGGGAGGCGATACCAGAATGAATCTCTTTCCAGACGTACCTTTTTCTCCTTCTTGTGTTTGTGCACCTTCTTGGCTTTGTGTTTCTCCTTGCACTTCTTCTTGTGTTTCACCTGCTTCGCAGAGGGACTCAAGGATGGCCGGCTCCCTTCAGCTAAAAGTGAACAAAAGAAGCCACGTCTGGTTATATAAATCTTGATCGAAAACGTTTAACATGTACGGACTCAAGTACACTACAGCAGAGGAGTAGGTTTAATTATAAATGCCTCTTTTTGAAAACAGAAAGAAAATACAATTATATTTCAACAGCCACGTACCCAGTTATATATATTTTCTGGTTCCATTTGAAAACAATATTAAATCATACTTTTTATGGATGAAGGGGGTGGGAGTCGGGGGCCAAACTCCTCCTCTTCCTGTGATGGAGGGGGAGGGGCAGAGGCGGCAGGGGCGGAGCCTGCAGAGGCTGTCTGCGCTTTGGTGGAGGTCAGCTCTTGAATAAGGACAAGCAACACAGGGTTAAACACTGTCGTCATCTATTTACCAACTTTCCAATATTCTCTTCAAGATTTCCAATATTCTCTTCACCTAGACTAACTACTCTTTTGCAGGCATCAAAAGAAGCACTTAGGATGGGTGACTCACAAAATTGTTTGATTTTACTGCTCTGTACCATGCATGATTTTAATTGAGATGTTATTGTTGCACTGTGGTTAAGATACTATTATTGTTGTTCACTGAGCCTGGTAGCTGAGATGTGGTTACCTTGCGATGTCATTAGTAAATACAGACTGTTCCTTGACCCTGACCAACGAAAGAACTATGGAAGTAGAACCATGGAACCATAGAACCAATGGACTTCAGATACATGGATTTTTGATCTTCTACTTTCTAAAGGAAGTATTTGTACGTCGTTTTGGATAAAAGTGTTACGCAAATCTATGAATTCTCGCCAGGATTTGAAAGAAAAAGCAGTGAGCTTTGTGTCACATCACCTGTGTGGTCGGGTTTGGTCTCCGTCCGTAATGAGGCAGCGGCAGTTTTGTTGTTGATGTTGAACAGGCTGGCCAGTACAGAGTCAGCCGTGCCTCTCCCGCCCTCTCCCTCCTCCTCCTCCTCTTCCTCCTCCTCAGACGAGGATGACTTCTCGTCTGAAGAACTGACGAAGATGGCTTTGAACAGGTCCATGGATGGCCTGCTCTCTTCCTCCTCCTCCTCCTCTTCCTTCCCAGCTTCCTGCTGTTCCTGTTCCTGTGGACACAGTGGACGACAGTGAGGACAGCACATGGTTGCAGAACATCACTGAGTGCTCGCACAACAGCAGAACCATACAAAACATAAGCGCCTTGGGGGTCAGATGGCTGAGCGGTTAGGGAGTCGGGCCATAAATCAGAAGGTTGTTGCCAAATTACGTCATGTCCTTGGGCAAGGCACTTCACCCTACTTGCCTCGGGGAGAATGTTCCTGTACTTACTGTAAGTTGCTCTTGATAAGAGTGTCTGCTAAATGACTAAATGTAAATGTTAACATATGCAACCCGAAAACCACGGTTTCGCTGCAACATTGTCTTTACCTTTTGCACGTCAACATAGACTTGCATAGAAGCCAAATTTGGCTATCCACCATCATGCATTCAGTTAGCCAAAGCTGGTTCACCCTAGGCGCCCATGAATAATTCACAACCGCAAAAACACGCAAAGGCCAACCGGGTAACCCGATCGACTGTTGTCAACCGTCCTACAAGGACAGACACAACGCAGGACGTTCGCGGTACCTTGGAGGCGGGGTCTGGTGTTGAGGCTGAGGCGGCTGGATCGTCCTGGGCCCCGGAGGCCCCAGAGGCCCCAGAGGCCTCGCTACGAGCCGCGCTGAGGAACTGGCTGAGAGGATCCTTCTCTTCCTCCGCCTTGACAGACTGGTCCCACCTGGACCTCTTCCCAGGCTCCGAGGGCTTGGAAGAGGCTTAGAAGGAGACAGAAACAGAGCTAGGATCACTAGATGATGTACACATGTTGGACATGCTAACACCACCAGCTCGTGTTCGGTTTGGAAAACAAAACACGGTTAGCTTGAGCCGAGGGCCAGGCGAGGCGGGGTTCTCTTCTGTACCTGGTGGAGGAGGCCCAGCGGCGGCCGTAGGACTGTCCAACACCGTCAGGAAGTTGAAAACTGAGAATTGATCTCTCTTTACTTTGGGCATCCCCACTATTGCAGATCTGGGGAAACCAACAACAGAGCGGTTAAGGGAAGTATGACATGGGTGTGTGGTTCTGTGTGGGTGTGTGTGTGCTTTCCTGTGTGTGTTTTCCTGTGTGTATATGTGTGTGTTTTCCTGTGTGTGTGTCTTACCCAGGGTACGGGTCGGGGATGTTGAACCTCTTGCAGAGTAGTGTGTCAGGGTGCCATTCAAACGTGTCCCTGGTGAGCTTGCCAAACATCTTCATCTTCACGGCTGCCTGCTTGTCATCCACATCGTTCTGAACACGGGGAAACAAACGTGCAGAAAAGAGGAATGCTACAAAACATACTTGGAACTAAACTGGCAAAGACCAATGGTGGTCAATATTCATCTGTGCCAAAGTAAGATAAACAAATTCAGAAAAACTCAAAATCATAAAAGGTCTTTACTTCACAGAAATGTACTTCCCATTAACAGATTTTACTGTCATTGTTATACTACTTTAACAGTTCAAATTTTGCTATGTCATGTTTTGGTGCATATCACCTCTCTTTCCTCCTGAGAGAGACAATCTCTTGGTCCCATTAACAGACTATACTGTCATGGTTATACGACTTGAAAGTTCATTTTGCTGTGTCATGCACAGCATGCATCACCTCTCTTTCCTGCAGAGATAGCTTAGCTCCTCATCACATTTACCAACTTTATAGTTGTTGCTAATAGCACAGCAACTTGCTACACCAATTGAACAGCTAAGATTTTGCTCTGTCTTGCTTTGGTGCTCATCCCTTCCACTTCCTCCTGCAGACAGCCTACCTCTTGGTCACGGGTCACCTCCACCTTGTCCCCGACCTCCTCGGTTTTCCCCCGGGTGAAGCGAGAGGACAGGGAGGAGCTGCTGGGCTTGTAGAGGAGGGCGGCGCGGACAAACTCGTCCCTCTCCCGGCCCCTCTCCCACTCTGTCATGGCAGGGTCCAGACTCTGTTCAAGAGCATCTAAGGACGACGAAGGCAACAAGAGACGCAGTCATGCTCCAGTTCGACCCTCCCGTCCTATCTCGTAGTAGTAGGCGGGGACATATACTGTAAATACTAGGTACTGTATTTGTTCCGACAGAGAAATACGATAAAGATTCTAGTCAAAGGCAAAAGTCTCCACCTTTGTCTCCCTGTTTGATCTGGTTGATGTAGAGCTCGTAGCGCGCCTGCTTGCTGGGGTTCTTCTCGAAGGGCTTGAAGGCCTGTCCGGCCTGGGCCTGGGCGGTGGGGCCGCTCCAGGCTGCAGTCACAGCTTGGTGCTCCTGCTCCCCAGGGGGCTGGAACCTCCCGGCCATGGCCTTCTGGGCCGAGGCCCTGGCCGCCGCGGCCGCCACGCCAGCAGACACCATGGCGGAGTGTGACCCCACCGAGGGGACAAAGCTGGCAGGTCCTGGTCCGCTGGAGGGTGTGGTGGCGGCGGCGGTGGTGGTGTTGCGTAGAGAGGCAAGTTTCTCTCTGTCTTCTGATTTTAGAAGGTCGAACACAGAGCTGGGTCCTGTGAAGAGCAAGGCTGATGGATGATGATAGAAATGATACTCAAGCACGCCTGTGCAGGTGCACGCTCTTGCACCTACACACTAACACCAGCTCACACACACACACACATATACCTGCTCACACACACACCTGCTCTGTCACACACACACACACACACACACAGCTGATGTACCTTGCAGTGCTGACTCCCCCAGCATATCCCTTCGGTGGGCTGAGTCTAGCTGGTGCCGGCCTATCGGCTGGCTCTGCTCCTGGGCCATGTGACCCCTGGAGGTCTTCAAGGCCTGGGCCACGATGGGGCTCACGCTGGACATATCCACCACCGGGCGGAAGTAGTGCACTGGCCGGTAGTCCCTGGGCAGGATGGGAGGGGGGAAGATCTGGAGGGATGGATGGAGGGAGGGTGCAGACAGAACACCAAACAGACGAGGTGAGAGGAAAGTTTTGTCAAGATCAGACATTCTGTGAGAAGGAAGGCGCAGGAAGAACATACGTTTCTTTCCTTTTCAGTCTCTGAGGACAGGGTGAATCCTTCCAGAATTTTACCAATGTAAGAGGCATCTCTGCTGTAGTCTGAAAACAGATTTAACACAGTATTCAATTAAGAGTTGGTTGTCGTCGTCGTCCCCCCTTACATATAAAGTTGAAACTCAAACATTGACACCGTACACACCCATTCGTAACCATTTGAACCCCACAGACTTTCAACCCTAAAATGCCATCACACACCTTTCTTTTTCTTGTACTTTTGGGGGGCGGTCCAGCCATACAGGCCGTCCCCTGGCTCCTCCCCTCCCAGCACCTTGTCGTAGTTGGACATGGTGTCGCGGTGGTAGATGTCGTCATCGTCGTCCTCCATGGCTCCCACTCCGAACGCCTGTTGGTGACACACAAGGTATTGGGTCACACACCGGCTGACCAATCACAAACAGACCCCAGAGCCTTATGGTCCGGCCAGAGGCCAGAACCAAGACTTCCAATCCAACTCTCAGAAACAAACTTCATGTGGTCAGAAAGACACAGTATTGGAACACAGACTTCCTGTAGGGGATAAGTTCAGCTTAGAGGTGGAGCACAGCATGTGACCGTACTTGAAGAGGCCCCAGGTTCAAATCTCTGTACGTCGTTTTATCCATCAAGTCTGGTAAAACAGTGATCACCTGTCCAGCCACTCCGCCCCTGCGTTTGGGCCCCTGCCGGTTGTCGCCAAACAGGCTGCTGGCCCGGTCTGAGTCCATGGTGAACAGGTTGATGTTGCCCGACCCACCGCCCCCCATCAGCGCCTGCTGGGGGTTCAGGCCTTGGTAGCCCAGCCCTTTCACGTCCACCTTGGGGGTGAAGTCAATCGGAACGACGTCCTTGGGGGCGAAGGTCACATCCACTGGAGCAAACTCGCCATCGTCCTCCTGTAGGTTTAGCAAATTTAATGAACGAAGCAAGTTATTAACGTCTTCTAATTTGATTACGTTAATTATTCATAGTAATGTCAATGTATATATTGATATGTTCAAGAGTAAACCGTCGATTTTGTTAGTGAGCCGTTACAAGAATCAGAATCAGAAGGGATTTTATTCTGCCATGAATGTTTGCACAGACAAGGAATTTACTTTGGCAGAAATGTGCATACATTAAACATATAGGAATCTTGAAACTTAAATATGTGGACTAACTATACAAAAGGAGCAAAGTCTAGCTAATACTAAGGGGATTTAGAATAAAAAATATAATATAAGTAGTAGTAGTGCAAAGAGAAGGATACAATAGTGCAAATTGCAATGTGCAGGGTGTCATGTGCAGATTGTGATTTTAAAAGTAACACTTACCTCAGATTCTTCAGAGCCATTTGGTGGCAAAACACATCCATAGCCTCTTCTAGCTGGTTCTGTGAGCACAATTAGTTTTTAAGAGCGCTGCCTTCTTTAACCTGAGATATAGATAATCACCGATCAAGCTGAATGCGTAGCGACATGGCTGGTATCAGCATCAGGAGGGAAAACTTACCCTCCTTCTGCCGAAGGGCCTTCCTCTTCACCCGTGGCCCCACCCCCTGGCCGTCCTTCCACCCCATCTTCCTCAGTAGCTCCACCCCTATGGACGACCTACCAATCACAGCAGCAACAACACTGACCGGTTAGAGAAGTCATTGCAGCATCTTCACACTGATCACAACGAAACTTTTAAATCATGTGAAGTGATCATAACAACAAGGCTTTCAAATATGAAGCTTGTTTATTACTTGGCTGGCGAGACCAGATCTTCCAGAAGTGTGTCACCAGGTATGGGGGCAGACATGGAGGTAATAGCCCTGGCCTTGTCCCTGATCTGATCCCTCCTCCTGGATGCAAATTCATCTGTGGTCGTGATCTCTCTGGGCGCGATACCATGCTCCCCAAGGTCCTGGAGTTATCAGTAACACGAGGAGAGTAAGAGATGCCATTAAGTAAATAACATAACTGACTGTTAGGAGTCTAGGGTGACAAACGCTTTGTCTGGCAGGGTCATTTATGTTTTGTTAAACTTGCATACCTCCTCGTCCATGAAGTCTTCCGGTCTGGCATTTTTTTTCTCCGCTTTTTGCTGTCTGGATGAAAGAAAGGTCGAAGGTGTCCACCCTGCAGAATGAAACGATTCGTTGCTATCATCCTATTCGGTATGTTTCGCTTCTAACTCGTGCTTCCCATGGCATGTAACGGTCTGAACAAACCTTCTTTGGTGCCGACAGTGTTGAAGTAGCCCGCGGAGAAGCCTCCGGTGAAGGCTCCGTGAAACCTCTGGTAGCGACCCTTCTCATCCTTCACCGTCTGGTCGTGCAATGGAACTGGCCTTTTCAGGGGCTCGTCTGCAAAACATGCATCACGATTACATTGCACAGTGTATTCATCAAAAAGACATGCTCTGTGCTCAAAGATGATCATTTCAACTCCCTTTCTGTGACTATCTAGGTTCTTTCCACAAGAACCAAGATGGTTTGGGTTAGCTGGCTCGTTAATTTAAGGGACATTCCGACGAGAGTCAGTGTTCCGACTGTCCCACTGTCCTACAACTGTATGAACTGGGTCAGTATCAGTGGATGGTCAGCGGGTTAGCTTGCTGGCTACGTAGAGAGCTACTAGTCTAGGGCGGTGAGTAAGGCCAGTGATATTTATCCTCACCATTAATAACTATTAGTACAGGCATGGGAAAACACATAATCTGATTCACTATGAACACGCTCTTACCTTCCTCGAGAGGCTCTAAAGGTATGCCATAAGTAACAAAATCCTCATCGTTGTCGCTGTCGGACGCCATGTTTGTTTCACTTGTTACGCTAACTACGGAAGCCCATTAGGTCATGAACGTTTTTTCCGAACCTGTTAAACTGCTAAACGAGTTTTTGATAGACATTGCGAGTTTCCCCCCCGTACCTTGTCTGCCTGAGGGTGGCATAGGTGGTCTCAGCTTCAGGCCTTGCATATCGTATAACAACTTTATATATGTATATTTTAAGATATTATACAAATGTTAATACGATCAATTATTTTGCCCATTTTGCCCGGTAAGTAAGTAAGTAAGTAAGACTTTATTTATATAGCACATTTCATACAAGAATTGTAGCTCAAGGTGCTTTACATAAAATCAATAAAAACTATAAAAACAATAATACAAGTGATTAAAGTCATAATTAAAATAGCAACAATAATATAACTAATAAAAGGAGTAAAACCCTTCTAAGATAAAATTACTTAAATGCTTCGGTAAAAAGGTAGGTTTTAAGCTGTCTTTTAAAAATGTCTAGCGTGTTTGCTTCCCTAATATTTATGGGTAATTTGTTCCATAGTTTTGGGGCGTAATTAGCAAAGGCCGAATGACCAATCTTGTTATGCCTGCTTTTGGTGACCTCTAATAGGCCTGCATTTGATGATCGCAGTGTTCTAGCTGGTGTGTAGTTTATAAGGGAGTTAGCAATGTAGCTAGGTCCTTGTCCGTGTAGAGCTTTGTATGTGAGGAAAATGACCTTAAAGTCCATTCTGAAAGTGACAGTTTTGGTTAATAATCTAGCTGCAGAATTTTGAATGAGCTGTAGTCTTTCAGTGGTTTTTTAAGACCAGTGAAAAGTGCGTTACAGTAGTCCAGCCGGCTGGATATAAAAGCATGAATTAACTTCTCTGCATCATTTTGGTTTATGAATGGTGGTACCTTTGCTATATTCCTCAGGTGAAAGAAAGCTGTTTTGGTCACTTTATTTATGTGAGAGTTGAAATTCAAATCTGAGTCCAGGATTACACCGAGACTCGTTAGAGACTCGAGACTCGGTAATGTTTATTGCCGTACATCATTGCATATACCTACAGCCTACAGTATTTCCAAATACACTTATTTCACACCAAATACATAATATCTGCTATCTGAAGAGGATTTAAAAACAATACAACCACAAATCACATCCATGCGAAAAAGAGTGTAAGAGAGGGGGCACTAATACCTGTGTGTGTGTGTGTGTGTGTGTGTGTGTGTGTGTGTGTGTGTGTGTGTGTGTGTGTGTGTGTGTGTGTGTGTGTGTGTGTGTGTGTGTGCAACACACAGACTGAGACGTTGGTGGGAGAATACCATCCCAGAGCAGAACAGTGGTTATCAAATGTTCAGCCAGAGCACACAGTACTCCAGAGTTTGTTTGCTTTGAACCTGAAATCATTGACATTCCTGCTGTTGTAAAAAAAAAAAAAAAAAGAAGACTGCAAGAAAACCAAACTCAGCACAAAATCACATCAAGATAACAATGTCAAATAGGCCCCCAGACACACAAAAAAAAATCTTCCTCGCTCTTTACTTCGCAATACAACCTCCCCCTAAAAGTTGAAAACCTCTCTCTCCAAAGGGATAATCGTGACCTTAATCACCTTTTTCTCTCTACTCACAACAGCCATGACAGTTTGCTTGAAGCCCAAGCAGAGAAACAAGATATAAGGTGGAATATTGACCCCTGGAGAATATTCTAGACCTTCCTTGAGGTTAAAGTTTGGGTCTAAATTGATTATTATTCATAACTCAATTATAATTGAGTTATAAAGTCAGTGCCCACTGACCACCAGAGATCTGGGTTCAGGAGGTTACACTATTGGTGTTATATATTGTCCTCGTTACTTCGTTCTTTGGAAACCAAGTTGCGATCAGGTTTCTTGAGTCCACAAGTCAAACTTGCTTACTTTGATAGCTCCCCCAGTGAAGGTCACTTGGAAAAGACATTGTTCGCTTTCAAAAAGTGGTGTCTAAATCAATATGAGTCATCTGTCTCAGTGTAGCTATCTATTATTTGAGGGTTGGGCCTATTGCTGCACAGTAAACGCCACCTGGGTGTTGACCATAGTTTAACCTCCCACTCTGAAGAACCACTCGAGTCCGTCCGTCCGCTCTTGGTGCTTAACACGTGCCAGATCACATCCTTGCTGTCCCTTAGGACAAATCCTTTTGCAAAAAAATAGCCTGTTTCAAAACCAGAGGGGGGACTCTAACTGTGAAAGGGTAGATAGCTGACCCCCAGTTCCCTGCAAAACCCCCTGGAGATCTGGATAATTCAACAAATGCCTTGTGGTGATAGTTTAACCCTTTCTCACATGAATGAAAACACACTCACACGATACAAACACACGCCCACTTCTTCTCCAATACCACTTAGCATGAGGATATGGAACTCCAAATTCCGATCTGACATCTGGCTATGAACCAACTGGCTTTGTCCTTGAATCTACAGACATGTTTTCTTGAGGGCCCCACGCCAACATTATGAACAGCCGTCTCACAGTAAAGAGACATAATAAAAATCCTATTGGCTGTGAGGATCAGACAAGGACAGTTGTAAAAGTGTCTGCAAGGTGTGTCACCTGTGATTCAGCATGATCTGACCTGGCTATGAGGCTGGCATGTTCCTTGGCTAAACTTCAGCCTATCCAACATGATCCCACCCTTCTAAATTAGAAAAGGTTAATGTCAGTTTGGATGCAAGCATCTGCTAAATAACTAAATTTTTATACTCAGCATTGACTGAATTTGTGCCTAAATTATGTACTGAATATGAACTTAAATATGAACTATTCTGCAATGTGTTCAACTCAACAGATGTTGGAGTGTAACTGTTTATTCAACATGTACATTGAGAAAGGTAAAGGTAAGCATTTTATGAATTGCTTGTCAATACCTGTGACAAGGCCGCACACTAAAGAAGTCGTCCCTATTCTGTCCACTAGGTGGCGGACACTACCCGTGGTGGCAGAAGTTTGGCATGCGCGCTAACCCTGCAGCTCCTGATGTACCTTGGGTCTGTGCTCCCATTTGCCCCTTGAATTACACCACATCAGCATTCAGTGTCATCATATTCAGTCAATGTAGCTTGGGCAGGAAAGTCTAAAATATTAAATATGAGAATATGGTTTGGTAATGGATCTTAAGCGTATGACTCAATCATTGACTAAGACAGGTGCATGTGAACCGGGGACTTAAAAATACTCTTTGCAGGTTCGGGAAAATGAGGCAATACCCTGTAATTTAGTTCTGTAAAAGTCTGTGTTCGTCTCTCTGTCAGTATAGGCTTTCTCTCCCATTTTGCTCGAGTTGCGGTGCAAAAGGCTAGTTAGCTTTTCTCACACCCCGTACTCCCTGAGCTAGAGGTCCTGTGTAAGTTAATCTTTTTTTGAGTACATCTGCGAGTAAAGTTACTTAGTACTGAGCCCTTGGTTTTCTCTCTTGTTTATTTTCGTATATGTAGAAATATGCATGAATCATATTATATGGAGATGAAGCACAGGCCCAGATTTGCGTTGATTTATTACTAAGAAGAGGAGGGCAATGGATGAGAACCAATTAAGGCTCTCAAACATGCCGTCTCTCAAAAAAAGGCGCACACACACACACACACACACACACACACACACACCACACCACACACAGTACACGTCCAAGCAAAGACATGGGGGTTATCTATTTGGGAGGTACACACCAGCGCCTGGAAGATTGATCCTTAACGCTCCATCTGGGACCGTGCCCATCGCCTGTAAATGCAGCCCACCACCCATTAACTACCAGTGCTCCTCTCTCACCCTCTTTCCCAATCCTGGCCTGTCCCACTGGAGCCAAGAGTACATTTTCATTTGTCTCACACTCTTAAAAAGGGTTCCAAGCTTGTACGCCCCCACGGCTTTCTCGCGCTGGAACGCTCTCTCGTAGCTGGCAGACTCTCGCACCGTGGGGAAGGTACGCCATTCTGCTTGATTTCTTCTTTTTTTTTTCGGTGCAATTTATTCCTCCGTTTAATGTTATTTATTCTCAGAGGTTTACATGATTCACAGCCATACCGATGCTATCTTCTGCAGGAGGGGAGACAGGAGAGCAGAACATTTAGGCATGCGACTTCTGAGGCGATTAACCGTAAGCGAAGCAGTTAACACAGGGGAGGATCACGCTGGGAATTCAATTTGTGGCACAAGTTAACACAGCTGGAACCTCCATAGTAACTAGAGGTGTGTGAGTGGCCTACCTCACAACAGGCCAAACAGTAATACTCTGTGTTTTATGAATTGGAAAAGACAATGACCCCCCCTTTCTCCCCGTTAAAAGCACTACCATATGGCTCTCACTGCCCACACAAGTACAAAACCAGATCCCAGGTCTGTGTAAGTGCCTATACCCAAAGCTGAAGAGGCTTATTGGAGTTATACGCTTCCAAAACAAACCTCTGGTTGCCTTATACCACAAATCTTAGGCTTGGACAACAATGTGCACGGTGTCTTCAACAGTCGAAACAGAAAGAGACAAGAGCAAATATTTGTCCCAGAGATCATGACAACCCCTGGATGACGTCGTAATTAAAGAGACAGGACCATATTTAATGCTCCTGTCAGACCCTGTGATGGACAAGCGACTGGCACGGTCGCATCACTTTAAAGACAACTCATTCATTGGTCCCAGTGGCTTGTTGCTCGGCCGAATATGCTTAACATTTCTTTTCATCTCATTCATCTAATGAGTGTTTTGTCACCACAACACCCTCCCCCCTCACACACCCCCACACACCCTGACGCACAGACACACACACACACACAGAGACACACACACACAGACACACACACACAGAGACACACACACACAGACACACACACACACACAGAGACACACACACACAGACACACACAAACAGAGACACACAGTGGCTCGTTGCATCGCTGAAGATGCTTCTCATTACGTTTTTTTCATTTCTTTTTTTCTTCGGTCAGTTTCGTTCTGCTTTACCAGCGGAGGGTCATGTGAGACAGTCCAGACAAGTGCCTGCTGACAGAAGAGAGGGAAGAGAAAGAAGGGGCACTACTGTGGTGTGGAAGAGGAGCATGGCTGCAGTGGAACCCCCAACCAGACGAAGGGGAATTGATCGTAATTCTCCCCATGATCCATGTGAATAAACTGAAGAACCTCAGGGGTTAGAGGAACACAGCCAAATCCAACCAGGACGACAGGCAGGCAGATAGACAAGAAGACAGGCAGATAAACAAGAGGACAGGCAGATAGACAGGTTGATAGACAATAAGACAGGCGGACAGACAGGTAGGCAGATAGACAAGTAGACAGGCAAACAGACAGGCAGGCAGACAGACAAGCAGATCTGACAAGCTGCAGTGGGGTGATTAATACCGGATGCTTTCTGGACAAGTAAACACACAGACACACTCACAACAAGGCAAGCGCACACACACACTCACATGCTTACATGCTTACATACTTACAAACGCACCCCCATGGTAGACTTAGGAAAGTGTTGAGGATTTGAGTGTTAAGCATTAAAGATAAAGCAGCTATGTTCAAGGTCAAACTACTTTATGGCATACTCACTCTTGTTCAGACAGTTCTACTCCACTACCACTTGACCACTAGTTAACCTCAACCTTAATTATAGTTCCTGTCGAGGCATTTTTCAAGGAAATATGGCATTGAAATCAATGCCAGATTAGATTACTGCTCTATTCTAATCTGAACACCTGGGTTCAAATGTGACCACAGAACCACAGTCCAGTTCTGTTCTATTCTATTTCTATTCAGGCCAAGCTAAAGTGGCCTGAATAGAGATGTGTGATTGAATTCTATAACAGATTATGACCTTTAATCTCCAGCAACTAGTCTAACATGAGCCATGTAGGACATGTGGAGATTATACTTCTACCAAGAGATTTTCCTCACAAATTTCCTATCACAAGTTAATATTCCTATCACGTTGATATTCTCTGCATCGCATGGTGCTGACATAGGACTAATGCAAGAATGTGACATAAGATCTTGAGCTTTTACTCTTGGTAGTCTTCGACGGGGATGTATGCTTGAGAAAGTACACAGAAAGTCAGCAAATGCTAAACGCTAGATAATCTGTTGAGGAATGGTATTATCAACACCGAGGTAAGTATATAGTCTGAGTATCAGTGTCTGAACTCTGGGCCTTTTGCTTCTGATCCACAGTACAATTGTGCTCAGATATTTCTCTCCGAGCGTCTACTGTAGAAAGTGATGTGTTAGTCCATCATGGAGATCCCTCTAAAAGCACTTTGTACAAGTATAAACACAGCATAAGTCTGGTAGATGCTAGTCCTTCCCCCCCTGCTCTCTCTCTCCCTCTCTCCATCATTCCCTCTCTCTCATTCACTGTCTCTCCGTCTCTGTATCTCTGTTTGTCTCTCTCTGCATCTCTCCGACTCTCTAAAGTCATATTTTAAAGTAGCCAAAAAGAGATTTCCATTCATGATGCAAACAATGCATAATCTCCTTCGCAGTCCAAATAATATCTTCAGTAACTTTCCACCAGCTTTCCCGGGAGCGTGAACATCGTTGTATCCCATTGGCTAGTTCCTCAACGTCGCAATAACAGTTCATGTGATTGGCTGTGTCGTACAGGAGAACAGTATACTGTATCACCAGCCAGTAAAAACCGAGCGGTTCTCCAATTACATCTGATATTTTGACATGCTTCTTGATAGATCATCACGGTTCTGTACAGAGAACGATAGGCTTGGTGAGTCTGAGGTATGTACCTGTGGTGGAATCCACCCTTCACTGGAAATCACGGCTTCTTGGAAGATCAGAGTAATTAGTCATCACTGCTGGTATGATTCTGTTCTCAGGCCGTGAAGGCTGTCAGAAGATGACACGGCAGATTGTCTTCTATAACAGTTTAAGATTGACCCTCACTATCAAACACAAGTGACCTGTTGTGTTTCACCATGGTGTGGAGAAGTCCTGCCCCTATGATAAGCAATGGGCTGGGTGTATTTGATAAACATAGAGGAAACTGTAGCTTGTACCATTCTCACAAAAAAACAATAACACAAAACAAAGAGAGATTCTACAATTTGGCTGACTGCAAATGTGGACGATCTGCAAGCCGGTGGGTGATCATAAAAGCTTTTTCTGTGGCGACAAGGACTGCAGGTGCCACCCTCTGTCCCTGACTGTGGGATCGTTCACAGGGGTTGTTTGATTTGGCAAGGCAAGCGACACAGGGGACCACCCTTGGGAGGGTCATTGACGTGGAGCAGGTGGGAGCATGAAAAAATGAGAGCTCCATGCACTCCGACCACACCCACACCCACCCACCCACCCTCACACCCCACTTATACACGCCCCCGTCTGCATGTGTACACAAACACACCCTCCTCCACAAACCCCTTCCAGTACCGGTGGAGGCAGTCCCCTGGCTCAAGCCTCCTGGCTGATACCAGAGTTCAGGGTCTGGGTCAATGTGTTCTTTTTCTGTCCCTATGAGCCGGGTACCCCCACCCCCACCCCCGCCCCCGCCCCCGCCCCCACCCCGCCCCCACCCCCACCCCGCCCCCGCCTCCGGGGAGAAGATTGGTGAAGGACCAGGACGCGGGCACGCCTGTGTGTGGGGAGCGGCCTGGGAAGGTCTCCAGATCCTGGAACCCAGAGCTGACATTCCCTGGCTCCTGATCAGCTGGAGTTTAGCCTTCAGCCAGGGCAGAGAGAGAGAGAGAGAGAGAGAGAGAGAGAGAGAGAGAGAGAGAGAGAGAGAGAGAGAGAGGGGGGGGGGGAGGGAGGGAGGGAGAGTGAAAGAGAGAGAGAGGGAGGAAGAGAGAGTGAAAGAGAGAGAGAGAGACAGAGAGATAATGACGGAGGGAGGGAGGGAGGGAGGGAGGGAGGGAGGGAGGGAGGGAGGGAGGGAGGGAGGGAGGGAGGGAGGGAGGGAGGGAGGGAGGGAGGGAGGGAGGGAGGGAGGGAGAAAGAGAGAGAGAGAGAGTGAAAGAGAGAGAGAGAGACAGAGACAGAGAGAGAGAGAGGGCCTTTGGACCTTGAGGTGAACAATCCCTCATAACCCTCTCCACAGTACAGTATGATCGACATGACTTCCAGAACATGCTGACACCCGTTGGACCGAGCACATGGCCGTGTATGTGACCCCCCTGTCTCCAGTGACAAAATTGCCAGCCCCACATTTCCAGCCAATCACAGCACAGTCCAGACAACGCTGCATGACACTGCTGGTGTCTACATAGACACACCCCCACTATCTACTAGCAATGTATGTATTCAATGCCAATGCAGTTTATGTACACTGACCCTAAATGCATGGTGTGATTACCATTTTTAACAACAGTAATGTATCAATTCCAATGCTTTTCAGTCAATGTGTTGGTCTTTTTTTTAAGTCTGCTATTTTGGGAGGTAAACATATGGCTCTACAAAGAGCATTATGACTTTGGTCAACATTGAGATTATGAATTAGGTTGTGGCTAAGGTCAGTCCTGTATGAGGGTACATGACCTTTGAACAAATGAAACTGCAAATTTGCATGTTTTCAGTCGATAGCAGCATGTAAATGAGAGTTTCCCTGTGGATCCCAGAAGCCTTAAACAACTGTACAGGCCTTCATCCCTAATTTACTCAGAAACATTGAAACCCTCTGGCAACTGTTAAAACATTACTGCTCAAACCAGTTGAAATATGGATCTTGTAAAAGTCGTAATACATACACATTATTATTTCTCCGATTTTTATAGGAAATGTTTCTATGTTCGTTTCATTCCCCAGATATCCCCCTCATTCTTTTACGTAAATAATGAGTCAAAAAGTGACGTTTTAACGGGAGGACATTTTCCCTCGCTCACAGCAAAGTGGATTTGAGATTCAGAGAAAACATTCCAACATATGGTTTCTGAAGTTGACCTCGGCCTCACAAACATCCATTTTATCCCTGAGTGAAAACGAGGTCAGAACTAATGTCTAACTGATTCATTTCAAATACTTCTCACCTTCGGAAACACCAACAAAGCAGGAAAACAACACATATTGTGGCCTGCTATTTCTTGGATGGACCCTTTTTGTAGAATAAATGTTGAACTCAGAGTTGCTGAACTTAAACTGTGTTGTTGGAAGACTACAAATGTCCTCCTCTGCCAAGGTTAGCACAGTTTCCCAGTACTTCTGTGAATGCAAAATGTTGGGTCTATTATTAGGAGACGATTGGTCAGTGAACTTGAAGATAAACTATAGAGAAAATCTGTTATTCCTTTTCATTAATGACTTACTTAATTAATTACTTTAAAACTAATGACTAATAAAAAAGAAAAGGAACGTTTCACCACAACAAAAATAACCATCTTATCTGTGGTGGCCCCAACAGCAGCTTTGGGTTTGTGGTAGGAAACAGAGAGAGAGACAAACAGAAAAAGGAGGTTAGACTGGAGATGATCAACAGCTGTTATTTGTGACTTTATTTAGTGAAGTAGCTGGATCTCATCATCTCCGTTGAGGCAACGCAGCAGAAAACACACAAAAATCCCTGTAAGACTTTTCAGATAAGTCTAGTTCAGTGTCATACACGACTCAGAATGCACGAAGCCCTAGCGCACAGTGATTTATTTCTAGTCATAAATGTGCGTGTTAAAATACAGTAAAGTGCATTAGCTTGCTGTGCCCTCTGTTTGCATGGCTATTAAAGTGAATAATGGCCGCTACCCATGCCCTCTGCTCACAGCTCACACTGTCTCCACGCTCTCACATGTTCTGGTTCAAGAGGACAAGCTGTGCCTTCATAAAGCCTGCCATTGTAAGGAAGGGCCTGATCATCTCTGGGTTCCTATCAACAGCCTCCGGTCTCACTCAAACCCCCCTCCAAACCTCCGCCCCCCCCCTCCCCCACCTCCCTCCGGCGCTGATGTCACGGTAACCGGAGTGTGGTTGTCACAGTAACCAGAGCGTGGTCGGCGCTGCCGCAGAAGAGAGGTGTGTCGCTCCTCCTGGGTGGAGCTGAGGACCATGAGGCTCAGAGAGAGGTGATTCCGGTGTCGTTGGGTTCAGGGATGTAGCCATCTATACACACACGCGCGAACACACACACACACATACAGACACACACACACACACATGTGCATGCAGGCATCCACACACACATTCATGCCACTATGCCCACACAAACACTCACAAAACACAGATTACGTTTTACCATCTGCCACTTCAGTTAATCTATCATGCACATTGTTGAATGATCTGAGGGTGTGGTCAA
This sequence comes from Hypomesus nipponensis, assembly GCF_054491055.1. Classification (NCBI taxonomy): domain Eukaryota; kingdom Metazoa; phylum Chordata; class Actinopteri; order Osmeriformes; family Osmeridae; genus Hypomesus; species Hypomesus nipponensis. The sequence goes on from NC_140379.1 coordinate 2,925,682, forward strand.
AATGAATCACAAGAGGACTTGTTTATCAGTGATTTTGCATTTTTCCAACCGAAATGAGGAATAATCCTCAGTGGGGATCCGTTCCACATCAATCCTCCCTCCCAATAAACTATTGTGAAGGTCATTACGATTGGTGGCTTCACAAATTCCAAATTTTTTTTTAATAACTGCCGTAAAGATCCAATAATCTACACTTCCCCATCTTCAGCCGTGACCACATCTAGGCACTCCCACTGCTACGAGTGGGAGGCAACAACCGCTGGTAAACAAAAATCCATCTTTTGTTTTAGCAACACTGTCAAGACAACTTGGTAAGGAGCTCCATTGGGACTCCACCCACCTATGAAGTGACCAATGACAGAAGACCAAAATGACAGAGTCGTAACTCTCCAAAACATTCTCCCACATGTCATTTGGTGGAACTCGTTGAGAAGTTCCTCAAAGATTTATTTCCAGCCAGTTCCTGTAGCCAGAACAACATCAGTGTATGGGTTTGTAAACACGCTGTTCATACACATGATCTCCTTCTTCTGACACTTTCTTTACCATATCTACTCTATCTTGCCAGTTCTCAGTTTACTGTTGCAGATGTCTAAAATCTAACGTTCCTGACAAGAACGTTTAGATGGTAGGCTACCCCTTTGCAACTGCCATTCCATAAACAGTCCACAAAGTAAAAAATAACCTGACTCATTCTGATTCAAACTCCGTCAGACGAGCATGACCCAGTACTTATTCAGCTGTTGTCCTTAAACAAGGCTACGTCACGTCAGAAATCCTACATCTCCCTGACTACTAAGTGGTCTCACACCTCCAGGTTAAGAACCCTTACATAAGAGCCCTTGTTGTACTGAGCAGGGGTGACTGGAAGGCACATGTTCCATAAGAGGGTTAGGGTTAGTCCAGCCGGATATACCGCTGATTAACCTTCAACTGTCTGGACCAGCCAGATTTGTTTTTTTTTCTGCAGTTCCCTTTCCGTTTATTTTTATTTTTAAGTCCAAATCTAAAACTACTGGAGCAGAGAAGCATACCCGCTGTGTGTGTGTGTCCTGTATTGTGCGTGAGTATATGTGTGTGTGTGTGCATGTGTACAGTATGTAATTTTGTGTGTGTGTGACCTGTATTGTGCGTGAGTATATGTGTGTGTGTACACTGTACATGGGTGTGTACGTGTCTGCAGTTCCCTCTCCATTTATTTTTATTTTTAAGTCCGCAAATGATGTCCCTTCCCAGTACCACACGACCTGCACCCCGCTCATCATGAGACACTTTTTATTTTTCTCCTCCTCGTCGTGACACACGAAAGAGGAACTATCTACCACTTCCCAATACAGCCAGGGGCCTCTTGTGCTGATTCACCAATCAGCCTCTGGCTTCAGTCGATCAAGTTTTCCGTTGAATTGTTCGTTTGAAGCAAAAACTGAAACTCGTCAAATAGCTGATGAAAACTCTGCTCTTGAACCAGTAGTCTCTGGGCGTGCACACAGGTCACCCTTCTGAACTGTTTCAACGTTTTTTTTTCCCATATTGTGATAACCACAGTTTATATACCAGATATACCTACAAATTCACAGTGGCACCAATGTTTCTGCAGACAGATAAAGACTACATACAGTAGAGTGCTTGTTTCAACATTTTTCAGCACAATCTCATTTTTATGGGTGTTGACATATGAACTGAGGAAGTCAACGATAACGAAAAACGCTAAATTGCCACGCTAGCCTTCCATGACAAACAACGAGGTGAAGCACCAACGAGTAAGACACACTACAGCCACTCTCTCTTCCATACAAGAAGAAATACCGCCGCTAACGTAATTCATTTTCTCCCCCGTGAGTTGAAGCAAGAGCACTGAGCAACACCGGCTAGATAGCGCCTTTCACCAACTTGGCATTGACGCTTTCCAGCCGTGCCTCCCGACCGGCCAGTAAAAGTTCCTTATTGTTTGTAATCCTCAAACTCCTGCAGTGGCTTCTGACCATCGGGGGCTGCTGGGTGTAAAGAGATTAGACCGATCAAGGTTACTTGCAGACTTTAGCACTTTTTTATGCACCTGGCTGTGACGTGTTAATCCCAATAGTGTGAATGGCTCGGATCGTGATTCAGCAGCTGATGCCGGGTTTCAGAGGGAATGCTCCAAATCTGAAACTACTGGAGCAGAGAAGCATACCCGCTTGTGTGTGTGTGTGACCTGTATTGTGTGCGAGTATATGTGTGTGTGTGTGCATGTGTACAGTATGTAGTTTTGTGTGTGTGTGACCTGTATTGTGCTTGAGAACGCATGTGAGTGTGTACACTGTACATACGTGTGTGCGTGCAGTACAAGGGTTGTGTGTTTGTCCTGTGTGGTTGCGTTTTCTTGTGTTTCCCCTGTTAAGACATCCATTAAAGCGCACTACACACAAGCACACTACACAACTCAGCACAGAGCCAGTGTTACACTTTTATGCCGTTCTGAAATAATGGCAGCAAATCTACAAACAGATAAACATTGGAACAAATTATGTACACAAACATTTATGGCTCGCACTCGTGTGGGCTTTAGAGATTCATAGAGAGATATTGGATCAGCTACAACAGACAATTTATTGTCGCTTGAGTTGTTGTATCACAAATCTGTGGCTTGTAATAGATACTTGGCTTATATTGCCTTCATAACCGAAATACTTGGTCGAACTGTGACCATAATTGGCTGTAATTGAGGACTAGTCATGTCTTTGGAAAAACAAATACACTTTTCAAAAACAGATCCCTCCCCACAGAAGCTGTAAAATGTCTGCTTTCATCCAACTAAAGTGATTTTATCAATAAGAAAAGAACATCACGCATTCCTTTAACGCATCTAACCAGCACATTGATGTCAGCCCAAACTGAAGCTCTTTGTAATTACCCTGTCATAACAGAGAGATAGATGAGGGCTAATAGTGTTGGCACCGCAGTTTAATTAAAGGCAAGGTTGGCAACACAACAAGAGGTGACTGAGGATTTCACAAAAGGGGGGTGGGACAACCCGACAACCCACCCAATCCACCACCAATCGGGAGGGGCCAGCTACCGATCTAACCAATTGGGCCTGCGGGTGACGTGATGTCATGGTGTGGGACTGTAGACAGACTAATGTTTTGACTGTACGCGCATGCTTGTGTCCAACATGTGGGCCTCCACAATGAGCAATCCCAATACAAGTCATTTGAGGAGGGTTGCATGAATGATGAAAACACCCCATGTAATTATGGGCTTAGCTAGCATAGGTAGCAATGATGTGTCATGTGACAGATATCCTTCGTCTGAGACCTGTAATCCCGTAATGGGTTGATTGATAGTACGATAAGTAAATGCATTCAGCCTGCTGTGTTTTAAACGGCAGAGACAAATGATTCTATGCTGCACCCATACAGTCCTTTATCTATTAGTAAACATATGAAGGGAGTCAGGTGGCTGAACGGTGAGGGAATCGGGCTGGTAAACAGAAGGTTGTTGGATCAATTCCCCGCCATGCCCCCCTACTTGCCTCGGGGGGAATGTCCCTGTAAGTCGTTTTGGATAAGAGCGTCTTCTAAATGACTAAATGTAAATGTATTAGCGACCTATAAACACAAGCACCACACAACAATGGTGATGTGATTCAAGGGCTCTCCTTTCCAAACATCTTAATATGCATCATTTCTACCACAGGATTTCAGACATTCCTGTCAGTTTGAAGGGTTGTCTGAATAAACAAGGCTTGATCATGATTCAACCACCTAATTGCAATACTTGATTTCCTGTGTTTAACATTCTCAAACCTGTGCCAGCCCTTGGTCTCCTGGCTCCACAGACTGTGCATTAACATGAACAGAGTGTGGTGGTCATTCCAGACCTTCACTCCCTTCAGGAAAAACATTCCTTGCATGAACCCCTCTCCTTCAGAACTGAAGTAACAGGTATCTGTTTAGAGAAACAATCTGAGAGCCGTTGTGAGAAACAGCAAGTGCCTAATCTCAAGATGCTCAATCCTGTCACATCCTGCTCCTCTGGGAGGGTCTCTCTCTTTAGTTTCTCTCCCCCCTCTCTCTACCTTTAACATTTATCTCCCTCTCTTTCTGCCTTTCTCGGTTTGTCTCCCTGTTGGCTTGTCTCTCCTCAGATGGTCCGTATCTGTGTCTCTCTGCAGCTGGAAGGGGTGTTTCCCGTAAGCTCCGCCCACCCACCGCAGGCCATTGACCCTCAGTCCAGCTGTCGTCGTCTTCCTGAGTCAGGGTCACACTCTTGCGGAGCACACACAATCCCCAGCGGGAATCCTCCTCGGCCATCGAAATCATCTCAACTCGAGAAGCAAACGTTCTCAAGCTTCCCTGCGCTGCCTATCCGCTGGGCTAGGCTAGGCTAGGTTAAAGCCGAGCTGTCTTGGCCTGGCTCGCGAGGGGCCTGTTAGCGTAGCAACGTTAGCCTGAGAGTCTCCCCTGACCCTGCTCTCAGGCTGTAGCTGCTGGGCCTTGTGCCCGGAACTAAAACACACAAACAAATATGATTGAATCGCGCCGTCTTGGAATGGCCGCAGCGGACGACCGCAGAGCAACAACACTGCGAGATTGATGGCTTTCGCTCCTCTTCGCTTTCCTTTTCTATTTTTGCTCGACCGTGTTGAACTCCACTGTACAACAAGTTCAGAGTAATGGAGTAAGAGCTGTGTTCTGGACCAATGAGGGTGCCTGGGGAAGTGGATAGTATGTTTACAGGGCTGGATTCAAGGACATGCCAGGTAATTAAAAGATACTACTGCCAGAGGCACGGAGGGTAAGTGTCGTTCGTTCTGCCATTTCTCATTTGAAGGAGGAGACGAAAAGCTTGTACATCTGTTTTTGGTGTGCAGCTTTCTCACAAAACATGTAATATCCCATGCATATAATATATGTATATACATAGATAATGCAATAGAGCTTCTATGGGTTGCTTTCTGATTGAGAGAGGACAGCTTTTTGGTTCGATCAATGTCATCTTCGATGATAACATTTTGGCTTTGCTTCTTCTCAACGTGGATTCCACCGTTTAGTCTCCAGGTTTCTACAAGCTGACAACAGTTCAGGTGACCACCAAACAACAGAGCTACAACTGCCCAAAGCGTTTTGAAATCCCAACGTGTTGCCAAAGTAAAGAAGATTTTGAAACTTGCTGGGGTGAAAACGGTCTCTTTGTTGTTGATGCTTTGTGGTCAGGTAGTTCTGCAAATCCTGGGTGCAGTTTACGGGACACGTCAAGGTAGTTGGCTAACAAACCGTTAGTTAGCAGGAACCTTGAGGTTTGAAACATGTGTGTTAGTAGGCCTCACCATGACTCTTCCATTTGAGAAAACAAACCCCTGTCACGTCTGACTGACATGTCTGACTGAACCATCTGGTGGAAGGGTTAGGGCTGGGGTTAGAGCGTCATGCATGATCCAACCCCCACCCAGCACCGTGTGATACAGGACGGTAGGGGACGGCCAGTTAGTCTCATTAGCGATAAATATCATGGACCGATCCCAAATGGGTATTTTGTACTCACAACGCTTCTTAACGACCAACTCACAATCAGCTCCACCCACTTGGCCCTCTTACGCCAATGAGTTGTATTGTATTCCACAGCTTCCCCAATCCCCATCAAAGTATCTCCAAGACCTTAATAAGCTTAGCCTTGCCCGCTGTCCGTCATGCCCCGCCATGTGCGCTCCAAGGAATGCCGGATTCTGACGTCAGCGGAGGCCAGCAGCTTGGGAGAGAACAACAGGCTGGGTGCCAACCTGCCCTGAACCCTCTGCAGAAGGCAGGTATTCCAGGACTGGGTACACTAACATGCTGCATGTATCATAAAACTGCCAATCTTTGTTTAATGCCGAGAGGAACAATAACAATCTGAGGCATATTGGCATCTGAGCAGGCTTGATTGAAGAGAGGGGGAAACAATCACTCCCCCTGTCACCACTGGCTCTGAGGCTGGTGGGAAGAAGGGGAATCTTTGTTAGTGTTGAATCTGTGTGTGTGTGTGTGTGTGTGTGTGTGCTTGTTTCATAACAGGCTTTCCATTACAGTGTGTTGTTGTATGTCATGCTTGGGTGTGTATATGTGTGTGTGGGGGTTGTCTGTGTATATGTGTGTGTGTGTGTGCGTGAAAGAACATCTTGGCAATGATGAATCTAAAACATCTCTTGGGATCTCTGTCTCTCCCCAGTGAGCGGTTGTTGCTTTTAAAGCGTGTGTGTCTAGGGGTCGTGAAGCGGATGATACCCGGCTCGCATAACCTCTCACCTCAGCCTCGGTTACCTTTGACCTCGCTGAAATGGGACACGCGACCAGGTCAGTACTTTAGGTCCTGATGGAACACTCCAGTGGAGGACCACGTCAGACTGTAGACTGTAGCCATGGGAGACACAAACACTGCTCTCACACACAAACAGTTGTTAAGTAGAGATCGCTGCACTTTTATGGGAGATTCTTTTAAAGCCAGTACACTCAGCCCCAACAACATCCGACAAACACCAAACATTCTACTGTTGGCTGTCGGGTCTGGAACATTTGGAAAGATAACTGTCGTTTTTACACGAAACCAAAAAAACGTTGTTTGTTTGGCCTTTAGGTGAGTGGAAGGTGATTGGTTCAACACCCGCCTCCCTCTGGTCATATATCCCATACAGGAAGGCCAAACCTCCTCCCAGACACAGGCACCCCCAGCAGGGGAAGCTCAGGACTCAACATGCCCGGCGCCCTAGCATGTGTTTCCTATTGAGGAGCCCAGGACCCCACCAGAGGCCACCCGAGGACACACTGCCGTCAGGACGAGAGGCAATTTCCGCCAAGGTGCCTCGCTGGCCAAACACTAATGACCCGTGATGACCTCCCGTTTAAACACTCCTCTATGTCTCTGACTCTTTTTTGATCTCTTCCTCTCTCTCTCTCTCTCTCTCTCTCTCTCTCTCTCTCTCTGTCTCTCTCTCTCTCTCACCCTCTCTCTCTCTTTCTCTATCTCTCGCTCTCTCTGTCTCTCTCTCTCACCCTCTCTCTTTCTCTCTCTCTCTCTCACCCTCTCTCTCTTACTCTCTCTCTTCCTCTCTCTCTTACTAACTCTAACTGTTTCTCTCAGTCTCTCCTTCCTCTTCCCCTATCTGCAGGTCTGTCTCTCCTTCTCCTGTGTTGGTGTGAGGCCCTGATGGTGACGGGCGCTTCACGGGCCTGGGCCTCGTCTCCTGCTGTCTTTGACTGCTGGTGTGTCTGCTGTGAAGAGAGTTTTGGTTGAGTGTTCAGAATCCGCGAGCGCTGAGGCCTGGCCCAGTACATCAGGGACGAGATGGGAAGTGTGGTGTGTCTAATGGTTTACAGATCCTGAGGTGAAAGAGTTGGCTTTAACTTCTGTTGGATGTATTTTCTCTCTCTCTCTCTCTCTCTCTCTCTCTCTCTCTCTCTACCTTTTCTCCCTTTCTTTCTTTCTCTCTCTCTTTCTTTCTCTTTCTCTCTCTCACTCTCCCCTCTCTCTCCCTCTTTTTTTCTCTCTCCTGTCTAGAACGTTGCCTGTCACGAGGACTTCCAGTAGTTTGAAATGTTCTCCGATGGGAGACACCAGTTGGAGGAGTGGATCAGATGCATCTGAAACTTGCTAGTGCTTTTCAGGGAAGGGGAGGAGGGCGAGGACTCATAAATAACAGATAAACTTGGAGCTGGCAGCCAGAGAGACAGACCCGATTGGGAATGGAAGGGAGGGCACTGGGGTGGAGGGGGGAGGAGAGGTGGGCATGGGTGTATAGGGGGGGAGGAGAAGGGGATGGGGGTGAAAGGGTGGAGAGGAGGGTGTGGATGTTTCAGGCAATGTAGTTGGGGTGGAGGGGGGGCTTTCCCCACGGGGTCTGAACTCTGAAAAGAGACAGTCTGAGTTTGAATTGTACATGCAGGCCACGGGCCAAACAGGCCTGAGTTGGACAAACTGAACAAACTGTAGGATGCCTCAGAGAGTTCACAGCCCGAAACACACATACGGAAACACCTAGCACACAGTGAGCTCTGCTGGTGAGGTTACTCATCGCTGACATCAGTCTTACGTTAGCAGTGATGTGTGTGTACGTGCGCAGCAATAGTAGACCCCCTGGAAACACCAAAAGATGACCTGCTTATTGGGAGTTCCACCCTTCCTCAATTTCACCCTCTTTTACTCACCAACGACAATCTTGTTCAGGCTTTCATTTTCTCCTTTTCCCCCCCCCTCTCTTTTTTCCGTTCTGTTTTAATACGTGTTTGTAGTTCTTTTTTGGATCCTCAGAGAGGTGAGGTTTACTCTGGCTCTCCTGTCTTCCTTCTGTGCACTGGATAATTCGAGCGTGTTCTGTTAGAGAGGTGTACATAAAGCACCAGTCAAACAAGACAAGTGCTACCATGATGCAGCTCTGACGCACACAGTCAGTCAGCTACACACCCACACACACACCCACACACACACCCACACACACACACACCCACACACACACACACACACACACACACACACCCCCACACACACACACACACACATATACATGCAAAACACACACACATCCGATGCACACACATCCATGCTAAACACCCCCCCCCGACACACACCCCCCAGACACACACACATGTTAAACACCCACACACACATCCCCCCCCCAACACACACACATGTTAAACACCCACACACACATCCCCCCCCCCCCAACACACACACGTTAAACACCCCCACACACACACACACACGATAAACACACTGTTTGCTTAGCGGACACAGAGCTTTGTCATTAATAACATCATCGAGCCCTTTCCAGTCCCGCTGACAGCAGGGACAGTGACTCTCACAGCCCCGGGGCTGTACTGGGGGGGGGCTGGACTTAATGTGTATGTGACGACTTCACTATTTAATGAACATCGCTTGACAGGAGCAGGGGACTTGGACAGAATATCTTGGCAAATAAGTTGAAGAACTGTGCAGCATCAAAGTCTCTGGGTGAATTGTTCAAAGATGGTAGAGATGCCAGTTCAACCATTACAGGACCAAAGCGTACAGAACAAGTTGTTTGTCATTTCCTGTGTGACTGTACACCCTGGTTTCACATGTTTCAGACATTCTCCTCAGCCGTGGAGATGCTGGAGTTCTTGCTTGACGAACCCTAAAAGCACAAGGATGATTCATCTTAATCCTCTAAACTTTAAACAAGATCCAGAGCACTCTCCGTCCCGGGAACTGCTGTGTAGAATGGGATTCGCGCCACACCAGAACAATCACAACAACCTTCAACCCGTTCTGACACTCGCTCTAGGCTCCAGCTGTCTTCAACGCGAGAGATAGGAGTTTGACAAGGCCGTCAATCGGAATGTGAAAGGGTTAAGCCCTCCTGGAGATGGTGGAGAGAGCTGCCAGAGATGGAGGTAATTTATATGCAGTCATTCTGCTCCTCCCAGGCACAGAGCACAATAACAGAAACCTCTGCCAAACCTGGCTGTTTGAGAAGGCAGGATCAGGGCATGCAGGTGAGACATGCCCCAGGGAAGGAGAGAAGGAGGGAGGAAGGAGGAAGGGAGGGGGGGGGAGCAGGGAGGATAGAAGGAGGAAGGGAGGGATCATGGAGGATAGGAGGAGGGAGGGAGGGAATAGAAATAAAGAAGTGAGAAAAAGTTGGGGAAAAAACAAGGTGTGACCTCAGGAGTGCGCCACAAACCAATCACCACATATCGCCTGCCTGTCTATCAACCGCAAGCTGCAGGTAGACTGTTTCTCATCTGGGGCTTTCAAACAGCCTTCCGGGCTTTCTTCTTCTAGAACATCCTCCACAAAGTTCTGATCCCCCGTAACCCACAAGTTGCTCCTGCAGGTACAGTGTAGCATGTGGTGGCAGTGAAAATTGTAGCTGGAAGACAAGAGGCTAAATCAATAAGTCGCAAAAACTTCCCCTAAAAATACGTTTCACTTTCCTTCTTTCCCAGACCTTTTTGGGGTTTTAACCATCATTTTCTTCTTCCAGTAGGGGTGGATGTCTTTAAAAGTCATTAGACATCATGGGTCATCATCACATCATCTTGGGTCAGTGACAGTAAATGACACTAGCGTTTGTGTTAATTATAGCCCTGACACAAGCAACCGGACTTAAATGATGCTTGTCAGCAGAGCAGAGCTGTGAGACTTCAGAACGACAGCTTCATGAACGCTTTTAGCTTTGAACATGCAGATGACCAGGATTAAAAGTACTCTCAGGTGAATTTCTTTGTAACTGTTTACATTGTCACTGAGCCGTCTTAAGTACACTTGGTTCGTAGGAAGAGTTCCCATGCACACCCTCTGACAATCTTGTACAGACACACAGACACATATTCTCTCTCTCTCTCTCTCTCTCCTTCTCTCTCTCTCTCTCTCTCTGTCTCACACACACACATACACACACACACACACACACACACACAGTACACGTATTTTAAAACACACACAAACATGTCTTGTCAAACTCACACACAAACTTTGCAGTGACACACACAAACACGTATTTGAGACACACACACACACACAAACTGTACAGACACACACATACACACACACACAAACGAGCTGTGACACACACACACACACTTCATGATGTCATCATTCTCACTTGATGAAATGAGAGCCACTTTTCTGTCACTAGCTGTGAGAGTGAGTCAGGACCGTTTGGGATTCTGTGTAACCCAACCCGGCCCAGAACACTCCACGCTCATTTGTTGACATGCATTGGAGAACATTATAGTTTCACTAGTCAAACACACGGCATGTGATTAAACAGTATTGCCTGGCCTGTGTTTGAACTCTGTAGGTAGGTGTCAAAGAGGCGCATACAGTACACCATGAAAAGGATTTCTTATCAACAATTGTTCATATAGATATAGAGTACCAGTCAAAAGTTTTCCCATTCAATTACTTTTGACTGGTACTGTATGTATATGTATTTAGTCATTTGATATATTTTTGAGAGGGACTAGATGCATCTATGCTTCAAGACACATCAGAATCATGTCTTTCTTCCATCAGTCATATTGTTACAGAACTGCGTCTCTGTGAAGGCCCAAGGGCAGGATGAGATGGACGTGTTTGTGAGGAGATGTACAGCAAGGTTCCAATCTGTTCTAGATCGTTTTATAGGTGCTTTTTGGGCACACGCTGTTTTACACACAGTTTTATGAGGAGGCAGACGTTTTCCTCTGTCACAAAAAGCACACACATACACACAAACACACATACACACAACGCACAAACACACTAGTATTTATACACACCTCCCAGAGACTATTGTCAACATTCACACCAAAAAACACATTTCACACGGGAAGTTGCCCGTGATGAAAACACACTCCACTCCATGGACTCCATGTTATTTCCATAACAGTTCTCATTCCCAAAGTTGAAGAGACACTCACACAATGACTTTATGTTTTTACTTGGATCAAAACCTACCGTCAAGTCTCCGAACAGTCGTTAACTCAACATGATGCGTTTACCAACTGTGGTTTACCGCTCTCTCGAAGTGCTGTGAAAGCAGAGCATCTCCCCAGGAACGTTAACACGTCAGTTGACACACTCAGGACTGTCCAACCCCAGCGCACTTTTTGGTTGATTTCTTTTATTTATTTCAATGTTCTCAAAGACAACAACAAGATCGACAGGAAGCGACGGTCTTCAGAATCTCTCTGCAAGTTCGTCTGTCCTTGCTTACCTCCGGTTTGGTCAGCGGGTACCCTGAGAAGACCACGGGCGCATCTCGTCACAATTACAGCCACAACCAGTTTGGCAAACCTCTAATCCCAGCATAAAGCAGAAACCCATGGCTAGGTCTTGTTCAAAGGCAGTATTCATTCAGAAAAGAGAGAGGAGGAGGGGGAAGGGATGTGGAGGAGGAAGAGCTGGAAAGGGATGTGGAGGAAGAAGAAGGGGGAAGGGATGTGGAGGAAGAAGAAGGGGGAAGGGATGTGGAGGAAGAAGAAGGGGAAGGGATGTGGAGGAAGAAGAAGGGGGAAGGGATGTGGAGGAAGAAGAAGGGGGAAGGGATGTGGAGGAAGAAGAAGGGGGAAGGGATGTGGAGGAGGAGGAGGGGGGGGGGGTGTTTTATTGTAACCAGCCGTTTTTAGTTGTCTGTTTCTGAAGGATGAACGGCGTTTTCAGGCAGGGCATCTAGCACGCAGCAAAGCCTGCGATGGGGCCCGTGTGAGATAATAAGGATTAGCAGGAACATTTCCCACATGCTATTAGTTTGTCCACTGGAGGGGAGTGAGCTTTCTTGGCAGGCTACTCTTGGCATGGAGAAACAACACATAGAGCTAATTGAACCCAAGACACAGAGTGACACTAAAATAACACCAGGAAGGAATGCATTAAAGCCCACGTGGCCCTTCGCCAGCTCTGAGCTCCCCCCAAAAGCAGGGAGAGAGGGACAGAAGAAGACAGAGAGGGAGAAAGGATAAGTCTAAAATCTCCTTTGCGGACGACCCCCCCAGAGACGGAAAGGAGGGGAAGCGTGTTTAGGCCGGAAATAGAACAACTCTAGAATAGAGAGGAGGACAGGGGAGAGAGATTCCCAGTGAAGGCTTCCAGGGGAGGACAGTCAAGGCAGTGTTGGTTTCGCTGTGATTGTTCGGAGGGCTTGGTTACATGTGTTTGTGGTTGCCGTGTGATGACAGCCATTCGCACCGCAACGTTCCTCGCAGGCTGCAAACCAAACAGAGAAAAAAGGGGAAATAGTCAAAGCCCCTCGAGAGCCGAAACATCGAGAGAGAGGAGAGAGGAGAGAGAGGAGAGAGAGAGGAGAAGAGCGATAGGGGAGAGGAGAGAGGACAGAGAGGAGAGAGAAAAACGTTGATGGCTTTTAGAAGACAGGAAGTCACAGAGAGGGAAGGAGACTGACTTGAGGAGTTTCCTTCAGGGCTTTTCTTCAGCTTTGTGTCACCGTTCTCAGCTAAATGCAAATCTTTATGGAAAGTATTCGATCAAAAGTTTTTTTGAGTGGCTGTTTTTCCACTTTACTGTTGTTGAACGGTGTCCGGAGTCTGAGGTTGTCGTACACCCACCTGTGGCTTCTAGGGGTATCTACCTTGGGAGGGGACCAAGTTAGCATCCAGGACACCTACTGTATGAAATGAAATTGAGGTGGTCAAGAAGTTATGAGAGGCATGGTTACCACATGTTGATCAGTGTGTGCGTGCGTGTGTGTAGCTGTGCACGTGTGTGTCCGTGAGGTAGGTTTTTTTCTGGAGGTTTAAACTTGTGTGTGTGTGAAGCCTCTAGAGGTTGTGAGTTACAGCCTGCTGAGAGAAGCCCTCCTCTTGGCAAGCTCCCCTCCCCTGCACTCTGCTCCCTCTCTCCATCTTTCTAATCATGTTTTTGGGACGTGCTTATCAGCACACCAGTGCCGAGAGCAGAAAATCATCCAGGGAGACTCTTTCTGGCTCGACATGTTTTGGCTTTTTTTTTTCTCTCTCTCTCTCTCTCTCTCTCTCTCAGGTTCAGTTCAGGGAGAGAAGTCATGTTTCCTGCTGTGTTTGGGGTCTCAGGTCTCAGTGGTAGCACTGAAATTAAGATATCCCATTATATGATTTTCAGCTTGTCAGTGGTGTGTGTGTGTGTTGGATACATGGTCGGTCCTCTGTCCTCGGTTCTGTGAGTGCAGCGGAGGGCCTAGGACAAACCCCACCCATACTCAGGGCTGAGGTGTGAATATTTACGGGGTGACTAAACCCTTATCTAACTTGAGGAGGAGGAGGAGGAGGCAAAGTCCATATCTTGTAAAAGGCATTGTCTGTGCTTTACTGTGTGTGTGTGTGTGTGGGGGGGGGGGTGTTGTCTGTGCTTTGCGTGTTACTGTGTGCATCTGTGTGTGTTTTTCTCTGTGTGTGTCTTTCTGTGTGTGTGTGCTATGAACGTTACTGTGTGTCGGTGTCACTATGTGTGTGTGTCTCTCTGCGTGTGTATCTGTGTGTGTGTCTTTCTCTGTGTGTGTATGTGTGTGTGTCTCTCTGCGTGTGTGTGTCTCTCTGCGTGTGTGTGTCTCTCTCTGTCTGTGTGTATGTGTGTGTCTCTGCGTGTGTGTGTCTCTCTCTGTCTGTGTGTATGTGTGTGTGTGTGTGTCTGTGTGTGTGTGTGTCACATAGTGGAGACCAGGGAATGACAGATGAGATGGAGAGAGGAAAAGAGAGACGGGGGAATAGAAGACAGGATGAACGAGTAGAACAGAGACAGTAAGGCTTTCCAGAGAACGCTGATGGAAGCAGTATGTTTTACAGAGTTTGGGGATGGGAATATTAGATAGGAATATTAACTTACTTTCCGGGGATTTTCACAGACAATCCAAGATCTTACTCTGAGATGACCAGTGAGGGACTGACTATGAGTCGACACCAAGAAAAAAAACTAGAGAACAGAAAGATGACAACCTAGAGAATAAAAAAGTGCAGAAGTTACCAAATTTGACACCAACTATAAAAAATCGTGGGAATCAAAAAAATGTCAGATGACACCCGATAAAATGTATTTAAAGGCATAAAATAAAGATGATATGGTGTGTTAAAGCAACGTTCTTTGTACGTAAATTTCCTTCGGTGATGAGTGTTTTGGCATGCTGCGATGAGGGGCAGCGATTTAGGAACGGGTTGTAAATTTTGCACGGTGCACTTGTTCATCTGTAACCTGCCTTCCTAATCTGTTGTCATGGGAGATGAAAGGGAAAGCACCCAAAAGAGCCCTAAAGCTCACAACAAGGTTAAGAGACACACTTGTGTGTCTGTGTGCGTGTATGTGTATTTCTACGTGACAGAGAGATATGAATCAGCTTTCACAGCAACCAGTATACCTGTCTCTCTTAGAACCTGTATTACTCGTCATGGTACAAATTCTCCAGATAGGATGTGGGCAGTGTGAAAATGTTCTCCTTACTTCCTTCTGTTGTTTCAACCAGGGCAGGTCATGACGGATCTTCGCTCCGGAGGGTTTGTACAGGATGATGAGCCGGATACGTCACAGGTGTGTGTGTGTGTGTGTGTGTGTGTGTGGAGGATCAACCAAGACACAAAGTGACATATGAGCAGTACAGGAAGTAGCATGAACAGCGGGTTAGGCAGCGGCCAGATAGACACGCCCCCTCCAAACATTTAATTTAGTCATTTAACAGTCGATCTTATCCAGAGCGACTTACAGTAAGTACAGGGACATTCCCCCCGAGGGAAGTAGGGTGAAGTGCCTTGCAAATGACACATCATTTGGCATGGAACTGGCAACCTTCTGATTAAGAACCCGATTCCCTAACTGCTCAGCCATCTGACCCCCAATGAGGATATGCACATGAGAGGACTTCCTAATAATCAAATGTCAAAAAGCCAGTAAAATCTTTGTTTTGATTGTTGTACCTTTGCTGTTTATACATGAATACAAATAAAAAGATAAACTGAGAAAATAGAGACAGGGACAAGGAAACTGAACGGCTGCAGTACGCAAGCAAGTGGGAAGAAAGTTCAAGATGGAGAAAAGATGAGAAAATATAAAAAGAGATGTGGTGAGGATGCGATGACTCGGACCTTACGACAGCGTCGAACCACAGACTGAACGACAAACAACACATAAACAACTGAAGTGTAGGGAGATTCTAGATAAGGTAAGGTGGGTGGCAACTGGTGTTTCTTGTTTGAGCCTGGCAACAAAAAAGTGACAATACATCACTTGGCCAGGAAGATAGACCATAAAAATGTAGTAAATAACTGATCTAAGAAACATGAGCACAGTAGATGAGGACAGTAGGTGAGGACAGGTGAGGACAGTAGATGAGGACAGTAGGTGAGGACAGTAGCTAAGGACAGTAGGTGAGGACAGTAGATGAGGACAGTAGGTGAGGACAGTAGATGAGGACAGTAGATGAGGACAGTAGATGAGCACAGTAGGTGAGGACAGTAGGTGAGGACAGTAGGTGAGGACAGTAGATGAGCACAGTAGGTGAGGACAGTAGGTGAGGACAGTAGGTGAGGACAGTAGATGAGGACAGTAGGTGAGCACAGTAGGTGAGGACAGTAGCTAAGGACAGTAGGTGAGGACAGTAGCTGAGGACAGTAGATAAGGACAGTAGATGAGGACAGTAGGTGAGGACAGTAGATGAGGACAGTAGATGAGGACAGTAGGTGAGGACAGTAGCTGAGGACAGTAGATGAGGACAGTAGGTGAGGACAGTAGGTGAGGACAGTAGGTGAGGACAGTAGCTGAGGACAGTAGGTGAGGACAGTAGATGAGGACAGTAGGTGAGGACAGTAGATGAGGACAGTAGGTGAGGACAGTAGGTGAGGACAGTAGCTGAGGACAGTAGCTGAGGACAGTAGATGAGGACAGTAGATGAGCACAGTAGGTGAGGACAGTAGGTGAGGACAGTAGCTAAGGACAGTAGGTGAGGACAGGTGAGGACAGTAGATGAGGACAGTAGGTGAGGACAGTAGCTAAGGACAGTAGGTGAGGACAGTAGGTGAGGACAGTAGATGAGCACAGTAGTTGAGGACAGTAGATGAGGACAGTAGGTGAGGACAGTAGCTGAGGACAGTAGATGAGGACAGTAGATGAGCACAGTAGGTGAGGACAGTAGGTGAGGACAGTAGATAAGGACAGTAGCTGAGGACAGTAGGTGAGGACAGTAGATGAGGACAGTAGATGAGGACAGTAGGTGAGGACAGTAGATGAGCACA
This sequence comes from Hypomesus nipponensis, assembly GCF_054491055.1. NCBI lineage: Eukaryota > Metazoa > Chordata > Actinopteri > Osmeriformes > Osmeridae > Hypomesus > Hypomesus nipponensis. The sequence goes on from NC_140379.1 coordinate 2,942,370, forward strand.
GTAGGTGAGGACAGTAGGTGAGGACAGTAGATAAGGACAGTAGATGAGGACAGTAGGTGAGGACAGTAGATGAGGACAGTAGATGAGCACAGTAGGTGAGGACAGTAGATGAGGACAGTAGATAAGGACAGTAGGTGAGGACAGTAGATGAGGACAGTAGATGAGGACAGTAGGTGAGGACAGTAGGTGAGGACAGTAGATGAGCACAGTAGGTGAGGACAGTAGATGAGGACAGTAGGTGAGGACAGTAGGTGAGGACAGTAGGTGAGGACAGTAGATGAGCACAGTAGGTGAGGACAGTAGATGAGGACAGTAGATAAGGACAGTAGATGAGGACAGTAGGTGAGGACAGTAGATAAGGACAGTAGCTGAGGACAGTAGGTGAGGACAGTAGCTGAGGACAGTAGGTGAGGACAGTAGATGAGGACAGTAGGTGAGGACAGTAGATGAGGACAGTAGGTGAGGACAGTAGCTGAGGACAGTAGCTGAGGACAGTAGATGAGGACAGTAGCTGAGGACAGTAGGTGAGGACAGTAGCTAAGGACAGTAGGTGAGGACAGTAGGTGAGGACAGTAGATGAGCACAGTAGTTGAGGACAGTAGATGAGCACAGTAGGTGAGGACAGTAGGTGAGGACAGTAGATAAGGACAGTAGGTGAGGACAGGTGAGGACAGTAGATGAGGACAGTAGGTGAGGACAGTAGGTGAGGACAGTAGGTGAGGACAGTAGCTAAGGACAGTAGCTGAGGACAGTAGGTGAGGACAGTAGATGAGGACAGTAGATGAGGACAGTAGATGAGGACAGTAGGTGAGGACAGTAGCTGAGGACAGTAGGTGAGGACAGTAGATGAGCACAGTAGATGAGGACAGTAGATGAGGACAGTAGCTGAGGACAGTAGATGAGCACAGTAGATGAGGACAGTAGAGTGATGAAGTAGACAGCAGTGGGTGGTCATTCCACACTCGTTCATCATATACTCAACCAAGATAAAAGAGACCCATATTTTACCGGGCGACAGCTGCCTGTTTGTACTGGTCTAGATGGAGCTGTCCATTAACTGATGTTTGTGTGTGTGTGTGTGTGTGTGTGTGCTTGTATGTGTTTCTGGGTGTGTTTGTGTACTTGTGTATGTGTGTGTGTACAGGATGTGTCAATCAGTCAGGGCTGGTTCTGAACAGACTTGTCCAACCATATAGTCCTGCAGCCAAACTAGCAATCAATGGAGACCGACTATTACCAGTCCAGAAATGGAATTCTGGAGAAGTCAAGAGTTGGGGGTTTGATATAGTACACTGCGTTACCTGTAGAACAGTTGGAGTCTTGACATAAGGTCCAATAGTTGATAAAGAGTTTGGATTAAAAAACACATTTCCGGCCTCGATTCCAGTATTTATGACGTCCCTCAAAAGAGTGTTGTCTTTTCCCCGTTATATTTATTCAGTCTCACTGCAACAACATCATTATTCTCCCCCAATTATTTGACAATGCCATTATTCAAGCTGTAATCTACCACACATACCATAGACCTATAGCACAAAGATATAAATCATGATACTCATTCTCAGAAGATCCAGTTCAATCGTATATCAGGCCGAGTGGTGTTTTGGCGCGGCTCATAGGGAAAAACGCAATAAAAGACAATGCAGGCTCTGGCAGGCAAGATATAAACCTGTCAATAAAATATTGTTCTTGGGTGTGTGTGTGTGTGTGTCTGTTTATGTGTGTGTGTACGTGTGGAGATGAACAGACTTGTGTGGTGTGTTCCATTGCCCAGGGTGTGTTATCTGTTGTTGTCCCTAGACTAACACACACAAGTGTAAAAGCACACACCATTATGGATCGAGAGGTTGATGTGTATGTCATGCCGCCTAAGTTAAGGGCAGGTCATTGGTGGTGACCTGGTGGCACACACACACACACACACACACACACACACACACACACACACACTACACCCACAGCATGCACCTACTCTATCCTACAAAGACACATGCACCGAGACACGTGCATAAAGACACACACACACACAAACACAGGTAGGGCCATAAGCCTACACAATTCCTATTGTATACAGTACTGTAAGTACAATAAATCTGTTGTTCGTGACTCCAGATAAAGCAGCAGAAAGTGGTGTTTGTTGGAGCGCTAAGCCGCGGCCGAGACAGATGGATGCCAGTGTTGTATAAAGGAAGGTCTTTGTCAAAGGTAAAGTCCACCAAAGGCAGAGGACTTAACAAACCAGAGCCAGCATGAAGACGTAAACAGTTTTAAATTCATGCATCTAAACTATAAAAAATAATGAGACTGAGTTGATTCCCATTTTTTATGTTTTTTTCTTTACGAAACGCGTGCTAGCAAATCCTGGACCAAAGCTTCAGAGGCAGTTAACACAAGCTGCCTGTTACAAACCACATCATTAACAAAACTTGTTTGTCTGTGAAAACAGGAAGCAGTCCACATACAGTAGGCTGCGTGGTTCGGAGGTGGAAGCCCATGCTTGACTGTGTAAAGGTTAGACATGTGAACAGTGATGCGTCACCCCAGTGCCAATGCAGACCAACAAGTACATTTCCAGTCTTCTGTGTGTGTCGACTGAGAGAGTGGACGCCTAACTTCCTGTGTTGGAATCGAGCTTGCATGTTTCCCAAACACGCAAAGGAGCATGTGTTGACAGACAGACTGACAGACAGACCGACTGTCACACACGGCCGCCACACGAATCGATCGTTTGCGTCGAGAATCTTTTCATTTTGCCCGACACAAAAGAATGAGGGACTTGCTGTTCGCAGACTGAAAAGATCGTTGCCCTTGATTTGAAAATGGCCAAAAGGAAAGCTATTCAGTCAACGCTAGGTCAAACATAAAACTTAGTTACACATTGATAAGCAAGCGTAGGATTCAGTTATGTCCTCAAAGCTATCAGCCAAAGCTAACCAGTGGTTCTCTACCATTTCTATAGCAATGTAAACACCCTATCTTGGTGTGCATGCCATCCGGAACACAAGAGCTGCCACACAGTGACGTGTGGACAATATGAACACAAACTCATTCTTCCTTTCATAAAAGAAAAGCTCGACTTTCCTGTTCAAACCCAAGTGACACCCAGGAGGACAGCAGTCCCACAGTCATTTAAATTTAAACTATTTTAAGAAGACAGACCTCGATACAAGGTTGATATCAGCCGCGAACTGCTACTGTAATTCTGGACAAACACTGCTAAGTCATGGCAAGACGTGATGGTATAGAATGATACTGGAATAACACTACGTTGGTTTAAAGGTGATCAAGATTTAGTACTCTGCACGGGGATAGCAGAGTCTGGATCTAAACATAGAAGGGGCGAACAAGCTTGGAATTGTGCACTCAGCCATGCAGCTGCCCACTCAATCAATAACTTTGCTTTACCAAGTTGCATATGCACACACACACACACATAAACATACAAATGTGTATCGCACACGTGCTCACACACTTGCATAAAGACGGAGGGCACACACACACACACACACACACACATATATAGTTCCATGCACACATCCAAGCATATTCTCTTGCACACTGCCTCTTGCATTGGGAACATGTTTGCCATGCACTTTGCAAGTGACAAAAACAAACTTTGTTTGGAAAGAAGACGTTAAGTCCTATAAAGGGACAGGGGGAGGCGTCGAGCGTGGAACCCCAGGAAGAGGAGTTCTTCTTCCCATGACGATTGGTGGAGAGGAGGGCTGCGGCGCGTCTGCCAGCAAGCCTCTTCTGCCTGATAGTTTCCTTTACATTTAGTCATTTAGCAGACTTACAGTAAGTACAGGGACATTCTCCTTGAGGCAAGTAGGGTGAAGTGCCTTGCCCAAGGACACAATGTAATGTGCCCCGGACGGAAATCGAACGGGCAACCTTCAGATTACTAGCCCGATGCCCTAACTGCTCAGCCACCTGACTCCCTTTGTGACCTATGCCCTCGGAGCTAGCACCCTGACATGGTCAAAGGTCATTTGTGATTTCCCCCTCCTCTCCTCACTCATCCTGCAGCGTGAATGATTAGTCTGACAGATTAGAGGCTCAGATAGCCACAGCAGGCATCTTCTTGTCTGTTTCTGAAGCTGTTTCTCCTAACCCACTGCCTGGCCCCCTGTCCAACACAACCCTCACTGTTTAAAACTTGTGTTGGTATTCCTACGCAAGCATTTGCAGTATTTTAGTGGGAAAGCGGGATAGAAAAACTAAGAAACAGAGAGAGAGTGTATGTGTGTAAGAAAGAGAGTGCATGTATGTGTATGTCTTTGTGTGTGTGTGTGTGTGTGTGTGTGTGAGAGAGAGAGAGAGAGAGAGAGAGAGAGGGAGAGAGGGAGAGAGAAAGAGAGAAAGAGAGAGAGAGAGAGAGAGAGAGAGGAGAGAGGGAGAGAGGGAGAGAGAGAGAGGGGGAGAGGGAGAGGGAGAGGGAGAGGGAGGGAGGGAGGGAGGGAGGGAGGGAGGGAGGGAGGGAGGGAGGGAGGGAGGGAGGGAGGGAGGGAGAGAGAGAGAGAGAGAGAGAGAGAGAGAGAGAGAGAGAGAGAGAGAGAGAGAGAGAGAGAGAGAGAGAGAGAGAGAGAGAGAGAGAGAGAGGGAGAGAGGGAGACGGAGACGGAGACGGAGAGGGAGAGGGAGAGGGAGAGGGAGAGGGAGAGGGAGAGGGAGAGGGAGAGGGAGAGGGAGGGAGTGAGAGAGACAGAGAGAGAGAGACATGGAGGAGTGGCAGTGAGGGAGGGAGTTGGTCAGAGTGCTTAGTCAGGTCTCAGCTGAGGAAACAGATGCACGGCTCCTGGAGGGGAGGAGGAGAGGAGACCAGACAACACTCATGCTGGGGAGAAGTCACTATCTCTGACCTTTATAACCCCCCCCCCCCACACACACACACACACACACCACACACACACACACAGAGAAACAATCGGCCTCATATGACACACACACACTGCACATCAACAGACACACACTATCTCATATGACACACAAACACATGCTGAATATAAACAAACACTACCTCATGTGACACACACGCACATACACAAGCTGCATACAAACCAACACACACTATCTCATTACACACTCTCACTCAGTTCCCTCCATAGCCCTCTATAGTTCAAACAAACGGCTCCACACTGGCCCAAAGGTCATTGGTCAAGTAATATTTCAGTAAAATCCAGAGTAGGTATTCCAACAGTCTAGTGCTAGAGAGCTGGTTAATAATTGAAGTGTAATTTTACAGAACTTAAGTACAGAACCAAACTCCCCTCACACACTCACTCACACAAACACACACTCATCCAACATCTACACCCACACACTCACATACCTACACACACACACTCACCCAACACCTACACACACCTACGCACTCCTAACCCTGCCCTGGCAGCTGAGACCCCTCAGGTTGCCTGCTTCCAGAAGATTACAGAAGGTGCATGGAAGGTCAAAGGTCATTTGACAGCATAAGAAAAGAACACCTACAGCCTCAGGCCAGCCACTCCCAGCCACCCCCACACACACACACACACGTGTGAACACATATGCAGATAAAGCCTGTAAGTTGTGTCAGTGATATATGGCTTTGTACCATTGCCTGCCCACAGTAATACCTTCCTTCGCACTGCAATGCTGAGGAGGAGGGAGGAGGGAGGAGGGAGGAGGGAGGAGGGAGAAGAGAGGAGGGAGGGAGGGAGGGAGGGAGGGAGGGAGGGAGGGAGGGAGGGAGGGAGGGAGGGAGGGAGGGAGGGAGGGAGGGAGGGAGGGAGGGAGGGAGGGAGGGAGGGAGGGAGGGAGGGAGGGAGGGAGGGAGGGAGGGAGGGAGGAAGGAGAGAGGTGGGAGGAGAGACGAGGGTGATGGGGACTAAGTCAAGTCAAAAGAGCAAAAGAGCCACAGGCTACACATTCTATTCCACGTGTGTGTGGAATGCGCAGGATTGTTCTCCCTCTTGTGTGGCCTTCACAACTGTACTGTACCTGACCTTGAACACCTCCTCCTGTGTGTGTGTGTGTGTGTACACTTGTGTGTGTCTGTGTGTGTATATTTGTGTTTATGTGTGTGTGTGCGTGGGTGTGTGTGTGTGCGTGGGTGTGTGTGTGCACGTGTGGGTGTGTGTGTTGAGGTGGGGGGCATTCAGAGTTTTAGGACTGTTGCTTTGGATGGTAGTTTATCAGGCAAGAATCTTTTTACAGCAGGACGATCTGTTGACTGGATTTCAGGAAAGTTATGGTTAAGTCTGTCACCTGTCACAGAATCTGAGAAATTGTGATTTGTGGGGAAGCAGTCTGTTTAACATGGTCTGAATACTTCAACGCTGCCATAAAAAACAGCAGCATAGAGATTTGTTTCACTGTCAGAAATAACTTTTTCTCTCCAGAAACCACAAATATGGCTGCTATACATCACCAACCCTCCACATCAACACATTGGGTTCGAAAGAACTTCTTTAGCATTTGTCTTAATCAATGAATGGTTTGTTTGACAAAACATCAAACCTAAAAACAGTCATTGAGTTGTGTGTTTAACCGTGCTAACGAGTGTTCGAGGAAGAATGAGTGAAGGGAAGACAGGAAATTACAGTGTTGGGACTGAGTGGCCACAAGCTGACAATGAAAAACCTTCTGTAGGGCTCTGCATGTTCTCCATCTACTTGTTTGCTTACTGTGTGTGTGTGTGTGTGTGTGTGTGTGTGTGTTTGTAAATAGCCTGAGAACTGAAATCAAATCTGTCCAAATACTACAACATAAACAGACCAACAGAAGTGTTGAAGATGAATGACATCTCTTTTTTTTTTTTTCAAACTTACTTTTTTGTTTTATTTTTACTGTCGCTCCTTCATGGTTCCAGGATGTAAGATAAGTGAGTCTGTAATCGTACAGTAGTCACAGGCTCTGGGACAGTCCCTAACAAAGAGAAAGGAAAATAAAAGGTTTCACTTTCTTTATGCTATCAGATCACAACACTAGACAGACTGACAGAGAGACAGACAGAGAGACAGACAGAGAGACAGACAGAGAGAAACAGACAGACAGACAGACAGATAGAGACAGACAGAAAATAGGCATGTGAAACAGAGGTAGTTGTTCTTTTGGCTTGACACCTCCTCACATGAATCAAAATCAAACAATTTACAGGGGAACATAAACACTGATGTCTCTCAGAAATGTGTAAACAGAATTTGGAGCCTTGTGATAAACACACGAGTGCTCTTAAATGCTGACAGAGCCCACACTGAAACACTGGGAGACTCATCAACCAGCCAGACCGACAGCACATCTTTCCTAACCCAGCTGGGTTCCTGTGAGAGGGAGAATGTGCATGTTTAACTGGAGGGAAAGCTCCAGGAAATGTAGATTTCACTGCCATGTCTACACAGGCAATGTTTAAAATAAGTATGCTGTGGTAAGGTATGAAAATCAGCCTGAAATATTGAACTCTTATCACAGTTAGAATATTTCTAGAGGCTTGTGTCGATGTTCTCTCTGCTAACAGTCACTACTGGTAGACACAGAATACATTTTAGCCATTGCATGTTTTTTGGACAGGGATTATGTATCATTGTATAGGTGACAATGTTAATAATACGTTATGTAAATACATATATTATGCAACATATACTCAACATGGTCACCTATACAATGATCTATAATGTGAAAATAGGTGATATACTTTAGAATAAAGGTCAGTGGCCTTGTTGAGGTCAGTGAAGATTGATGTTTAAGGGTGAGTCAATGATTCTCCTTCTCTGACCTGACCTCTGGGATTCCTCAAGGTATTTCTGACCGAGTATTTCTCCTTGTCCTCTGCTGATGCATAAGTAAAAGAGATAACGTTTGAAGGCATAAACAGAAAAAAAATCAAAGCTAGCGTGTTACTAACTGAATCTGGGATCTCTCCACTGCAAGTTTATCTGTCATGTACAAAAGGAATAATTTTTGTGGAGGGTCTCTTGGTTTTGACCTCTGTGTGTACTCTGCTGAGGCACGGCAATCCTGTGCTGTGGATCACTTGAGGCCGGAAGAAGATTTGCAGAGAATAACGAACATACCCACACTGCAAGAACTCTAAATCTGCAGTCACTGTGATTGCTTTTCAATTTTAAATCTAGTTTGACTTATTTCTAGTAAAAACAAAAATCTGGGACTTAATTTAAGCAACATGTTATTTTAAGAAATCTTGTCAAGTGAGATTTTCTTGACAGAAGATCATCTCACTGGAAGCCAAATTGACTTGTTTAAAGCATAAACACCAAACACTCAAAACCAGTCATTTTGCACTTAAATTTGACAGGGCATTATTGTTTGTGCTGTGCCTCCGCACTCCTGGATGCCAGTTAGACACGTGACACTTGCGGTGGACAAAAGAAGACCCTTCCAGAAAACAAGCCCAAAGATGTCTTTGTTTTATCAAAACAGCTCAAACAGGAAGTACCGGACTGGTATGTTTTATCAGCAGTTTTCGCTTCCTCTTTTCCAAATCTTGGCCCAAGGGTGGGGAGAGCAGGAGAGGAGGAGAGGAGGAGGAAGGAGAGGAGGAGAGGAGGAGAGGAGGACAGGAGGAGAGCAGGAGAGGAGGAGAGGAGGAGAGGAGGAGGAAGGAGAGGAGGAGAGGAGGAGAGGAGGAGAGGAGGAGAAAGGAGAAGAGGAGAGCAGGAGAGCAGGAGAGGAGGAGAGGAGGAGAGGAGGAGAGGAGGAGAGGAGGAGAGGAGGAGAGGAGGAGAGGAGGAGAGGAGGAGAGCAGGAGAGGAGGAGAGGAGGAGAGGAGGAGGAAGGAGAGGAGGAGAGGAGGAGAGGAGGAGAGGAGGAGAGGAGGAGAGGAGGAGGAAGGAGAAGAGGAGAGCAGGAGAGCAGGAGAGGAGGAGAGGAGGAGAGGAGGAGAGGAGGAGAGCAGGAGAGGAGGAGAGGAGGAGAGGAGGAGAGGAGGAGAGCAGGAGAGGAGGAGAGGAGGAGAGGAGGAGAGGAGGAGAGGAGGAGAAGAGGAGAGCAGGAGAGGAGGAGAGGAGGAGAGGAGGAGAGGAGGAGAGGAGGAGTGGTGGTCAGGGCATCTTTCCATCCGCTCCGACTCTCTCCTCTTGGAACCTGACGCTCAAAGAATGATCCCTTCCTCTCTTTTCTCTTCCTCTCCATCTCTCCCTCCCTTTCGTCCCAGTGAGCCACTCTTCCTCTCAACCATTCTCCACATCCCCTCTCTTTTTCTCTCTCCCTGCTTAGCTGTGCCTTTTCACATCACCCATTCAGTTTGAGTCCCTCCTCTCTCTCACTCTGTCTCTGTCTCTGTCTCTGTCTCTCTCTCTCTCTCTCTCTCTCTCTCTCTCTCTCTCTGTCTCTCTCTCTGTCTCTCTCTCTCTCTCTCTCCCTCTCTCACAACTTACTTTTAGTTTTCTCTCCTTTTCCCACCTCTTGTCCCTGTCTCATTCTGTGATGGTAGGACTCACCTGGTAGTAAGATCCACTTTTGGTCCCTTACCATAAAACTTGTTTTTCTGTTCAAACTGGAACCAATTTTCCATCCCATTTCATTGAGGTCACCTAGAGAGTTTATCTCAGTCTCAACACTACTTTTGGTGACCGTGATTTTACGATATCAATGACTTGTGGTGTGCTTTGTATCCTTGATCTCTCCTAACACTCAAAATATCTGTCTTTCTCTCACTTTCCATTTTTCTGTCCAACTCCCTCACTCAATTCAATCTCCAAATCCCCCCCCCCCCCAAATACAACGCTCACACACAATGTAATAAGAAGCTTAAATATGTTTGGCAGTTGAGAAGCTAGACGTTGCACATGGGGCACTGCAGGTATTATTTTTCATTATTCGCACAATTCTCCTTCTCACAGTCCCCTTGACACACAATGACCCAGCACCAGATAGGGTTACGACCGTGAGACTCTCATCCAATTCTGCAACAGTTTTGCAACAATATCAGAGTGTTCAATGAGTAAATTTAGCCCTACAGTAAACACCTTGTTACCCAAGAACATTGGTTTTCACATAGAGGGCATTTTCATTGCTCTTGTGCAATCCCATACTTATGCATGCTGCTTTCATTCACAATTTTCCAACAGTTGTTGGGTCAAACGTTTGGATGCGCTTCACTCTACCTTTTTGATTACAACTTTCACAATTGCTAAAACACATTTCTTGAAACAGTCAATCAATTTCTCAAAACTGTAAACACAAAACCAAATATTCAAACTCAATTTCCCAAATCTCTGACTCTTCTGGCAAAATCAAACACTTGCTCCTAAACCATGTAACCTGTGTTCAAAATCAAACTATGCTTTCAGATCATAAACACAACCAATCGATATACAAACACTATGGAGCAATCATTAGACACAACACAAAAAAATGGAGAACACAAATTTGTTCATGTATAAACAGTAAATGCATTTACGTAGCAATAAAGAAAATGCATTTTGGATTTTTGAAACACTGAATTTTGGTGTTTCAACACCCATTGACACTTTCCTGATGTATGACTATGTTTAGCCTGTGTTCTGCACCTCTCTTTTTCCAACCATCTCTGGAGGAGGGGATCCCTCACTGAATTGCTCCTCCCAAGGTTTCTTGCATTTTTTTCTCCTCTAGTGAGTTGTTCTGAGAGTTTTCCTTGAGGGTTTAGGTTGGCTGAGAGGCAGTTCTATTGGCGTATGTGAAGCCCTCTGTGACATTGCTTGTAAAAACGGCTATACAAATACTGTCCATTTGGTTTGATTTGAAAATATTACAGTAACCGTCACAACTTAGTACTGTCAACAAAGAACAAAGAAAAACCCTATGGTGTGCTGGATCCAGCCATGAAAATACTCCACACCTATGTCACCACAGGCCAATTCCATTGACTGTAGGAGATTTACTCTGGTATATGGGTTTTACAGTTTTTCTGAATTGCTAAAACACTAAAACCCATTGGCTGAACAAAGTTATCAGTTGCCTAAACTCACGTAGCTAATTGTGCAGTCTGTTGTCAATACCTTAAACCATTTCACATGGTAAAACACAATTTGCAAATCTCACGTAGACTTTTCAGCAAAACTCTAAACACATTCTCATTCTCAAAACACATTCTGCACTTTAATGCACATGTCATCCATTAGTAAACACAAATGGCAACAATCAAATACAAATAGAAAAAACATGTCATTGACTAAACACAACCACTAAAAATTGATTTCACTTGTTTTTAAATGATGTGACACAACCAATATAAGCCAATTCAGAGAGCAAACAGGTTGTTGAAGGTGGGAAAATATTCCTTGTGATGTCAATGACCCTGACCCAGCCCAAAGACAAGAAGAAGCACATTGATCACATGTTTACTCCTTAGATTTTGTCCCTTTTACTGTATAGTAGTGTATACTGTAGTACAGTGCATTACAGTGCAGTACTGTACAATTACGTAACAAATGGTATGGCCCTGAACATTGCACTTTCCATTTGTTACAGTAACAGTACTGAATGCTCAATAGATTTAGACTGGTTGCAGGTTTATATCAACAAAGAACAAGAGTGAGTTGTGGGTAGTGAGATGCAGGGTATACATGTAGTACTCTGATATATCGGCCGATATAGAAAATACTGTAATGAAATCAAAAATCCAGAAACGCATTACAAAACAAACAGATTTCCCTAACATTCTGCCCCACTCGTGTTGCCAACAGGGACGTTGTACCCTTTGGTGACAAACTATGCAAGGCCAAGAACAAGAACAATTGCAAAGAGCAAAGCAGAGTAGTAATTTCTGATAAATGTTAAGCTACTATGATAGAACATGTTTTCGTTCATCAAAAGACAAAGACGGATAAATATGAAATTAGGTTTGAGATGACGTAAAAATGTACTTTTCCTTGAGAACTATATGTTTTGAACAATGTGTTTTCAATTTTTTGGTGTATTGTTTACTGACTGCTTGATAGTGTATATCATTTTGATCACTTTGTTTATGATTTGAGAGCAGCGTTTGATTTTGAGGACAGGTAAAACTGTTTTGAGGCGAAAGTTTCATTTTGCAAGAGAATTCGAGGTTTTGTAAATAGTGCTTGAAGATGAGGTTTTGTGTTTACAGTTTTGAGAAAATGGGTGACTGTTTCAAGAATGTGTTTTAGCAATTGTGAAAAACTGTAGTCATACAACTTCCACTGCCACACAGAGAAAAACTCTTAATTTGGGTTGAGAAAAGGGCTGTATGATGAAAGACAACCATTTACAGTAAAAATTGCTGGTTGATGTTGAACTATTCTTGTATTTGGACACCACGGTGAAAACTGACATTGTCCCAAACCAGCATTAGAAACAAGTGTGAACAATTTTGAGTCATTGTGTTTTACAGATGACAACTGTGTTGTAGTTATGTTTACAGTTTGCCACTTGTGTTTACCATTTTGCAGCACGAGTGCATCACAGTGCAAAATATGTTTAGTGAATGAGAATGTGTTGAGAGTTCTCAACTTTAGAGTTTTGCCAAAAGAGTGTTTGATTTGACAAATTGGTTTAGTTCACTGAACATTTGATTCAGATAATGGGGTTAAATGTTTTAGCAATTGTGAAAAACTGTATGTGTGATGCAATTATGTGTACCAGTTGTGGATGTATTTTGTGATATCTGTCACATTCATGCCCCTAACTTGTGAGGGCTGTATAGTCACCACAAACCACTCGAGAGATTTGAATGAGCGCTTAAACTCTGCTTGAGACAATCCAAGCCCGTCGAAGAGAAAAGTTGGCTTCGTTGTTACGACACAAGATGCAGTCAGCCTTTCTAGTGAGAATTCTCAAGTGCTGTCATATTGCCGTTGTACAATTTTTACAATTGTGAAATCATTACTCTCACTACTTTTCAGTAGAGAAGTGAAGTGAAGAGTATTCCTGACCCTTTGCACTAGTGGGTGTGTTCTGTCGGGGTTTTTTGCCCTCTATTTTCAGCAGTTGTAAGAAGATTTGAGCTGTTTTGCATCATCTTGCGTGTCCCTGTAACAATGTAGATGACTCACTATAAGGTTATGTTCCTGAGATACTCTGTGTGTGTGGACTGTATCATGAGTTTGAATCCCACAGCCCCAGCACAGTTTGTTAGACGTTTTGGAAGAAGATTTATGCAACGTGTTAGGCCACTGCCTGAAACTAACGAGAGTTAACACTCATTCAAATTACACTTTTGGATTCCACTAGCTTATTTTAATCTTCACAGGACATTTAGTCTTGCAAGTCATTCCTGTTTTATTTCCTCAGTTGTAAAGTGAATTATTCAGTATTGTAAATGTTTCCATTTCCTTTTATATCATATATATTGTTGATAGGGGTTCTTTTTTTTAAAAGGGTTAGGTTTAGGTGTGGATCTGCGGCCAACTGTTGAGCCCTTTATGACATGTCTTGTAAAGAATGAAAACAGCATTTTATTGAATTCCTGTACGTCATTCTGTGCAGGAACATTAGTAAACAGTATGTGTCAATAATCACACGCGTATGGGGTTAACCTGTGAGTGTGCCCCAAGAGAGGCACATTTGTGCGTGTGTATGAATAATCATGGCAGGATGAGCACAGTGTGTCCCCCCCCGGAGTGGAAGTGACTTGCAGCTTGAGGTAATCAGTCTGGATGTGCGGCCACACCGAGGTGACTGTGGTTTGTGTCCATTTCCGCCTTTGTCGTCTTCCCGGCACTCAATCTCACACTTCCCTCCCACCACCTCCTGTCTTCTGGTAAATTTCCCCTTTTCAATCCGCCCCCCACCCCCCCCCCCCGGACCCCACCCCACCCCAACCACCCTCCCTCCCTCACCCCCCACTCTGCAAAGTCAATCAGTGTTGAAAGAACCCTCTCTGTCAAGTCGATCAACTGTCAATTCTTTTTGCAATGCGTTATCAAACTGACAAACTTCCCTCGGTGATGTCATGAACGGAACAGTAGTTGGACATTGTGTTCAAGAGGAAACGGAATTCACGTTTTGAAAGAGAGGAAAGTTGGTTTGCAGTAAGGAAACCTTTCTATATATTTAACCTATAATAAATCATTAAAACTTTCAAAGAATTAAGTCTTAAACTTATGTAAGCTACTAATCTTATCAACAATATATATGATATAAATGACATTTTAAAAAGTTACAATACTCAATTCACCTTACAAGTTTAATCAAATTTAAAAGATGGATCATGCAGGAGACTCTAAGGCCGCAAAGCTGTCAGTCAGAACCACGCAACGTCTAGGGCGTTCAGATGGCTGAGCGGTTAGGGAATCGGGCTATTAGTCATAAGGTTTTCGGTTTGATTCCTGGCCGTGCAAAATGGTGTTGTGGCTTTGGGCAAGGCACTTCACCCTACTTGCCTCAGGGGAATGTCCCTGTACTTACAGTAAGTCGCTTTGGATAACAGCGTCTGCTAAATGACTAAATGTAAATAACACTCCTACTCCTCCAGCCAGACTGGTCTCAAGACCAGCAACTCTACCGACCTCGTCATTGCTCCAGTACGACGCAAGATGTGCTGGCTTTTAGTTGCCTCCACCAACAATTACTGTTTGTAATTTCAATAAAGTGCATTTGACTTTTCACTGAGTCTTCCAGCCTGAACATGAATTATATTTCAGTTTTAGTTTATGTAAAAATATGTTCATTTATAAGTTGTTAAACAGAATATATTTTATTGTGACACAACGTAGACAGTTTTCAATGTGATTCAGCTTTGTTGGTGACTGACAAACAGTGATGAGCATTATGAATTTCTCAGGAAAGAAAAAGGGCTTAGTTCAATCCGAAGAAATTACCTGACTCATCCAAACTCATCAGAAAAACCACAAAATTCAAAGTGATATCCAAACTGAGAGCCATGTCCTCGGTGGACTGACGTTTCCATCCAATGAACATCATTATTCCGGGGACATGAATCTGTGGGGGGAAAACTCAACAAAGCGTAGAAAATGTCTAAAAGAGTCAAACATTTGGGTTAAAACACCCTCCTCAACCAACCTCTCTCTTCTCTTCTCCAAACTCTCCCGGCCTATCTTCCCACCAGCGCAAAGTCAGCAGGGACTCTGTGCGTTTAAAGTAATTACAACAATTACATCCAAGCACAGTTTTCGCTGGAAAAGTAGCTGGGTTTAAACGAAGGCCTGGATCAGCTGAAGGCACTCACAACATAGATAATGAAGGTATTGTTCTACTTCATGGATAGTGTGTGTGGGCCTCCGGGAGCACTGCCTCAGACAACACACAGCAAAGGAGCAGAAGGCCTCCATTATGATAACATTTCTCTCTTTTTTTCCCCCTGTTGCTGTGAATTAACCATTAACGCAAGCTATGATAATGATTGGAGCAGGTCTGAGATTCTAACCACTGAGGGAACTACAGATCCCATCTTGGTGTGTGTTGAGGCTTATGGAACTACAGATCCCATCTTGGTGTGTGTTGAGGCTTATGGAACTACAGATCCCATCTTGCTGTGTGTTGAGGCTTGTGGAACTTGACCATAGACGCTTTCTCAGAGTATTGCTAATCCTTCAATTGGATGAGGCCCACACACCCTGTAAACACAGGCGTGCAGGAAGACTGATACGTGGGAAACACACATGTAAGTCAGTGTAAAAATCACACACACCCTCACACACACATCCTCACACACACATTTACATGACATTTAGTCATTTAGCAGACGCTCTTATCCAAACGACTTACAGTAAGTACAGGGACATTCCCCCCGAGACAAGTAGGGTGAAGTGCCTTGCCCAAGGACACAACGTCATTTTGCACGGCCGGGAATCGAACCAGCAACCTTCTGATTACTAGCCCAATTCCCTAACCGCCACCTGACTCCCACACACACGCACCCTCACACACACACCTTCACACACACTCACACACACACACACACACACAGCGTCACACACAGATCCTCAACACTTCTAACCCTCCAGGTCTCCCGGTGTGGAGTCCTTCTCCTGAGGTTTGTGTCTGGCTCTAACCGTCGGCTCCACCACTTCTGCTCTGTGGCCCGCCAGACGTTGGTCCTGCAGGGCCTATCAGGGGGAGCCAAGACGCCATGGAGACCACGAAGGCCGGATGCAACTGGAAGGTGGGGGGGGAACCTATCAGTACTCTTAGCTCATCTCCTTTACCTCACCGCCCCCCCTCCCTCCGCCCCCCCCGCCCCCCCTTCCGCCCACAGCAGACACCACTTACCAGAATAAACTAGACCAACAGCCACACTTATGGGATCGGTGACACAACACAACCCATTATCTGCTTGCACCTTGGCAAAGCTGTGGGTCTCCAGACACGCTTCTCACCAGAACATGGACTTCTTATGACCAATGTAATCAGCAGGACACTGAGTGTGTCTGGGAGGGGCGTTATCAGTGCTAACATAAATGTTCCTTCTTTTCGTGTGGCTTTCAGTACCGTGAAAAGCACTGTGCAAATGCAATTGATAATTATATAACTTGATTGCACATTGTGTTTCAGAATTGGTTGTGTGTGCGTACTGCGTCTAGCAGAAACACACTGCTCCTTCGTTTTGAAAGCAGTTATGAAATACCGAAAGGATCCAATGATTGTTGTTTCAAACATAACTATTATTATCGAATAAACAACGGACCAGAACTATGGATGAGGTACTGCATGCGAGCCTCGTCACAGCCACGTTTGTCTCATCCCCACTGGCGGTCGCCCCCCCGGGACTGTTCCTGCTAATGGCTTCCTGACTGATCGTGTCCCGTTGACCTGCTCGTCGTCTGTTTTACGTTCATTCATCCCCCAGTAAATCAGTCCTCTCTCTCAGTTCTGGAGCCAAAAAGACAACGGAGTAACTACGAGACAAACTGTAGACAACAACACAAGGTCGTGAAGGGGTTTCGACAAAAGTATTTGTCTGTACGCTTGCATGCCTACTGATGTGCCCCTGTTAGGAAAACAGTGTCGAAGCTATGCCAGAACATCAAAAAAATGCCAAACGCTATTGGCAAGAGTGAAACCGTCCCACTTACCTAACAGAAATATAGACAGGCTGAAAGAGAATAGTTTTTTTTTTTTTTTTTTACTTTTGTAAAACTATGCCATTGGTCCCAGTGATAGCACCTAAATCAGACCAAGACTACAAGCCAAGACTACATATTCCATCAGCCGTGCTGATTTGCTAACATGCTCCATTACCCATGTTGCTGCCTGGCTTACTCCTCTGAAATAGGTCGCAGAGGACGTAGGATAATTACGTTCAAGTGAGCGATCGCCAGAGGCTCTTTATGAAACAAACCTGTCGACACTGAAGCTGAGTTAAGACAGTTATCTTTGGAGTCGAGACCAAGACAAAAAACTTTAAATTTGAATTCTAACGTGGGTTGATTGCACACAAGCTGTCACCACTGTGAAACGCTGGTATCGAATCCCTTATGAATTGCCTAGAAAGGTTGTGTGGCCTTAACGGAAGAATTGTAGGAGTGAAAGCAGGGAGGAAGAAAACACTTGAGTTAAAGAGGATGGAATTTAGAGGACTCTCCTATCCAGTTGACCCTGGGTACATGGACAGAGAAAGAAACTGAGAAATAGAGTGAGAGAGAGAAATAGAGAGACTGAGAAATGGAGGGAGAATAGACTGATAAACAGACAGAGAGAGAGAGAGACATAGAACAAGAGAGAGAGGGGAGAACAAGACATTGTGTTCTGCCTCTGAGAAAAAGAGAAGTTTGCTGTTTCTTGCGCGCTGCCAAAAAAAACGCCACCGTGGACCAATGCCAGCTCACTCCTCGCTGTCCGGATCAGACTAGTTGGAGAAGTGGATGTGTGTTTAGACACGGACATGCTGCTTGCCCTCAAGCCCCTGACAGGCATCTTCAACCCTCTTCCTGCCCTTTTGTGTCTTCACAAGTGACAATCTGGCTTTGGTGTCAGACGTCAGACGACCACCATCGCTAACGTGCAGCTCTGACCAGATCTCTTGGATTGTTGGGTCGAGAGTTTTTTTTGTATATGTGAGTGTTGAGGCTTTAGTGGTCAGCACAGGGGAATTGTTATCATTGACCACAGATTAGATCTTTGAACTCACAGCAGTTTTGCTTTGACTTGGTGTTCCCTCATGCCTTGCCAAGTTCACTTCCATTGTAAAGTCTGATTAGTGCTTTTGAGGTACAGGACACCAATGAAGGTTTTCCAAATAAATTATAATGACGCAAAACCAACTTCTGTTGCTGGGGTTACTTAGACAGGCCCAAAACACATGAACTTAAAGGTTGGCCGACTGCTTTTAAACACACACACTGACCGGAATAAGGCTGATTTACTCATCATTTTGTCGAATTCTATTAGATTCCTCGATCTTCATACTTATATTGACATTTAGCAGACGCTGTTATCCAGAGAGACTTACAGTAAGTACAGGGACATTAATATAATTTGCACGGCCGGGAATCGAACTGGCAACCCTCTGATTAATAGCCCGACTCCCTAACCACTCAGCCATCTGACTCCCACTTTCATTGGACAAAGTCTGACAGAAAGTGAGTCTGACAGCCACTGTTCTTCTCCAGGATTGGTCAATGAGGGATTACCACCAAACCAACACTCTTTCTACAAGATATCCACTGTTTCTAGCCAATCTGTTAGCTATGTTTGGGGATTTAGGTTAGTTGCATTACTGCTTCAAAAGTGTTGCAGGAGTTCATGTGGGCTAGATCGTGTGATACTGTGGCTAAGCTAGCTGAAAAAGAAATGAGCTTCCACACTACCGAGAGACTCCAGTTTCAATTGAAAAACATAGAGGACTTTCTGTTTACCACAAATCACAAACTATTTAGAAAATAAACCATGAAATGACTTTCCCGAGCTCAAAACATGGAGACAAACCTCCGCTTAAGAGTGCACAGCAGAAAAACAAAGCCGTTTGTTTATTCAGTGCACAAACATAGACATGGACCTTTTTTCAATTTTGTTTTTCTTTTTTTTAACAAATGTGACCGGTTTAAATGTAACCCTGAGAGAAAAAATTGAGGAATAGGAATAAGCAAGAGAGGAGATGATGGTGTTGTTGTTTTGAGTCTAAGTGGGCTCTCTCAAGACACTCACAACCACGATTTTGAAAAAGTGTTATTGGTAGAAGGGACATTTGAAACCGAGAGAGTCAACCGAACCACATTTCAGACCCTGGTCTGAACAAACTGACCTCTACGTGATGAGTACAATCTGGCTGGTCTGGCTGGTCGCTATGACAGGAACCAAATCAGTTTATCTTTATCTTGTTAGTTGAGGTTGCATTATTTAGCAATGTAGCATTGTGAACATGCACCTTTGCCAACAACTGTGGTCATTCACATCATAAGTAATATATGTTATGTACTATATATATATTTATATATATATATATATATATATATATATATGTGTAGAGTATACACTTATAGATTATAAGTGTAGAGTATATATGTATATTGTTTGTCTAAACTCTTCATCCCACTTCATAATTTGCAACAGCAGGTAATTTCTGTGCTAGGCTGATGCTAGTCTTCCCTGTTCCACATCAACAAACTCAAGAACGGCGACAGTTTGATATCAACCGGGTCTGTTTCTTACAACAGCACACTGAGTATTACAACCAGTTTTGACGTTGATTTCAATTATTCCACAGCCACACAGCGGTTATATAACATTTATATAAGCAAACCTTTCATGTCCAAGTAAAAAAAAGATTTAAAATGCATCCGTATTTGTTTGGACTCTTGTTTAAGTACACACATGGACTGTTTTCAATGTGTGTGTGTTTGTGTGTATGTGTGAATACTTCTGAGGTCAGGATTATGTAAGAAGAAAAAGCTCACAGTTGAGGAAGGGGAGGGTGGCTTGGTGTTAAGGGGCGGGGGGGGGGAGGGAGGGGGGGGAGGGGGAGGAGGGAGGGAGGGGAGGCAGGGAGGGGAGGCAGGGTGGTGGCTACAGTCTCACAAAACGGGAAGCATGCTGTGTTTATCTCCCTCCCTCCCAGGGCCCGTAGTCTTCCTGTGGCCGGCCGTGAATGCACGGAGGCAGTGCTGCGGTCTCAGCCTACCTATCTATCACAGCACAGAACAAAGTGACCATCTGTCTGTTACAACAGAGCCCAGACAGAGCCCACCGCAGGTTAAATAACAAAAGCGTAACATCGACTCTCCACCTGATCGTTATATCTCCATCTCCATCTGCCTGTCCCTGTGCGCACAGACACACACACACACACACAACGCGGATGCACACACACACTAGATGCACATGCACACAAACCAAACGTACACACACAAACATTAGGCTTTCACTGCTGTCTCGAAGGCTGAGACGCTAGCTAGGCTTGTTCCTCCTCTGTTTCCTTCCAGCATGTTGTGTTTAACTCTTTCTGTCCTGGACTGGTTTGGTGGTGTTTAAATATTTACTATTGTCTACCAGGAAACCATAATACAAATAACTGTTGAGTGTTGACATGTTTACTGAGAAAAATCTACAGTTTGTTCGTCCACCTACAGTACAATATTTGACAGTTAGTTTGTTAGCGTCGGTTGGAAATGTCAGTTGCTGCACCGTTCATCAGCGGACTCGTAGAATAAAAAAAAAATATAAAAAAGGAACACTGAAAACATGAAAAACATGTATCTGTTGTTGACACTGACAAATAAAAGGATGACAGTGGGGATGATGGAGGAAGATTGGCTGAGAAGGCGAGATGCGCCCGTCTTATCTTCAGTTTGTTTTTCGCTCAGAAAAAGAAACCCTGCAATTATCTTCTCAGATTGGCTCAAGCCAAACTCCTCGGATTACAATTTTCTTTTTGCATTTGTTCCATCTGCAAGTGGTGTCCTGCATAAGTCGTCTTTACATTACTCTCCTTTCGAATGCCCTTTTGTTGAAATTATATTCAGAGTTCAGTTGTTTGTTTTGCTGCAGCTTCAGGGTATGAAAGGAACATCGACTGAATGTTCCTCGAAAAAGCCTGCGAATGACAGTTGAACAATGAATCATCTTGCTCCATGCTTAGACTTGATAGAACTGAATTGAGAAAAGACTGCAGGTCAAATAGCACAAGCATCACATACACAGTGACTGCTAAAAAGACAGTTGTTGCGAGCTTATCCGGCAGAGTGGCCCGACCACTACAAAGAACTTTAATATACTGCTGAAGAAATCCTCCAACCAGAACACATCCTAGAAAGTGGAGTCTTTGGGCTTCTCAGAAGGGAACCTTGTAAATCTTGGTGACAGAGGTGTCAGAGAAATGAGGAAGTGCGAGGATTTAGGCAGACGAGACAGAAGTGGAGCAGGCTGCAGGCTACAGATTGGAGGTCAAAGGTTGGACTCGGCAAGGCGTAGCTAGATAAGGGTTTGATGATGTTAGTGAGCTGGTTAGTTTAGTCAAAGTCATCAAACAAACACACACACACACACACAAGCACAAAACCTTACACACACAGACTTACACATACACACACACTATGCAGAAATGGACAATAAAGTTGTATTGTGTTCATTGTGGAGCAGAGCCATCACTCCCAGACTAAAACCAACCACAGTTAAAAGGACGTTAACGATTCATTACATTTTGACCATACACCACCTGACAGCTATTTTTAGCTGTCTAATGAGCAGGAGGAGACACAACGTCCCATCAATGTTTTATTTCCCTGTCTGGGGTCTAGACAAGTTATCTTGTCAAACCAGAATATCAGACAGATCTGCAATGCAGCATATCACAGGTTCACACTGACCGAAGGTAAATACGTTTTACACTGTTCTTGGTGCGGTTAGTGCATTTCATATTTTGATGAGGTGTTCATCTTGGTTGTTTTGTTCTCTGTGCAGATCTGACCCCAGCTGTACGGGTTATGTTCAATCTTGCCTGACACGAACAAAAGTTTAGATAGGAATGTGTGTTTGTGTGTGTGTCTGTCGTGCCATGCAGTTTGCATAGTATCCAACCACACCATAGGCACACTCACCACAGTCATATTGACGAACACAAACAAGATTGTGTCATGCATTCATACTGTAAAAGTCCTGTACATATGTACAGTTTAAAGTTATGCTTAGTTTTTGCGATTTTAAGGAAAAAAGGTACAGCAAAGCTTATTGTCACCTATCTGCATTTTATTACTCATCTTGTGTGTGTGTAATTAATCATCTCAGACAAGATGTCACATCTGTGGAATCCTCCTTCACTTCATACTCAACACTTCCCACACAGAGTTCTTCTGAAGAAGTATTGTTCACCTTACTTTATCCTGTATACACACATCCGTTACTAATGACTCAACCAAAATTGAAATTTTTCAAACATACGTTTTGCTCAGTCATGCTTTGAAAAATTAGAAAATGACATGCAAGCGTATGCTTTCAAAAACAATTTCAGCAGCTTTTTCGCATTCTGAAAAAAGCCAAAAGAAAAAGAGGTTGGTCGGTCGGTCGCAGTTGCTAGTAACTTTCGCAAGTGTCTTGTCTTGGAGGTGCGGTATGGCCGAACTCAGAGAGGAAGTCAGGGTTAAAGTGGTTGAGACATTCTGAAGAAGAAGTTGAAGAAAAAAGAAGAAAATGTTAAATGTTTCTGGTCAGGGGTAGATCAGTGATGCAAGGACACTTACCTGACACTTAAAAGAAATACAAATAAAAATAACAACAAAGTGTTGCATTTAGCAGACGCGCTTATCCAGAGCGACTTACAGTAAGTACAGGGACATTCACCCGAGGCAAGTAGGGTGAAGTGCCTTGCCCAAGGACACAACGTCATTTTGCACGGCCGGGAATCAAACCAGCTAGCCCAATTCCCTCACCGCTCAGCCACCTGACTCACCTGCTAAGTGTTATCACGGCAACGTAGAACAGGGTCGATGAATAAGTCTCTGGGAGGAGTCTTCTCAGGATGGGTTGCATAATATACGTGGGAAGAGGAAAAATCGCCATGACTTACTCATAAATGACCAAAACCACATTCACTCAAGTCATCGGCGTTGCCTCCCTTACGAGTGGGCCTCGTTTTCAGACTGCTGACTAGGTGGGGAGAGGTAGCTATAGCATGTTAAACTGCACAAGCCTGAGCAGTCCTGATGGTCTTGCCCCCCCCCCTCCCACTCCCCCCCTTCCCCCCCCCCTCCACCCCCTTTGCAACCGCAGAGAAGTTGAGTGGTTATTCAGAGGAGCTGAAGTGGATTTCAGTTTAAAGAGAAGAGATTAGCGCTCTCTTTACCTGGGTTAAGCTCTGTCTGACCACCAATGATTCATTGCATTGGACGGCACCAAGCACTCCCACATTGCGGTAAAGCGCTTGACAATAACAAAACAAAACAGAGATTGGTGTCAGGCAGTGAGCAGATCGGGCCGATCTGTTTAGCGACAACTACGGATTAAACGCTTGCTAGACTGAAGGGAAAAACAAAGGAAGTGAGGGGGTGTTGCGATTCATAGGGGTTCTGTTGAAGGTATGGGTGGTGTACAGAGGGAGGAGATGGGCTGCATGCCATAGCCTCAAACCACGGGCACTAGTGTCATTACACAGCTGCGGGTGAACTTCAAAAACAACAAACAGATAGAAGCGAACACACATACCTACACACACACACACACACACCACAATTTTCAAACTTTTTTTGACACCTCACATCTTCACCTCAACTGTTTTAAAATGAGGAACACGGAAATGTCAAATGGCTGTAATAGCCAATCGGAGACAGCAATTACTTTGGAAGATAATGACCTCCACAGTGACGAGTGATTGTTGAGACAAGATGAGAAATGATTTACGATCGAAATTGGAAAGCGGTCTCCTGTATTTCGGCACTGGAAACGTAAATCACATGGCCGTGCTCTGCGGCGACTTCACAGAGAGAACTGTGAAGGGTTGCAGTTCAGTGGGAATCACCCTTCCTGTGTCTCCTTTCTAAAAAGCGGAGGTGAGGAGATCATTGAGGAGCTAAACGCCTGTCACGACAACACAGCAGGCTCGCAAAACAAAACCAAAACCAACGGCAGAGCGTTATTGTACCATAAATCCAATCACCTCTAAAAACACACATCACGGCCTCAGCCACGGATATAATATTACTTATTAAAAAATTCAGAACGGTTGCGTGGCCCCGCACCCCGAGAGGTATGGTTTCTTTGGAATATCGGAGGACGATTCGAGTTTCCCGGACCGAGCTCGTGTTGAGTGGAAGTGGAAAGAAGATGAGCAGTGTTTTTGTCTGAGACAATGACCACGTTATGTTTCACGCGTTGATTGGCTCTGAGCCTACTGGTGAAGCTTCTCGTGGACAAAGGAGCACTATCCTTGAGCCCTGGCGTAGCGTTTGCCTGTTGTAGTCATTAGCCAGGTATGCGTAGGAGACACCTGTCGAGTGTTGTGCTGGTTTCATTCTTGTTGTGTGAAAGATCAGAATCACACAAAGCTTGACAACCCTGCGGGCAGGATTGTGCACAATGTCAAGTATAGGCTTATATATCATGAAAAACGTGTTATATATGCCTAACTGTAGAACCTTGCCTAACTATAGAACCATGCCTAACTGTAGAACCTTGCATAACTGTAGAACCATGCCTAACTGTAGAACCTTGCCTAACTGTAGAACCTTGCCTAACTATAGAACCATGCATAACTGTAGAACCTTGCATAACTATAGAACCATGCCTAACTGTAGAACCTTGCATAACTGTAGAACCGTGCCTAACTGTAGAACCTTGCCTAACTGTAGAACCTTGCCTAACTATAGAACCATGCCTAACTGTAGAACCTTGCATAACTGTAGAACCTTGCATAACTGTAGAACCTTGCATGACCACAGGCTGCCCAGTGATGATGTTGTCTGTGGAGGTCTGGCTCATGTCCCACTTTCTCCTACTCGCCCTTCCCGGTCATATATTTGAAACCATCGTCGTCCTTTACCGGTGTTTATCTGGAGTTGCCATTTGCCAATACTTTGAATTACTGCACCGTTTGGTTTTCACGATCTAGGCATCAGAATTGCTCAGAAATCCCAGAAGGACCCTGGGAATCCCAGCAGTCAAGTTTCTGTGTCTATCCTTGCATACAAATTTGGCCTCAGACTGTACAGGTATGCAGTCCATGGGATCTGCCCATGTTTTCTAAGTAAATAACTGGTTATTTAACCCTAACTTAACTCCTCACCCAGGAGATAGGAGACCTTAACCTTAACTTAACTCCTCACCCAGGAGATAGGAGACCTTAACCTTAACTTAACTCCTCACCCAGGAGATAGGAGACCTTAACCTTAACTTAACTCCTCACCCAGGAGATAGGAGACCTTAACCTTAACCTCACTCCTCACCCAGGAGATGATAGGGGCACTAACCTCACTCCTTCCTCAGTTCCTCAACAGATAATGTAGGATGTTTGGAGGTCCTTATTTTCGGCTGACCTTCCTCCTGCTGTCTTAGAGGAAGAGGACAAACACGAAGAGCTCTGAGTGCTGGGCTGAGCTCATAACCTCAAACAGCCATGATTCATGAGCCATGACCTCCATGGAAGGCCAAACCCAGTGCTTCCTGAGAATATGCAAACCAATGGGAGAAGCAGACTCCGGAGAAAGCATGTGACTCCAGACAAGCCCACATTAATCTACCTTGGAGACAGACAGAGTAACAGACAGAATAACAGACAGACAGAATAACACAGACAAGCAAACAGACAGACAGACAGACAGTAAAACAGAGAATTCAAGTGAAAGACTGAACACTAGCCTGCCTCGAGTGAGCCGGTGATCATTTAAGGACGGAACATCCGACCCCATCAGATCCAACAGGTTTGTTTTGGGAACCTTAACATATCCGTTGACCTGAGTGATTGGATCTATTTTTTCTATTCATCAAAGCCCTCTGGACCAAATAACATTGTCAAATATGCTTAAAGATTCAAATGAATCCAACCTGTCGATCGCCTGGACAAACCAACTAAATTGGGTCGAACATAAATCCCACTGTCTCTCGTGTCAGGCGACATAAAAGCAAAGTGTTTCTTGGCAAGGGGAGGATGATGTGAAACGCGAAACAGGAATGGAGAGAGGAGAGCAGAGAAGAGCCAGAACACAAGCGTGCTAAGGCAGGAGAGAGGCAGATCAAATTTTAGCGTGGGAAAGTCCGCATTGTGCAAAAAAAAAGTAAAAGAAAAGAAAACGGTAAACGTTCACTGGTACGCGCTCTCTCCAAGACGAGAGCGAGAAAACGCCATCCAGTTTATCTCGCTACCTCAAGCCAGAGCGAGAATACATACACAAATTACGCCTCTGGAACAGCATGTGTCCATTTCCCTCGGCGCTCCCGCGGCGAGCTAGCGCGGGCTAAGTTGCTAGCAGCGGAACAATAATTACCTTTCTCCCGCTGAAAGAGTGCTGGGAGAGAGAGGCTAATGTTTCTTTTCTTTGGACTGGATGGACCTCTCCTTCATCCAAGCCCCTTCCCTCCCCTCAGTCTTCTCTCCGTCTCCCTCGTCGTGTTTAAGCGTCGGCGCTTTGCTGCTCATCTGGCTTAATAGGCCTCATTAGTTGCGAGGGAGAGAGGGCAGTGGTCCCAGAGCGGTTGCGGAGGCCGGAGTGAAGCTTGCTTTAGGCCTGGTGTCACTGATGATGTACTATACCACTGTGGAAACTCACAGTGGAGGATACACAGATTCACGCCAAACTGAGGGGATTCCAAAGGCCCTGGACGATTATTACAGCTTTGTTTTGGCACAGGCGATACATTTTTGGAGGTTAGCTGTATTTCCCCCAGTGCTGGATAAAGTTTGCATTGAACCCCTTGGGGTGCCATCTCTTATTATCAAATTTGATAGAATGTAAGACTTATTTTACACTGGGCGTAGTGTGTGGACTCTGAGATATCGTGGACACATACTTTGTCTAGGCCTGGTGTTGAGTCACATGATAGCACACAAACACACATACTCAAACACACATACACACACACACTGCCCTATTCATGTCGTGCAACCTCATACACATTAACTCAAGCACAGTGGCTACAACATGTATGTAAAGCATAGGTCATACGAACGTACATTCTGTACACCTTGGCAGTGCACACACTCCTCACAAACACACACACTCCTCACAAACACACACACTCCTCACAAACACACACACTCCTCACAAACACACACACTCCTCACAAACACACCGATAATATTTCATTCATCCAGCTCTGAAAGCCTCCTGTGATAAATGGGGAGGCCTAGAAAGGTGAAATATAGAGTCATAAGGGGCTTAGAGGAGAGGTGGGTGTTGTTATATCACCATTCATCACCCCAGGCCTCAGTGCTGGGCCCCAGGCCTCAGTGCTGGACCCCAGGCCTCAGTGCTGGGCTCCAGGCCTCAGTGCTGGGCTCCAGGCCTCAGTGCTGGGCCCCGGGCCTCAGTGCTGGGCTCCAGGCCTCAGTGCTGGGCCCCAGGCCTCAGTGCTGGGCTCCGGGCCTCAGTGCTGGGCTCCGGGCCTCAGTGCTGGGCCCCAGGCCTCAGTGCTGGACCCCAGGCCTCAGTGCTGGGCTCCAGGCCTCAGTGCTGGGCTCCGGGCCTCAGTGCTGGGCCCCAGGCCTCAGTGCTGGGCTCCAGGCCTCAGTGCTGGGCCCCAGGCCTCAGTGCTGGGCTCCGGGCCTCAGTGCTGGGCTCCAGGCCTCAGTGCTGGGCCCCGGGCCTCAGTGCTGGGCCCCAGACAGTGTATAACTCTCTGTTGTTAACAGGACAGAGTTCAACCAGGGCTTCTGCTGCTGCCAAACAAGAGATTAGAACTCAGGGTCCAGTCCCCCCCTCCGCCTCCCCCTCCCTCTCTGCCTCCCTCTGCCCCCTCCCTCCTTCCCTCCCTCCTTCCTTCCCTCCATCTCTCTCCCCTTTCTTTCTCTCCCTCCCCAGAACCACAGAGGCTGTTTAGTATCAACACCAGCTCACTGCTACGGTGTCATCCAGAGAATGCACCCTTTTCATATCAAGTAGACCTATCCCAGAGGCAGACTGTGGACACATGCCAGGGAGTGTGTGTGTGTCTGCGGGGGTGAGGGGGGGCATATGAGAGAATGAACATGCACTGATAAAGATGCAAGAGATACTGCACATCATACCTTACCCTAAGTCATGACATATCAATGCCATGACCATCTAACAAACTCAAACATGCTAACATTTGCATCAGTCAGCTACAAACAACATTTCAGGTTACATACAGTGGGACTGACACTTCTGTCATATTTTGTTGTGTATGTTGTTGTTCTTGATGGAACGGATCAGTTCCTGGTGGCTGAAGTCGTTTCTGTAGAATCAATCATAGATTCCCACCGAGCACAAACTGTCGTCTGTGTCTCACGTCTTTGATGCAACAGAATGTGTGAAACACACACTGAGAACGCTGGCGGCCATGGTGACACCCACCCACCCACCACCCACCCAGACACACCCGGACACACACACACACCAAGCATACATGCACACCACATGCATGGCGTGTCTTCTGCGTGTTGGAGCGTGGTTTGGAAATCTGCCGCAGCACCTGGGCCTTGTCACAAAGACTTTTTCAGCTCAGTGTAACTATTCCAAACGTACCACTTCGTCCATCACATAAACGTCATCCGGAAACCCCACATCACCCTGTTACATCTAATAAAGGCCATGTGTTGATGACTTCTGACTGTGCTGTCTTTTATCCCAAAAACTGTGCTTGGGTTGAAAAGTCATATTAATTAATAGCATGTGTTTTTTCCCAAAGCAATGTTACAGGGGTGGATTTGAACCTGTGACCACTTGATCTACAATCACTAAGCTGTACCAATCCTTCCTAAAGTGATTTGAAGGACATAGCACTCTACACTGGCCAATCAAGGAGCAGAGTATAGTTGCTGACTTAGGATGGCTACTGTAGAAGTCAACCTTGTAGATGTTCTCAGCAAGTTGCCAGCTCACCCCTAACGTCGCCTCAAAGGTAAAAATAGAGGTGAGAAGGAAGTCACCTATAGTCATTCTTTCCTGTTCTCTCTCGCAGGTAACAGGTTCCAGCACATTCTCCTTCAAGGTTAAGATACCATTTCAACCTTAATAACAATAAGGTATGGATTTAGCAGATGCATTGATCTAAGTACAGCACGATGGGGGGGGGGGGGGGGGGGGGGGGTAGATTTGGATCTGCAATCTCTTGATCTACAGTAAACTGCTCTAATCAGTGAGCTGTACCCTTCCACCTCTTCAGAAGGTCACCCAAGGCCTGCACATTCTGGAACGAGTTGTGGCAGCTTGGGTGTTATGTGGTCGTCTGTACGGACGGACGCGTTAAAAGGGAAAAGAAGAAATAAGGAGAGAGTGTGATGACACTTAAGAGCTGTGACACACACACACACACACACACACACACACACACACAGACACATACACACACACACACACACACACACACACACACACAGACACACACACACAGACACACACACACACACACACACACAGACACACACACAGACACACACACACACAGACACATGACACACACATGACACACACACACACAGACACACACACACACACACACATGACACACACACACAGACACACACACACACAGACACACACACACACACACATGACACACACACAGACACACACACACACATGACACACACACACAGACACACACACACACACACATTACACACACACAGACACACACACACAGACACACACACACAGACACACACACACACATGACACACACACAGACACACACACACAGACACACACACACACAGACACACACACACAGACACACACACACACGACACACACAGACACACACACAGACACACACACACACACATGACACACACACAGACACACACATACAGACACACAGACACACACATGACACACACACACACACAGACACACACACAGACACACAGACACACACACAAACATGACACACAGACACACAGACACACAGACACACAGACACACACACATGACACATGCACATACACACACAGACACACACACACATGCACATACACACACAGACACACATGCACATACACACACATGACACACACACATGCACATACACACACAGACACACTCACTCACTCACTCACTCACTCAATCACACAGACGAAACTGTAGTTCATGTTAAAGATAGATCACTGTCATACTGGTTGGTCCTGTCCTTTTGACAGGAACACATACCATTCATTCATTCATTTCAATACCTACTCACATGGGACTGCGGCTGGAGGCTGGAGGCTGGAGGCTGGAGGCTGGAGGCTGGAGGCTTCATAAACAAAGTCACGGTGTGTTTTTGATTTGTGTGTGTGTGTGTGTGTGTGTGTGAGTAAGTGTTTGCGTGGGTGGTAGCTGATGAGATATGAGGAGATGAGAACCATCCATCATGGAACCATCCCAGGAAGAACACACTTGAACACACCTACTAGACACGACACACACACACACAAACAGACTCAAAAATTGACAAAGAAATGCTTGCGCATCCATACACATACACACACACTCCAACGCAGTATGAGTTTGTTTGGTGTCGGTGGAACCACACTGACAGTAAGAGCGTGTTCCCTCTCCTCTCCAGACGAAACCAAACCGAAACGAGTCTCTAATCCGGCCTCTGGTTTGCTGGGACTGACAGTAGTCAGCGTTAAAAGAGTTCAGTCGGAGCTGAACTCGATCATGACAGCAGGACATTAATTCAAATGTTCTCTGTGTATTTGCTGCCCCATCAAGTCTGAGTTAAGAGTCCATGGACTGAGAACGTATGATAATAGGTCCCCATGGACAACATAGTAGTATTCCAATGGGCAAAGCAGACCATATAAGGAAGGAGCACAACAGAATAAAAGAGGGTGGTTGCTTCACTCAGCCACAAAGCCTCCTTTGGCCCATTGCAAAGAATAGCTTAGCATCTTCAGTACCAAAGCTATTAGCAGTGCAGGGTGGGTGGGTTGAGATGATGTTGTGACTTTCAAAGCCTTTTATTGTTTCCACGGCTTGCTGTGGTCTGATGTTGGAAGGCAGACATGTGTGGTGGGTGGACGTGCTTAGAGGGTTGGTCGTTTATAGGATCACTGCGTCTGAGTCAGTGTGTCATACTGTCTGTCTGAGAGGGTGAGTTTTCAGGCCCTCCTTCAGATAGGATCAATCCAGTTTGTCCTTATTACTGAGAATACGAGACGCTGTCAGCAAAGCGCTAAGCGAGATTTGCTTCATGTGTCTTTGAGGCGGATTGTAGAGGAGTTTTTGTGAGACTGGAAGTTGTGGTTGATTTCTGTGTGTGTGTGTGTGTGTGTGTTGGTGGGTGTAAGTGCATGTGTGTGTGGGTTGGTGGGTGTAAATGTGTGTGTGTGTTGGTGGGCGTGAAAGTGTGTGTGTGTTGGTGGGTGTAGATGTGTGAGTGTGTAGATGCGTGTGTGTGTGTGGTCGCCTGTTATTCGTGTGTGTTATTGAATAACAGTTTTCAAAAGAATCCCTCCTGCTTACACCATAACACACGTAACAAGTACACACCCTTCCACAAACACCGCCCCCCCCCCCCACACACACACACACACACACACACAGACACCCACACACACACACACACACACACACACACACAGACACCCACCCACACACACACACACACACACACACACCCACACACACACACACATCTCCTCCATCTCCATAACACACTCACCACCTTCCTCAGCCACGTTCCCCCAGCTTCCTGCACACAGTGAAAGCTGTGTGGTTGTGATAACACCCCCAACCCACACACACACACGTATACACTCACACACACGCACTGCTGGATTCTTATCAGGCCTCATCATCTCTCTCCTCATAGGGGGAAGAGGAGGTTGTGGAGGCTGAGGTTTGTGTTGGATGACACAGGAACATGCAGAACCCAAGTCGTGCTTGTTACAGTTAGTGTGGGTTAGCCAGCCGTCTCCCCCACCTCACCCCACGAAACGTCCTCCAACGGGGGAAGGAGAGAGGGGGGAGAGGGGGTTGGGGGTGCAGGTGAATGACATGTTGCCCTGACAGCATGATCATGACACAGCTGGAACTGAACTCTCAAAGTCAGTGTCACGTTTCCCCCCGCGTCACTTTAGGACCTTTCTGGACGTCAGACAACCCACATTTTGTACACAAACACCTCTGACAACCATGGCAACCGGCTCAGGGAAGTCATCGATGATCTTTAACCTTCTCCTTCATCCTGTAGCCTTTCGCTGACATACGCGTTCTGTAGAGCTTGACAAGTTTTTGGGGAAGCGGATCCCAGGTCGTTGGTGAGTCTGAACCAGAAGGTTTTTGTCCACACAGCTAATCTCTCTGTTTTCTTCAGACCAAACAGCAAAAACGACACATCTAACTGAGTGTGATCATCTTGTTTTTAGATTTTTAATCGAGTTGGACGTGTTTCTAGTATTAATGGCTTATCTAGGGACTTAATTTAAGTAAATGACACATTATTTTATAAAGTACTGACATTTTAATACCGCACTGGCAGCCAAATGTACTTGTTTTAAGAATAAGCAAGCATACGACTCATATTTCTGTGCTTGAATTTGATAGGGCAGTTTTTCAGCGTGTTTCTGTGTCATCCCTCCCCACAGGAGCCTCCTCTCACTTCCACTCTGACGCTAAACAGACAGCGACATCCGCGCCGGGCTATCGGGAGAAAAAGCAGCGCTGGTTTTTAATTGGGTCTCTGGCTCCGCTGTGGTTTTATTTTCGATATAGTCGTTTCCATAGCGCTGAATTGATGAACCTGAAGAAACCTCAACACACCAACATGGTTATCGGTGTACTTGTTGATGGAGAGCAAATCACGTGTGGTTGAAGTTATGTGGATCAAGTTGCGGGCCAGTAAGGCAGAGCCTTTTGCTTGTCATCACAAGATTAAGTTCTGGGTATCAATTTATTGTACATTCATAATAATAAAGATTTTTTGGGGGCACAATAACTATCAAGTAACTATACATGCAGTAACAGTCTCCATTGACAACATGTAGTTATTTAAGTACAGCTATTTTGTTACATTTGATTATATTTAAGCAGTGATCGCACAGGTGAAACTTGACATGGGGGAGTGTTGCATAGCAGTTCCTATGAACCCACAATGTTGTTACTAAAGGCGTTGCCATGCAGTTACATGGTAGTTGCAGTAGCATATTACTGTTCAGGTAAGGTATCAAATGTTGATGTGTACTGAGGCTTGGGTGCCCACACTTTGTCTTTGTTGTGGCATTTGTGGTCAAACACTATCTCCAATCAGCTAGCTGTCTGATACTCATAAACGAAGAACCCAACCTGATAATCACACCGTTCTAGTGAAAAAGGACAGACCTTTCTTCCACACACTGCAAAGTCACCCATTACACAAACTAAAGCGACCTCAAGAGTCGACAGTTCACACATGCAGAGATTTCTCCTCAATCTTCAATTGTTGTTCCACAGCAAGTCACTGGGTGACATTTGACAAGAGCATTGTCACAAACGAGCGAGTTTTTTCCTTGGTTACGTTTGAATCTCCAATCAGCGTGTGCAGTGTATTAATGATTTAATTCACCGGCACTTTCATTCCCCCAAACCCAGAGAAGGTTATCCTGTGAGGGGTGGGCCTTCTAAAAATGTGCTTTGTTCCTATGTTATGTCCACTATGGGGTTCTATTTGTGTTAATGTTATGTAGTTTCCCATTTGGGGGAGCATGTCTTTCTCATATTTGGGGGGAGTGTTTTCATTTGGGGGATGCACTTATATTAGTGGGTGTGGTTTGCACTTCAGGGCCACCGAAACAAACAGAACGCCCTAGCCCACCCCTATCCCACTGCAGCGTCAAGGTACACGAGCATCAACGCGCCCTGCGTCACTCTGCTGCTTGTTGCCACGGTCGCGTAGTAAACATTCTGGTATCTATAAACGTCCATTTCTAAGTGCCTCGGTTGCGTGCAATATCATTTTCCCTCTTTGACAGAGCATGACCGAGTTCGAAAACGTGCACGCAATAAAAGATATCCCATGTTTACAGAGGAACTAATGCATGACCAATCTCTCTCCCATATAGCCTAGTGTCAGATAACAGTCCAGTTTGACACATTGCTTGTTTTTCTCGCTTCTTCTCTTAAAACTTATTGGTTATATTTGTTTAGACTATCTGTGAGACTTTCCATGACACATTACTTCGTATTTAGGAATACAACCTAAGAGTTCCTTTTACATTTCCCCACATACAGTTCCATTCAGATCCAGTCATACTCAGATACAGTTCCATTCAGAAGCAGTTCTATTCAAACACAGTTCTATTCATTCACAGCTCTATTCATATTTCCATGAGTTTACAGAGGGCCTCTACAACATTTGGACACGTATCAATCAGTCCTCCACAGCCCACAAGGTACACAGGAGAAGAGTCCTGGAGCAGGTCATGTTGGTTTAGTGAAGGCCTCAACACACACTCTCCGATCAAAGCTCAGAGTGACTGTGAGTGTCTGAGGGCTGGATACGCAGCGTGCCTCTGCATCCATGTCAGTGTACGCCCTATCGATCCACGGACCTTTTCCAGGCCCACATCTAACCCTGCCTTATCCATCAAGCCAACGACCAGCAGGATAATCCCTGGGCAAAGAAAAGCCTAAGCCATGGCCATCGGCATCTTAGAAAGTTGATCAGTAACTGAACTGTAAAATAATTCCCCTAACAAACAAGTTTTTTATGCGGCCACCTGGTTTAAAGTCTGTTTTGATAAATACTACTTAGTAGTTAATGTTTGGACTTCGACCCACTTCTCGTTCTCTCTTGTGAGGAAGCTCACCAAGTAGCCAGTGAGCCCATTGTTGTATAAATCGTGTATAAAGTATGCCTGGAAGTAAACAGCAGGAGTTTGAGGCTCTGAATGGTGGCTTTATGTGGTTATGTAAGGGCGTTGGGCCGTGAGTACAGGCCCGCAGAAGGGGTGATTCGCTGACGTATGCTTTGCTGATTGGGTGTTTTGAGGGTGCCATGACCCATGATGCATTGGAGGGAGAGTTGGTTCCTACAGAGGCATGATTGGCTAGGGGTCTAGAGCTGGTCAGAAGTTTTTGGCTTTTGGTTCATGGGACGAATGCTTGAAGGTTGTAATGTAAGTCACTGACTTTGATCTGCAGTTCGGACGCTCCTTTTCAGGGAGAGCTGCGTTGTCTTCGATTGTTTTGCTGACCAGGATATTTAGAAAATACAATTGGTGAAAGGGACGACAGGTTTGACCTTTCACACGTGACGAGAGCGAGATAAACGAAAAGGCCTGCAAACACTTCATCTACCGCGGAACTGCGAATCATCTGCCAGCAGTGCTCAAGTGCCAGTTTATTACACCGTTTAAAAAGTCTATATAATCTACGATACATATTAAATTGTATCTAAACAGTCAGTTTATAATGACGAACAAAGACTAGTCTTGTTCTTTGACCCTGGCGTCAACTCACTCATCAAGTAACGATGTTTGCACTGTAGGCAGTCCAGTAGTTAAGTAGTGTTCTGGGTTATGGGAAACATCCTGGAGGTAGAGGGAACCTTGATGCTTGGACACGCACACAATGACTTCAGTCATGATGCTCTCTAAGGTTACCTACCCAGCCCGGCGAACACTGAAGTCTCCTGGTGACTGTTTCACTGTAAACACAGCGAAGGAGAGAGAGGGAGAGAGAGACAGAGAGAGACAGAGAGAGAGAGGGGAAGAGAGAGAGAGAGAGACAGAGAGAGAGAGGGGAAGAGAGAGAGAGAGAGAGAGAGACAGAGAGAGAGAGGGAGAGAGAGATAGAGAGAGACAGAGAGAGAGAGGGGAAGAGAGAGAGAGATAGGAGAGAGAGGTGAGAGCCTCTAAAGGAGGAATAGAAAACAGGAACTTCCATATACTTACACTTACGTCAATCTCTTGTCATGAGAGACAGACTGTAACATAAAAAGGTCAGTTTAAAAGCATTTATTTTGTCTAAGGACTTGAGCTTTTTCAAGTCTTTGTTGAAAGAGCTCAAGTGCTTTGACAATAGATTTTTTAGTTTTTTTTCTAAAGGTCTAACGTTTTTGGGGGAATATGTTTTGAAACGTCAAAAAAGTATTTTTGAAATACATTTTGAAAAAAAAGTTACAAAAAAGGTTTGCGTCTTGATGAGTACTTGATGAGAACTCTACTATACTCTACTCTACTGTACTCTATTGTACTCTATTGTACTCTGCTTTAATCTACAGTTTTAGGCTTCTAATTTCTCTTCCCCTCTCCTCCTTTCCTATCCCTCTACTTGCTATGGGTCATTTAACCTAACATATAAGCATTATGTTTGTATTGCATTGTATTTAGCTGTTTGGGGAGGGCTTTGACTGAACAAGGATTGTGTTGTATTGGACAGAATCGGATTGTGTTAGTCAATGGGATGACTGGATTTGATGTTTTACTTTGTATTCAGTTAGCAAGATGCTTGTATCCAAAGGAACATACAAATATTATATATATAAAATAGTACACGTTGAAAGAACAGCAGTAGATCAAAGATCAGAGGAGCACAGTTCCTTGCTGTGCATTTTGTAAATATGTTACATGCAGGCTGTCAATAAACAACGATGTATACATGTGTGTACGTGTTTGTATGTGTGTGTAGTTTATTTGTGTTGTCCTCAATATGTTTTGCTGTAAGTGAGAAGACATGACTCAGAATAAGGAACATCTACGATCTACATTCCAGTCAAATTTCTTATATGCAAATACTGTTGAAACCTTTGATGTGTGAGAGCAATGGCCGACTTGTCTTGTGAAGCAGACAGTTAAATTTTGACAGGATCATAACAGTACTTTCTCCTAAAGACCTGAGCCGAATAAACTGCTGTGTGTATTTATCAGATAACACAATCACCATGACTACCGTACCTTGAAGAGGGAGGAGAGGGAGTGGTAGGTTACTGTGTGTGTGTGTGTGTGTGTGTATACTTAGAGAACTTGACAAACCAGTGTACACTAAAGAATGCCCTCTTTGTTTATGACTTGAGAGCATGTGGCCACTCGCCAGGTAAATACTGCACAGCAGACACCAGAGCACAAGCAGCACAACAGGGACACACACAGCTTTGTGTGTATGTGTGTGTGTGTTTTATGTTCAGGTTCAGGCCAAAAGAACATTGAACAGACCAAGAGAAGGAGAACAAAATACAATATTAGTTCCAGTGAGTTTTCTGAGCTTCCCAGCTGACACCAGCCAATCCCATGCAGGTGTGTTGCGATTGGAGGGATGTGAGGATGACATCACATTCTGAATCACTGACCACACATAACAATCCTCCCCTCCCCATCCACTCCCCTCCACCAAATACATGGAGTTTCAGGTGGCTATTAGTCATCACCGTATATGTTAGGGTTTTAGTTCCGTGGTCTTGTCCATGTTTGCTCACACACCATCTCTGGACTGGGAGTGTGACTAGTCAGCAACATAGTGGACAGATTAGTCACGATTATTGGAAGAAAGGGCAGTTTAAATAAAAACCATTATCTTCAAACAGCCTTGGCTGGGTAAATCGGTCACCTGCCTGAATGATTCCTGATACTTGTGACTGTTCAGGCCTGCGTGTGATAAGCCCTGAAAATTGACCCACAGACACACGCACACAGACACACGCACACAGACACACGCACACAGAAACACACTCTCTGACAATGATGGAATGTGTAAACAACTCAACATGCGCTCATGCGTACATACATTCACACCGGTTCCATAATCCTTCTGTGAGGTTTCTCGCAGTGTCAGACGTCGCGTTGGTTTGCTGGTTCACAGAGAGTTTACAGGAGGGAAATAAACCTCCAAGACCCCCTCCCTCTCTCCCTCTTTCCCTCTCTCTCTCCCTGTCTCCCTCCTTCCCTCTCTCCCTGTCTCCCTCTTTCCCTCTCTCTCTCCCTGTCTCCCTCCCTCTCTCCCTGTCTCCCTCCCTCCCTGTCTCCCTCTATCTCTCTCTCTCCCTCTCCCTGTCTCCCTCCTTCCCTCTCTCCGTCTCCCTCTTTCCCTCTCTCTCTCCCTGTCTCCCTCCCTCTCTCCCTGTCTCCCTCCCTCCCTCTGTCTCCCTCTATCTCTCCCTGTTTCCCTCCCTCTATCTCTCCCTCTCCCTGTCTCCCTCTATCTCTCCCTCTCTCCCTCTCTCCCTCCATCTCTCCCTCCCTCTATCTCTCCCTCCCTCCCCCCTCAATATTCCCTCCTCATAATCAGATTAGTTTGTGTGCCTCTGCCCCACCACGCACCAGCAGACTTCCCTGCGCACAAGCTCAATCACACACATACACATGCGCAAACACTGAAGAGTGAGGCGGACCTGTGAGTGTGTGTGTGTGTGTGTGTGTGAGAGAGTGGGCATTTACAGCTTTACAGGATATCAGCTATTAACAGTGTCATACCAAATGACATGGAGCAGTCTTCCACACAAGACCACTGCCAAGAATGTCATTGAAACCTGTCACACACACACGCACACATGGTCATACACACACACACCTCCACACATTTCCCAAACCACCCCCATCACTCCTAAACACACATTTCCCACCTCCACCCCCATAACCCTGCCTCCCTGTGCAAAAATAAACCACAGGATTGTTAATGATTCCCTGAAGAAAAGCATTGTTTGGGTCGTAGCACTCTGGTCTTATGCGAAAGCGAGAGAGTTTTGCTTGGCCGGCTTTGAAAGAGAAATTGTAATGAATCAGATTAGGGCAGAAGGACTCCAGTAAGACTCCAGGTCTACCCTGTTGGACGTGTGTGTGTGTGTGTGTGGTGTGTGGGGGGGGGGGGCAGGGTAAAAACACTCTTGGTGGGCCAGGGGTAGTGGGATCGAGGAATGGATGGTAATCAGTTGTGTGTTTGAGTGAGAAAGACAGAGAGAAAGAGGGAGAGAGAGAGGGAGGGAGAGGGAGAGAGAGGGGGAGAGAAAGAGAGAGAGGGAGGGAGGGGGGAAGAGAGACAGCGGGAGATAAAGATCATTTTGGGACTCAATTCTGCTTATTCAACCAAGGGACTGACACCTATCTGTTGGTCTGTATCACCCCCCCCCCCCCCCCTCTCACTCATTCCTCCCACCACCTAGATGCACCTAGAAGCACCTACAACCCACTACATCGGGCTAAAACATGCTGAGCACCCTCTTAGTAGCCTGCAGCTCTCTGCAGCTCTAAACTCTCTCTGTCCAGGAACCGGACTGACTGAACCACATTCCCATTTCACTGCCACACCAGCGTTTGTATAAAGGGTTTGTTTCCCTCCAAGGTTGTTTGTTCAGTAAATGACACTTGGGGCAGAGACTCCAGGCGACTGCGGGGGATGGGTGAGAGGTCTCCGGGTAGCAGACCACACTCGCCGGGGTGAATAAGACCTCCACTGTGTGATTAAAACAGCCCTGCAGCCTTGCGGTGGAGTCCCTGATGAATGTTTGTCTACCAGCAAAACCAGCAAAACCAGAGGCCATTGTTGGAGAGATCAGAACCCTGCTTCATTGTGCTGCCCCCCCCCCCCCTCCGCCCCCTGCAATCAAGCCCCACCCCTCTCCCGCCACCCCCCATGGCCCAGGACCATGTATTTAGCCTGAGAAAACGTCCGCAGTGATTTGCTGACTAAAAGAGAAGAGGTTGTTGTTTT
The DNA here is from genome assembly GCF_054491055.1 of Hypomesus nipponensis. NCBI lineage: Eukaryota > Metazoa > Chordata > Actinopteri > Osmeriformes > Osmeridae > Hypomesus > Hypomesus nipponensis. The sequence continues at coordinate 2,981,981 of NC_140379.1, forward strand.
ACTCATGCTTGGTACCTCTGTGGATGTTTGTTTTGTACCTGTAGCTATGTCGGATCATGTGATCCTGTCAGGGCCCCTCAGATCACGTGATCCTGTGAGGGCTCCTCAGATCATGTGATCCTGTGAGGGCTCCTCAGATCATGTGATCCTGTGAGGGCTCCTCAGATCATGTGATCCTGTGAGGGCTTCTCAGATCATGTGATCCTGTGAGGGCTCCTCAGATCATGTGATCCTGTGAGGGCTCCTCAGATCATGTGATCCTATCAGGGCCCCTCAGATCACGTGATCCTGTGAGGGCTCCTCAGATCATGTGATCCTGAGAGGGCTCCTCAGATCATGTGATCCTGTGAGGGCTTCTCAGATCATGTGATCCTGTGAGGGCTCCTCAGATCATGTGATCCTGAGAGGGCTCCTCAGATCATGTGATCCTGAGAGGGCTCCTCAGATCATGTGATCCTGTGAGGGCTTCTCAGATCATGTGATCCTGTGAGGGCTCCTCAGATCATGTGAACCTGTGAGGGCTCCTCAGATCATGTGATCCTGTGAGGGCTACTCAGATCATGTGATCCTGTGAGGGCTCCTCAGATCATGTGATCTTGTGAGGGCTCCTCAGATCATGTGATCCTGTGAGGGCTCCTCAGATCATGTAATCCTGAGAGGGCTTCTCAGATCATGTGATCCTGTGAGGGCTCCTCAGATCATGTGATCCTGTCAGAGCCCCTCTGACTGGTTGTCCAGTCAGCCCAGACCTCACTCTCCCTGCCTCTCCCAAGACCTGAGAGGGGGGTGTCCAGGACACATACCCACACAAACAGACACACACACAGACACACACACAGACACACAAACAGACACACACACAGACACACACACAGACCCACACATGCACACACAGTCAGACACACACACAGACACACACACACAGATACGTCCTCTCCCTTGTTCACACACAATAGCAGTGCATATCTGTACGTGCATGCCCAGTGCCCACACATACACACACACACACACATAGCAAAGCCCAGAATGGCATCCAATGCAAACACCAGCTCTGGTTTCATTATAGCCCTTAAAGCAAGAACAAGCCCAAGTCTATTTCTTTATGAGAACAACTATTTATAGTCAATTTTAGGCCTATTTTAGCAGGACTAAAACTTGCCACAGAGCACGTCTGCTGCTCCCTGAGCAAACACAGAGAACAATAGCGTGGCATGTCTACATCTTTATCCACTATGGATTGACTGGTTTGTGGCTGAGCACGGTATCCTGATGACAGGCCACAACTGCAGAGATTATTGTAGTTCAGGCAGATTACCAGAGGAGGCTGGCTCAAAGACTGGCCTGAAGGGGAGAGGGAAGGGGGGAGGGGGGAGGGCTGGGGGGGGGGGAGGGCTGGGGGGGGGAGGGCTGGGGGGGCGGTGGGGGCTGGGGGGGGGGAAGGGGAGGCTCAGTTTCAGGGCTGCAGACAAAATGACAGGCAGTGGGAGGTTGGAAGGGGGCCAGGGGGCCAGGGGGGCGGGGGGGCGGGGGGGGGACAAGGGCCCTGAGTGGGACAGCAGGGGGCTGGTCAGACAGAGAGCCAGTGGGGTAGTCACCTAACCATGCTGGGAGGACTGAAGACTGGACTAGCAAGATTCAGGGACAAATGACTCCAGTTCAACTCAAGACTTGTCCTAAAGCCTAGTCTTGAATTAAAGAACGTAGGGTTAGGGTTGGACTGCAGGCCCCAGTCCTGGTCTAAAGACTGCAGGTCTGACTTTGGCCTAAAGACTATAGACTTACAGGAGTCTTAGACGTGTAAGCATGACTTAGCTTAATCTGTGTAGTGAGAAATTTAAAGAGAGACATGAGGGTAAGAAGGGAGAGAGAGAGAGGGTAAGAAGGGAGAGAGAGAAGGTAAGAAGGGAGAGAGAGAGAGAGAATCTTAGGGAAGGAAGGAGGGTTAATGGCCCAAGATGTTTGTTCGACCAATTCTCAAGGTCTTCTCAGAACAACTGCAATTTTGTTGACTGATGGAGACTAACTGAATGACGGATTCCCTTGTAATTGGTCGCATAAGGGTAAGAAATCAAGCAAGGGACAGAATATTTGTTTAATTCCTTGTTTAGTCTGAACACAGGGACACAAGTCCATGAGAAACGTGGTGCGTGAAGCCTGAAGCTAAACAGATATCCTGTTCCTCTGTCGAGCTACAGACCACATCTTTTCATTTCACAGAATAACCATACATCTGCATGCCTTTGTGTGTGTGTGACAGTGTGCGGGTCAGAGTGTGTATGTGTGTGCGTCTGTCTGTGTGCGTTTGTGTGTGACAGTGTGTGTGCGTGTTGGTGTGTGTCTGTCCTTTCCCATGTTTCATTTGACGGTGCTGTGAGTCGTACAGTGGTGTTGGTGAAGATGAAGGGCTGACACAGCATTCTGACCACAGTGGAATCTACAGGCTCTGCACCAACACAACTGCACTCAGCATGACCAGGCCTGGGAGACACCATAAACCAAGTGCCTCTTTTTACACAGTCAACACAAATCTCTCTGGACTCCAACCGTCAGCTCACACCAACACAACTCCCTGTAACCCTGCTCACACTCAACACACACATATTAAACTTCCCACACACACACCTTTATCTCACACACACACACACACACACACCCCCCACTCTCTTACTCACTCACCCACACAAACACACACCTTATTTTCTGTCACTCACTCACACACACACCCTGCTCTCTCGATCTCTCACACACACACACACACACACACACACACACACACACACACACACACACACAGGTCTCTCACCCTTACACAAAAACACACACGCCTGTACGTTCAATAAATCCAAGCAGGTCATCATCCAGGGCAGTGTAGGGCAAGGTAGGATTACTGGTTCGGTTAACCATTCGTTTGATAAGACATTCACAGATAAAAGAAAACATAAACAGAAAAACATTCTTCTAAGAACGGCATCTCCTGAGACATCAGCTCGGAGAATTTCTGAGACAGAGGCATTCAAACCGCCACTGGTCCTAGCATGATACAGAGTTAAGGAAAAGGACCTGAATGGGTCACAATTGGATCAACTGTGGTGCCAACAGATTAAAATCTGTTAGCAACTTTCTGTTGTGGCAGATGGTAGGCAGACGTGAGGGGAGCGTTGATTGAGTATGTAGCAAGTTACGGGTCGCTCAATAACAAACCGGCACACACAGTCCAATTTCAATGCAGATGTATATTGAATCTGTCACATCCCTACATACAAACACATCACAGTTTCTGGTCACGCTCCCTTCTTCTATGCAAACACTCAATCGATGAGTCTCTCAACAGGACACAGCCTGTCTTGTTGCTGCAGGAAGTCCCTTCATGCCTGCAGGCTGCCAGATACCTTCCCTCAGTAGGCACTCCCCTCACCTCTCCCTGCCATCTGCCACACTATGGCAATTCATTCATCCAAATATTAATTCAAGCCCATGTGGATTGTGTCCAGTGGTCCTACAATAAAATATTACAGCTTTATTGTTCTGGGAAAGACGGAATGTTGATGTTTTTCTCCAACTTCGGAGTAGTTTCCAGCAAGTGAATACATGTCAAAATGAAGAAAAATGTAGAGCTCGCTGGCTTTCTAAAACATGAGCTCATAGCATATCCTGCACGGTGTTAAACAAATTTGATCAGCCTTGTATGACCTGTTGGCGTTTGCTTTGAGTTGAGGTCATGTCACAGGTGAGCCAATCCAGTTCCTATGAAGATACGTGAGAAACACTCACTAATGTACCAACCCACGCATTCACCCACACACACACAGAAACCTTGTGCACATTACCATTCACACAAACGCACACACACACACACACAGTTTTAGAGTGAGTCTACTCCAGTTTAATACACAAGGCCAAGCCCATGCTGAGTCACACTCAAACATGCACGCACACACACACACACACACACACACAAACCTTGTACCCATCAACACAAACACGCACCCACACAAATCCCATGCACAGCAACATACCTACACACATGCACACACAGAAAAACCCCATGCACTTCAACACACACACACACACACACACAAAAGCCATGCATCAACACACACAGTCACACAAACGGTCACACACACAGTCACACAGACGGTCACACACACAGTCACACACACCGTCACACAGACGGTCACACACACCATCACACACACAGTCACACACACCGTCACACACACCGTCACAAACACCGTCACACGTCCCTGAGAGTGGCAGTGTTTTGTTTTCATTCTGGGTGACTTCCTGGCGTGTGCTAAGCAGCAGGCTGAGAAGGACCATGAGAGTCAGGAGAGAGAGGGAGAGAGGGTGCGAGAGGGGGGAGGGAGAGAGTGACAGAAAGGGGGAGGCAGAGAGAGAGAGGGAGGGAGAGAGACAGTGAGAGAGAGACAGAGAGAGAGAGAGAGAGAGAGAGAGAGAGAGAGAGAGAGAGAGAGAGAGAGAGAGAGAGAGAGAGAGAGAGAGAGAGGGGGTGAGAGAGAGGGGGTGAGGGAGAGAAACAGTGAGAGAGAGGGTGTGAGGGAGGGAGACACAGAGAGAGGGGGTGAGGGAGGGAGACACAGAGAGAGGGGGTGAGGGAGGGAGACACTGAGAGAGAGGGTGTGAGGGAGGGAGACACTGAGAGAGAGGGGGTGAGGGAGGGAGACACAGAGAGAGGGGGTGAGGGAGGGAGACACTGAGAGAGAGGGGGTGAAGGAGGGAGACACTGAGAGAGAGGGGGTGAGGGAGGGAGACACTGAGAGAGAGGGTGTGAGGGAGGGAGACACTGAGAGAGAGGGGGTGAGGGAGGGAGACACTGAGAGAGAGGGGGTGAGGTGTTGAGGGGCACTGGTGAAGCAGGACATCATGAGACTCAACCACATGCAGAGCCAGCTGTGTACTCATCCTCCCTCCCTCCCTTTTTCTCCCTCTTTTTCCTCTCCCTACACTGGCTAATTTCACTTCACAGAGATCTTCTGGTAATTGCAGTGTTGATAAAACCACTCAAGGCCTGACATGTGCTGCAAATCGTTTTCTGGAGCAGAAAGTGATTTTTTTTTTATTAATGGGTTGAAAGTGTTTGTTTTTTCCTTCAATCTGAGGACGGGGAGATAGCATCTGAGGTGCTGAACAGCCCTCTACTGCTCAGCCAGGGACTATTCTAAAGTTCAGCCTTAGTCACTAATCTTCCTCTCCTCCTCTTGTTCTCTTGTTTGCGTTCCCTCTCTCTCTCTCTCTCTCGTTCCCTCTCCCTCTCCCTCTTCCCCGTTTCTCCAATCTTTTCCCGCCCTTCTCTCCCTATTCCCCAAACTTTCCAGCTCTCTATAACCTTCGCCTCACCCTCTGCATCTTTCTCCTCCCTTTTCTTCTTTCATCTCTCCCAATCTATCTCGTTCTCCCTTCCCCTTCCATCTCTCCCCATCCTTCCATCCTCCCCCCCACCTCCCTCCCTCTCTCTCTCTCTCTCTCTCTCTCTCTCTCTCTCTCTCTCTCTCTCTCCATCTCTCCCCATCATCTTTGTCATCTCTCTTTCTCTCCCTCCCTCTCCCTCTCTACTTCACAAGCCAAGTGCTCACACCACTGCCCCCCCCCCTCCCCCCAGTCCCCCTGCTGTGATTATAGCCAGATGTTCAGTGGACTGACTCTGTTGTTTCTGCGTCAGCACTGTGTCGGAGATGTGGCACTTGGCCCCAACTTGGCCGGGGCCTGGTTAGAACTGATCACAGAAAAAATGACTTTGAACAGCATTAGAGTTATCCATTTTATGAACAATGAGGCATTGAAAAACTGAACATAATTACTGTAAAGAGGCTTGCATTGTCAGAAAGGTGCTCATGTTCCAGATCTGCAAGGCAAACACACAATATCTGTTTTGTTAGAGGGATAAACCACCCCCCCACCCCTCCTTTAACTTTGCATGGGAAACAATCTTATACATGAACATAAAAACACATCAATGAACGTCAGACAGTCAACAGTCTTTCTTGTTCTGTAGTGGAAGGGGAGAAGTGCCCCTTTCAGCCCTGTCATTAGTACACCTCATCTCTCAGAGGAGGAGGAGGGGGAGGAGGGGGAAGAGGACTGTACTGTTCACACAGGTTCTCTGGGCTGTCTGGCAGCTGTGGGGGTGGGGGGGAGGTCCTCTGTCAGTCAGGTGGAGGAGGGCCCTCGTGCAGAGCTGTCAGGGAGTCGTCACCCAGTGTCAACCTGGAGCCCACTAGCATGACTGAGCTCTAACTCACACATTCCCATTGCTGACCTCTGACCTCTAAGCCCCACCTTAGGCGCCTGCCCTGCCCTGTCAGGTTTGGGATACAGTAATGTTTTGATGCTCCAACCTCTGCAGTGTACAAGGTGTGTGTGTGTGTGTGTGTGTGTGGAGGGGGAGGTGGGAAGTGTCTTGTCTGTGCATGTACCTGAAAAAATTATTGTGAGAGAGAATGTACGTGAGCTCAGTGTACATGAAAAATGCATTTTTGTTTTGTGGAAAGACCAACAGCACTATGGGCCTGTGTGTGTAGAGACCAACAGCACTATGGGCCTGTGTGTGGAAAGACCAACAGCACTATGGGCCTGTGTGTGGAAAGACCAACAGCACTATGGGCCTGTGTGTGTAGAGACCAACAGCACTATGGGCCTGTGTGTGGAAAGACCAACAGCACTATGGGCCTGTGTGTGGAAAGACCAACAGCACTATGGGCCTGTGTGTAGAGACCAACAGCACTATGGGCCTGTGTGTGGAAAGACCAACAGCACTATGGGCCTGTGTGTGGAAAGACCAACAGCACTATGGGCCTGTGTGTGGAAAGACCAACAGCACTATGGGCCTGTGTGTGGAAAGACCAACAGCACTATGGGCCTGTGTGTGTAGAGACCAACAGCACTATGGGCCTGTGTGTAGAGACCAACAGCACTATGGGCCTGTGTGTGGAAAGACCAACAGCACTATGGGCCTGTGTGTGGAAAGACCAACAGCACTATGGGCCTGTGTGTGTAGAGACCAACAGCACTATGGGCCTGTGTGTAGAGACCAACAGCACTATGGGCCTGTGTGTGTAGAGACCAACAGCACTATGGGCCTGTGTGTGGAAAGACCAACAGCACTATGGGCCTGTGTGTGGAAAGACCAACAGCACTATGGGCCTGTGTGTGTAGAGACCAACAGCACTATGGGCCTGTGTGTGGAAAGACCAACAGCACTATGGGCCTGTGTGTGTAGAGGACGTATCCATCACACAAGTGCCCCTTACCGAGGACAAAGTACAGTGTGCAGATCTGCACTGGGCATTTGCCAAGTAATAAGTATTTGTGACATGTCATTATTTCAGTGCTGCCGTTGCTGCCTGTGTGTGTGTGTGTGTAGGCATGTGTGCGTGTGTCTATGTGCACGTGTGCGTACGTGCAAGTGTACGTGTGTGTTTCAGTGTGTGCGTGTGTCCTTGTGAATACCATGTCTGGAATGTAAACTTAGTGGATGGGATGTTTCAACCCCCACCTCAGCCCCGCCCCCACCCCTGCCCAAGCCAGGTAACTACACAACAGAAATACTGAAGCACCTTAAAACAGCTCCTGTCGATCTACGGGATGCGGGGGATGTGAATGTGACTTTGAGCCCTGTGTGGGACGATGAAAGGCACCTCGCGCACAAACACACCTGTACCAACTCCACACTTACTACACACTCACAACACGCTATTCATGACAAAGCAAAAGGTTTCAACACTAGGAGAAGACCAGTCTTAGACACTCTCTTCCTGGTTGAGGTAAGCTACTGACTCGACTGAGGACTAAATCTGGCTGTACGCCAGCCACACACACACACACGGTCCTTACACAACTTCTGTGACGCTGCTTTATGTTTGGGTGGGGGAGGGAGGGAGGTGTTGGTGAGGGAGTTGGGGGAGGGATGGAAAGCCACTGGCATTGTTATTGGGACCAAGGATCAGTCCGTTGCTACTGGGCGGTGTGTGTTGGTGGATCACGATGAGTCACTTGACAGTCAGTATCACAGAACGCTGCTAATCTTCACACACAGTCCTGTCTGGAGGGCCAGACAGGAACCATCTGACGAAGAGATCTCACACATGAATGGGAAAAACACCAGCACACTCTCAAATGATCTCCCGTTATTCAAACTAATTCTGGTACGAAACTTGCAAGGAACACAGAAACCAATTGAGGGGTTTTCATGTTCAAAGCGTGTCTTTGCAATGCGATCAACACGTCAGCAAACGTCCCCCCCTGAGACAACAGCAATGACAGAGAGCTGTCCTCCATCTCAGACAGCTGCACGGAACAGCGAACAAGCGACAAGGTGTTGTTGTAAAGTGTGCCTGTGGTTTTAACATACCGGTGAAGAGACGTGCGGCCGGGCACTTTGGACAATAGTATCTGTGAGGGACAATAGTGTCTGTGTGTGTGCAGCCCTCTGAGTGTGTGTGCGTGTGTTTGAGAGACAGAGAGACAGAGAGAGAGAGAGACACACAGAGAGAGAGAGAGAGAGAGAGAGACAGAGAGAGACAGAGAGAGATCAGAAATTCTGTGGTGAAAGAGTGTTTGTTTCTGTGTTTTCGTCTAGGCATGTGTACTCACGTGTGTTTGTGTGTCTGTGTATGTTTGTGTCTGGGTGTGCATTCGTGTGTGTGTTTGTTTGTGTGTCTGTGCATGTGTGTAGATAGCTGGGGTTACAATGAGCTGTGGGAGAAGATGACTTTGTTAAGACAGGTGGATAATTGAGGGATCATGGAACAGCCCACGGTATGGATCAGATGGGCGGGGAGATGATAAAACCAAAATTACCATCCCAACACACACACACACACACTGTCTAGGGACAGGTATAATGAGACGTAATCCTGCATTGTAAACTGGATGAGTTCTTTGACAGTTTGAATCCTCAAGCTCAGCTTTAGTCTACCATGTGAGAAAATACAGAGTTGCCATGGCATTACAGTGTCTGAAAAATCCCACAAACTCATAGGTGAGGAATTTACACCTTGGTTGAATGACGTATTAATGAATGAATGAATGAATGAATGACCAAGATAAAGCCCACTAACAGTCAACTTCCATCTACACCCTCAAGAGACAAACATTTATTGTTTAACAGTTTTTGAGGACAGTATTTTTTCATACTTCTCTGTTTCATACTGATTTATTTGAATTTGATGATTTGATTTCGATTATGATTTTGTATACCCCTCTGAGGACAAAATAAGGTTCTACTTTTACTTAACTTTTACTTTTAACACCAGGAGTGTCCGTTCTCGTCAGATGGACCATCGAGACGCTCCTGACGCTGAAATAACACTTTTTGAAATAACAGGCTGCGTCAACAAAACGTACAAGCCAGCTTGTGAATCCCCTTCACCTGATGCAGCTTTGTGTCCCACAGTCACTATCAAGCCAAGTGACCAAACACCCTCTACAAGATGATAAACTGGAGGCCAGCGCTGAAGAACAACACAACCAGTTCAAGGTTGTGACGAGAAGGGGCTGCTGGCGACAGTGACCTCACCCAGGATCCTCCAATCACGGCTCACCAGGAAGACCGTGTCCGCGCCCTGTCAAGGCTCTGTTTTGGTTTGTCCTTCTCTTGTTTGGATGCTGGCGATTTATGTCTTCCAGAGAAGGCATTGTTGGGACTCGTCCAAGAACAGTTGAACGCAGAGCTAAGGCAGCTTGACTGCAGACAAACACACGCAGGTTAGGCTAAACACACGAAGAAGAAACTGAGGAAGGAAAAGAAGAAGAAGAAGGGGAAAAGACAAGGACCATTGAGGGACTTTGTGGCCAGGAAGTTATTTGTCCCTAGTCGGGGCATGAAATATTTTCCTGTGACATTACGGGATGGTTAGACGAAGGACTCTAAACAGAACGAGATGCAGATCCTTTGTTTCTTCTTGTTTAAGGGAGAAACCATGTGATATGTAAACCTCTGGACACTCGCACAGGAGAACAAACAGTTGAGTCTGCGGCAGAACCTTCCGCCACACAATTCATCAACAAAATCTGACGTCATTTCTCGCAAATAGGACGAGATGGCAGTGCTAATGACACGGTGTACACACAATAGTATTTTTCATTTTCCACTTGGCAGCAAATGAAATGAACTTAACTGACATGGTCACATAAATATGACTCTGGTTAGACAAACAGGCGCAGTTTCAAATGAACGCCATGTCTGTCAGGACACTTAACGACCATCTTTCTCCTCAGTGCCATTGTCTAAACCCCACATCGTGGGTCTATTAAACCGCCATGGGGGCTTTTTAGAAAAACCAAGACAGAAAACAGACCCTTCACCAAAACAGTAAAAAAAAAATTAGCAGCAAACACTGAAAAACATGAGACAGATTAGAAAAAGGATAAATAAAAGGAATTAATAAATCACCAGGCACATTCAAATTTGGAGGCCTACAACAACACAACTAGTCCTCGCGGGTGTAACGTGTGGAGTGCGAACGGTCCCCAAGGCCTCAGTCGTATGCATGCTTTATGGACCCAGACCACCAGAGCACTGTGGCATTCTGTTTTTCCCAAAACATTCCAACCAGCCCTAGGGGGCGAAAGAGAGAGAAATGGATGGAGAGAGAGAAGGATGGAGAGAGACAGAGAGACAGAGAGACAGAGAGAGAGAGAGAGAGAGAGAGAGAGAGAGAGAGTGAGAGAGAGAGAGAGAGACAGAGACAGAGAGACAGAGAGAGACAGAGAGAGACAGAGAGGGGAGAAATATCAGAAATTCTGTGGTTTGTGTCAGCAAGGGTGAGCAGACCAGAGCTTAAAACATCTTGTAAGAATAACAGTGAAGAGGAGTGTGTGTTGGATGGCTTTTGTTTGTGTGTTGTACATTCCTTAAGCACATCATTCATACTGGCCGTGTCCGCTTCTTGGTCTTCCTGGGGGTGGGAAGGGTGGGGTAGGTATGGAGGGCTGTGGTTGGAGGGTGGAATGGGGTTGGTTTGGGGGGGTTAAGGGTGGCAGAGGAGGGCTTGTGCTGAAGATGGGAGTGAGAAGCTTGGCTTGGCAGTCATGTTTGATGACGCGCTGAGAAACAAAGATCTTGACGGTGCATGGCGGGTAAAAGCAATTAAGAGATGGGAAAAAAAAGTGTCCGCATTCTGGACGACTTTAAAGATAGTTTGTGTGTGTTTCCTAATTCTTTTATTCACTTACAGCCCCCCCCCCCCCCCGCACACTCTTTCCCTCCATGTATCCCTCTTGTCTTTTTTTTCCTCAACAAAGTCATCCTTGCCAAGATCTGAAACAATGGTCAGGCCTTCCAAACCTTAAACTTAAAACAATACCATCAATCACACTGAATGTAGCGGACATGCAAACACACACAGCGGTTAAGTGGAGCGCAAACTTCTTCCTCGCCTTTCACTCTTGGATGGATGAAGGGAGGGAGGGACGAGAGGACAAACAAGGAAAGACAACAAAGCAGAACCTCTCTCTTTTGTAGGAAACATATCAGTGCCGTATGAATCAAGGGCCTTGTCCGAACTTGAGTTTCAGGGACGGCACAGGTATAACCTCTCGTATAAATCTCAGCATGGTTGTCAATAAGGATTTGCGGTTAAAGATTTGACGGCCGGTGGGAGCTCCCTGTGTGACCGTATTCTGCGAGTCTGAAACTGTGTACTGGGTCACGCTCCCACCAGTCCCCAAGATACAGCAGACCTGTTTTTCAGAGGTCTATTGGAGTTCACCCACTCTGACCCACGTACTCTACCCCCCCACCGCCCCCAGAGCCCCACTTCCTTATCCCACTCAGAGACCACTCCCCTTGGATAAGCTGTGCGTGTTGCCCTTCTGCCCCTCTCTGGGTCTATCTACCCTGTTCAAAGCACTCCTAACACGCTATCAGTCCTGAGCAAGCAGTCCTACGAGCCAATGAACAGGTTTGCCTCCCCTGCTGTGTGGTTTGGGATCTCTCGTAGATAGCCTTCGAATGGTCTTGGGACTTTAACCATTGACATAAGGATAAGGGGGGCTGTATGGGCAGGGGGGGGGGCACCCTGCGCAAACACTGCTTGAGCTCTCAACTGGGGCGTCACCCGTGTGCAAACACACAAAACACCAAAACACGCAAGGAACGGACGTCAAACACAACGTGAAGTATTCACAAAGTCGCATGAGTGGTTCAATGTGGGTGACACCTGTTGGTTTGCACACTGAAAACGTGTCACATCACATTAAAAGATCGATACTCTGACACACGGTTGCTAGGATACTCAACCCAAAGACGTGTAGGGGCAATGTACATTAAGACCAACTGAAAGTCCATTCATATCATTTTATCAACTCTATCTACAGTAGCTATCAGATCAAACGAGTATAGTTAGACCTCATTTTGAAAATTTTAAGATTCCTATATGTTTAATGTATGCACCTTCCTGCCAAAGCAAATTCCTTGTCTGTGCAAACTTTCATGGCGATTAAAATCCATTCAGATTTTGATCAAACGACTGATTGATTAAATTCACGATGAAGTAGCCTGGGATAACATATTTCTGTGGCTTTATTTTTTATCTGTGAAAAGAGAAAAAGATTCTAATCATTGTGTTCTGTGCATTCTAATCATCCAACTCATTCTGACGATGAACCAGAAGGCTAAGGTCCCACGGCCTTCTCCAAGACCTCCCTTTATCCCCCAACGCTCTGAGGCCATCACCCAGCCAGGTCACACTGGAGGCTGGGGAGGTTCAGTCCTGGATCTGGGCCCTAAGAACCACCACCACCACCAAGCCTGCCACCTCAGGTCTGAATCGACCCTCCGGGAGGAACAGCCTCGTTCAGGGCCATAAACCACCGACACCGGGAGTAGAAGGGAGAGCGAAGACCTGCCTCTCTCCAAGACAGATATTCATCTCCTCGCAATGATCAAGCACACAGCTCGACCAACCAAAGAGTTGAAAAGCTGAACAGTGGTTACAAATGGAGATTGGAAGCTGTTTCAAGGCCTTTAGAATTTTTTTTCAAAAGAAAGCGGTTTGAAATATTTGGGCTTGTGGAATGTATCGCTGCAGTCTGTGTTGTTTTAACCACAGAAAATAAAAGTAGGAATTTTACCAAAGGGAGGGGGGGGGTTACCCTTATCTATACTTACAGTGAGCACCATCCATTTTTCCTTGTTGACTTTAGATTGTTGACTCATGCCTGTAGCATAAGCCAACAGATTTGTCGTAGACAAACGGATACATGCTCTCAACAATGGTGACGATAGTGGACCGTTGAGTCGGTGGTTGCGTCTCTGTACGTGACCGACAGAACGCGGAGGTCGTCTCCCTAAAACGCAGGCCTCTGGGCCTCCAATCAAACCCATCTGTGGTAGAACTCTCCTCTCTGCATACGGATCAGAGAGAACCGGTCCAGTGAGTGTTCTGCTGCTCCCCCAAACCGATTCCCAAATACCACGCTTCCAATTGAGCATGCCTTTGGCCCGCTGGTGCAAGGCCCTCGAAGTACACAATACCGGTGCTGGAGGAATTCCGCTGACTGGCAGACAGACAGGCTGGGGACACATCTGCCAGAGGCCTCCCACAGTCGAGGCTCCCTGCTGGGCATGGGCCTCAGAACCACACGGACCCAACTACTCCCAAGGCTCCTTATCAGAGAGGCTGCCCTCCACCCCCTTCCAGCCTCCCCAACCCTGGAAACACGTGCTGCCCTGCCTCCCCCAAATTCAGCCTTGTCAGCAACACAGCTCTCATCTCAAGCTATTATTTCTGAAGACTCTCTGACACCGTGGGGTTTCGCTGCAACCGCTGTGCAGAGGCTATGGTCACCAGGCCTGTTTGAAGGTACATGGAAGGCAGAACCGATCATGCATAACTCTGATGAGAACCGGAGGATGGACTTTGTCATTTGGCGGTACCGCAGCAGAACCAGGGAATAGGGACCACTCCCAAACTGCCAAAAGCAATAGATCCCAGGTTTCTCAAACCTGGATGGTTAGAGAACTCGCTCTCCTTAATCGGGCTCTAAAGCTAAAGTGCAGGAAACTTAAGCTTCTGACTGACGTTCTCCTTGAAGGAGAAGGGACGTCGTTATGGCTGTTACAGAATTTAAATGTTCAGATGTTCTTAGAAGTCTGATTCAACAGGTCGTTTACCTCATGCTAACTTCTCAGATCCAAACATCTGCTGGTGTACGTTTTCCGTACTGTGCACATTCTGACCACACCACAACTCGGAGTTGTTCGGAAAACAGAAAAGGCCTCAATTACAATTACACCTGCTCGTCAAGTCTGTCTCCTAGAAATGCTGATACTGAATACACTGTAATATAAGCTGACAATGAAAGGACTGGCAGGGGTCGATTCTGAGGAATACTCTGTTGCAGGTGCGTCAACAATATTCTACAGAACATTTAAATTATTCCCATATTTTTCCTTGGAAAACAATCACTAGCTTTTGCACTTGATCATTTGAACTTTGCCAGGAAGTGAGCACGACAGTGTGAAGGGCGCTACGTCAAACTTAACGGCATTGAAAACATTAAAACAATAGTTTGGTTCATCGTCTAGTTAATAACAACTCCTCACTTAATTGCTGTAAATGGGAGAAAATAAGTAAATTGTACCACTAACCCTCACAGAACCGAACAGCACCGAACAGAAACACAAATCAATCTGCCTTTGGCGTTAGCTTCTTTCCCTTCATTTGTATCTTCATGGGAACAATCAGGATAGTTTACAGTAACAAAGGAACTGATTATGCGAGAACAGAAATCTCTGTGATTGGATTCTGGAGGAGACGCCGTTGACCTGACCGGAGGACTGGAGGGGTTACCTTGGAACACACCCGGTCTGGCCACAACTCAAACCTTCCCCATTTCAGTAACAAGAAAAACGCTGTTTCTGTAGGCTTACATTTTCCTCAAAGGAGGCCGACAAGATGGAAAATCATGAGGCTTGGGGAGACCACAATGTTGGATTATTATGGTTATTTTCAGATATATTCTTACACTAGTGTGGGTGCCTGTCTCCAAGAAACCATAAGGAAAATAATTCCATCAGATTGCATGCATTAAGAATTGGACGGTGTCATAACCCTGGGTGATGCTTTGACAAAGTGAAGAGATGTGCAGAGAAAGAGAAGGGCGGAGGAGGGAAGAGAAGGAGGGACAGAGAGAAATAAAGAAAAAAGAATGAGATAATTAGATAGTGAGATAGTGAAATAGTGAGAGAGAAAGAAAGAAAGAAAGAAAGAAAAAGAGAAAGAGAGAAAGAAAGAAAGAAAGAAAGAAAGAAAGAGAGAAAGAAAGAAAGAAAGAAAGAGAGAAAGAAAGAAAGAAAGAAAGAAAGAAAGAAAGAAAGAAAGAAAGAAAGAAAGAAAGAAAGAAAGAAAGAAAGAAAGAAAGAAAGAAAGAAAGAAAGAAAGAAAGAAAAGGAAGTGCGGTCATGTTGAGGTAACGTTTGCGGGAATCCGATATAGGCTGCATTCTGCACCATTACCGGGGCGCCAAGCATTTTGTGATACTAAAACCATGCGAGGACACCGCCGGTGCGCGTATAAGAGCTGCGCCAACATATCTACCCATCTGGCGAGGCCTGGGAGTCGGGGAGTAGACGCGGCTTGAGGGCTGCCGCCTCCTGAACGCCTCGCGGCACAGTAACAAAGTAGTAGAGCTCGAGCTCGTCCCTCGTAACCTTAGATTCCATCTCCGACTCGTCACGCAGCATTTCTGTGAAAGGAATAACACCCAAGAACTGTTTCATCGAAACAAAAACAAAAACACAATACTCTCATGTACACAGCTCCATAACGGCGCCCGAGTCATCTTTCTTCATCAGAGCTGGACTCACTTGATATTTTCTTAAGCTCATTCATTGCCTGTGAGAGAACTAACATAACCTGCAATGAGCCATAGAAACCATAACGCTATGGTCGACTTGCACCACAATGTTGTGTACTGGAATTGAAAAATAGGCTACTCTTTGACCACCCAAAGGGCCTATTGGGGGGTGGGGGGAATACTCTAATCCAAATAATTTCAACAAAGGGGAGTTGCAGTGGTGGTCGTAATGGACACAGCGAACACACGTGTGTGCCTGAAACACTGCTTGGCTATTTCACTGCTCTCAATTTCCCCTTTCTCTCTCAATCCCAATTTCCTCAGCAGGTAAGCTACCTCTCATGCGTTGATATCACCGGTGGCTTCTATCTGTTACTGAGCTATTGAAAACATTAGCTCACTTCCCAAGAAAACTTGTTGGTCTCGCTGTGAGAAGAATATGATGTTGTGTTCACAGCAGTCAACAATGGAATTCCTCCATCCCTACGATGTCTCACTGGAGCTAATCCACATGCTCTGTGCGTGCCTGTGTTTGTCTTTGCGATGCCATAAAAGTGGAATGCTGTGTTTTATTAGCGTAAACATGCACTTTTATTTTTTCAACTGTACTTACAGTAATACATGGTTAGCGCACTCCGTTTACTGCACGGCCAGATGTTTAGCTGCTACGAGAAAGAGGGATGAACACGTTGTCTGGCCTCGACCTTTCCCATCCGCATCGATGTACAGATATCCTCCTTCACCTGCCTGCACCTTGACGAATGCGGGTTAGGCTACGTCAGAGGCCCACATGACTAAGGATGACATGAAATGATAAAAAATAAAAATAAAACGGATAAAAAGGCTAATCAAGGACAATCCATGACACCGTCACAGTTGGAATACAGTTTTCCCACCATCACCGTCCTAACCATCACAGTACGTTTGGGTTACCGTCATGGTTTCTGGTACTGAAACCATCAAAACGAGAATATGTTAGAATTGAATGTATGTACCAATGGAAGGGCTGTAGAGAGAAACAAGACTGTTCTGAATATGTTAGCAGGGTGATATACAAGTTAAGACTGAACTGAGTGAGAGAGTAGTTACCATGGCAAAAAAAGGCACTGGCATTTAAATACTTTTTTTTAAAGATTTAGGTTGAGACTAGTCAGCATCCATTGAGCAATTAATAACTTCATGACTCAGAATAGTAACTGTGTTTCATGAAGATACCAAAACAAACCATGTGAAATCTCTCTTCAATTAATTCATTGTTTCACTATATGCCAACAACTGCCAACAAACTCAGGTGTGTTAAAGACAGATTTCCTCTAACTACAATTTCATCACGGTTCTCTCGTATTAATTCATTTTTACACTTCACACAGGCTGGTGGAAACGTAATGGATTTCATCCAAATTGTGCGTTGTTGTGGAATCACTAACATTGAGGCATAAGCAGCAAGTTCAAACAAGAAAACAGTTCTTAAACAGACAACATTAAGAAACTGAAGTGTATAATATTTATTTTTCTCATCCTTTCCTTTGTTTGGCTTGTGTGCTAAGAATTTTAGCTTGGTTGATTCCACACAGTCTATGGCAATGAAAGAGCTGGTTAATTTTTTATCAGAGAGTAAATAGGAAAAAAAAGTGGATTGTCAAATAGAACATACACACTTAGAGCAGCAGGCACTAAAGTCAACACACACACACACACACACAAAATCCTCGACCTGCTAAACTATCGAGCAATAAATACGAGCACTTTGAGACTGCAAATAGAGGTAGAAGACTGCAAATAGAACTTTAGATTAGTAAAGCAATCAGAGATTCTATCACATGGTTTTTTTATGTCCAGGATTTTCCTTTTTATCATTAAAACCATAAGGACTCACCCGGGCCAATTTCTTTGGAAGAAAATCTTTTCCTGAATGAAAGAAGACAACTTCTGCAGACTTCTGCAGCTATAACGCATGCTGTTGCCATGCCAATATTGTTTCAGAGTACCACAATACATGAACGTTTGAGTAAAGACCAAAAATGGCTGGAGGATGTTAGTTTTTAGGAAATGAAGACTTAGACTTCCGGGCACGGACAGCTTAATGTCTTCCATCTGATGAGAGATTCTCCGTCCAGAAACCACCACGAGAAGTCTCTCTACACCAACAGATCTTTACCCCTGCTGGGTTTTATGTGGACGCAAGGTCACAACCTCAACAGCACCGTGTGACAGTGATGCTTTACGGAGGAGGTGGGCATCCAGATAACATTGGCAGGAATGCCACGAGAGGGTTGCCTGCTGTGGATATAAATAACTTCTGGCGGCCATCTTGGCTTTGGCGTGTCTGTCTTCACCTGCTGTTGAGGAGTTCACAGGCCGATAGTCGGGTCAGTGCATCACATGTTTTCTTTTAGGAGTTTTTATCGCAAGAGAGGTTTTTACGTGGATTGCTGGACAAATGAATGTGGTGGGGGGTGGCAGTGGGTGTGTGTGGAGGGGCGGGGGGGGGGGGGGGTATTGGCGTAGCACAAAGCTAACTGACTGTAAAGGGGAGAAACTGATCCAATCTCTCTAAGGTGTACAGTGCAGGGGCCAGGCCCAGGGTAATTTTACACAGACACACACACCTTCCTCTGCTTACACACACATGCAGGCATCAGCACACCATCAACTGTTACACACACACACACACCCTCTGTTACACACACACACACACACACCCTCTGTTACACACACACACCCTCTGTGATACACACACCCTGCTAGACAGCACTTGGAAACAAAGATGAAATATAGAGTCAATCACATTGCAATTGATTACATAGAAAACCAACAAAAGACTACATCAGTTCTAACAAAGCAAAGTTCTCAAGGCATGGAATATGCACTATATTGTCCTCTGCTCTTTGTAACTCTGCACTTTGATTTCTTGGCCATCTTGGGCTGCTGAAGTCTTAGTGAGTCTCTCAAGAGATGTACAAGATAGTACAAGATTTTTGTTTATTTTTTACATTATTCAGCTTTCGTGAATTTGTGGAATGTCATCACATGATATGATAAGTGGATGCTAGAATAAATGTTTTACTCACCAATGTGTTATTCAAGACTCAAAATGTCTATGAAGAAGACAAGAGGTGGTTCATATTTTGCCGTAGATAAATTATACAGGGAAGGTTTACCGATTGCCATAATCAGCATTGTGCTCCATTTATCTTATCCTAAAGAACGTGATTGATTCTGGAATCAGTCAAGCCTGTCTATCCTTTGGTGATCATTGTTGGATTGAGAGATAAAAGAACATTACATAACTTGACTGATTGATGTGATTGTGCATGATAAATTGCACCTAATATGCTTGAATGCATGCGCAAACACGCACGCACATTAAATTATTTAGATAGATTTGGGAGCATACATGAAAAAGCCTGTCCTGTCTTCCCACACTGTAAAACCTTAAATAACAAAGCTAAAATAACAAAAAGCAGAATGAACAAAACACATAAGGATGATAGAAAGTCTTTCGGAATAATTGGGCATTATCGAGTAATCATTTGTGATATATAGACGTTCAGCTGAAGCGTAATTTTATTTCCTGTCATGACTTTGGAGTTCTGCCAAAACTATGCAGGAGTGTTACATAAAACTAGAATTGAAATAGGTTCGTTTTATGTTGTGATGCATAACGTTGACCTACATTAATTGTGCTATTAAAATGTTCGTGAGCAATTTTCTTGTAAGTTTGTTTGTATGTAGAAAGACAGCTTCATGAAGAGGAGTCAAAAACATATCTACAGTTATCATACATATCAAAAGGTGGGCTTTGTTCATGGACTCTTGAGCTAGACAAGCGCCATCTACCGACTGAGGCGTTTAACCGTCTGAGCCAATTATAATAGGTCTTGAAAGATTTCTGGCAGTGAAGAATTTGAAGTGTAATTGATAAACTACAGTATCTTATCATGTGCTCTTATGTCATGTTATTGACTGATATCCTACTTTCAATCATGTATAGTCAAAGTTCAAAACATAGTAATCTATAAATCAGATATGGTTTGTCGCCTACTTAAGTATAAAGGTCATCTTTAATTGCACTTTGCTTAAAACACAGCAAACCAAGACAAAAATACATAAGACAATGCTCTTTTATTATCATTAATAATTTTTGGCATTTATATATGGTCATTTTACAGTTGTAGGGTTTGGCAATATGGATCAGTAAAAACAAAAACAAAAAAGTGCTTCCTTTACCTTGCTGCAAAAATACATCTTAATGTCATCGATTCAACGACGTTCAGCCAATGATAAAGTTTGCTTCAGAGAAGTCAGAAGGCACTGAATTTAGGTGTACACGTGAGGGTGCTCTGAGAAAAATAGACAGTGCCACTGAAGTTGACTCTGCAGAACTAGTTTAACAGCGCTTCACAGAAAACTCACTGAGAAAGCACAACGGTGTGAACAGACATTGCATAGGAACCCTTTTCACATTTTTCTTCAATTATACATAAATACAAAGCTATAACTTTATAAAGCGTACAGGCCTACACTGAGAGGCATTTTAGATCAGTACCCAAACCTGGCAATTTTCAAAATACAATGTGCTTCATTTGGTCGTATTTTGACTAGCCTACATATAGTGCACAAAACACTGCTTATGAAGCAGGTTCCATAGTATAACAAACACCAGTTGCTTTGGCTTATAAATCAGTCCATCGATCACCCCAACCTGTGAAAGCCTGTACCACACTTGAGTTGAACGCTCTGTACATTTGGGTTCTCAGTTTGGATAAGAAGAATGGCAAGACATTTTCATCAGTGCGCACATTTTTTTCGCTGCAAAAATAAACATATTGAAAAGCAGTGTGCACTTTGCATTTTATAGACTATAGCTCAAGGCGCAAATATTAGACGCAGGAAATGATATCGAGATGGTAACTTTACAATATGAACAACAGGCTAACGATTATAGTTAAAATCATGCCCTACCATAGCTGCACTGATATGTTTTGTTGCGTGACTAGCACACAATCTTTTAAAGGCACAAAACAACCGCAAATCCACTGTTCAAACTGGTCAATGAGCTTATCGTTTTGTACGAAAGGCACTTGTATACCTCAGCTGCCTGGCCTCTCCTTAAATAACAGTTGCAGAATCTGTCAGATGATACATATATACCGCTTGAATCCAGCAGTCACCATTTTACACGGCTTTTAAAAGTCCAACAGGGTCATACTAGTCCGTTTTCAAGCGCAGTTGCCCATGGATTTGAAAGAGCCATCGGGGAGTTGTCTAAATATGCCCCGTAATGTGTCCAGTTCCCGCGTGAGATGTTCAACTCTCTTGCGCAGTCTATCGTTGTCTGTAGCCAACTCAATCACTTTCTGTTGCGTCTCCACGTTGCGCATTTTAGCCTTGTCCCTACTCTTCCTCACCGCAACATTGTTTCGCTCCCTCCTCAATCTGTACTCGCTACTGTTCTTGTCGACGTTCTTTTTTGATTTTCCCCTGTCGCTGCCACCCATCATCTTCATAGACCCGCCGGACATACTGTTCTGCTGGTGGTGAGGGCTCGGCACCGGAGTTGGTGGAGGCGTCGGGTGGCCAGGTTGCAGATGCATGGTTGTCTGCGCGCAATGAGCAATCTGGTATTGAAGATGTGGTAGGTGCTGCGGGTGGTGCTGATGAGCGTGGTGATAGGTAGGCGGCATGGAATGGTTCATGTCCTCGTCCTCGCGAGGCTCTTGCTTTATTGCCACCGGTCGGATTCTTGTTGACGCGTTGTCATAGATGGGCTCTAATTTGGAGGACTCCATATAGTTGGGCATGTACACTTGTTGCTGCGCCCCTGGTCCACCGTTCAGGTGCCCGTGGCCATGAGAATAGTCGTAGTCGCCGTTCATCATCTTCAGCTTTTCTTGTTTCGAGCTGCTATGGAAGAGATCTGCCAGAAATTCGTCGTTGAAGGCTGCAGGATCGATGTAGGCACTTATGTCAATAGAGTTCTCGTTGTCGCAGATTTCGTTGATGTCTCCGGCAACAGCGGGGTCTTTGTAGCAGTAAGCGTTCGGCTGACTCTGAAGGCTGGTCATGAGGGGCCGAGGGGCGACCTCGTAGAGATTCGGCTGCTCCATGGAGTATCTATAACCCGCCAGACATGGCGAAGAGCTCCGGGAATCCAGCTTGCTCGCAATACCGGAGAAAGCCGCGCTGGCTAGTAGATTAAAGGACAGATCTTTCTCAGGTGCTCTGTCCAGGTGTAGAGTAAACGGCAGCTTTAGTTGCCACGAGGAGCGTAAGATTTGCTACGATGTGGACAGGAATGTCTCAAGAGTAATTAAGCTGAGCTCTAAGTAACTTCACGCTGTAGAAACTCACAACTGTCAAACCAGCCTCCAAGCTGCTATTTATACACACTGAGAAAGAGGGCGGGTACGTGCGGTTGGGGTCTTGGTGTTTATGCAGTTGCGCCAGTTGTAGATTTGAGATCTGGACCGATATTACTGTATGAAACTTTTATTTTAGAGTATAAGGTTAACCGAGTTAACACTCTACATGACATCTTTACAAAAAAAGACATGCATTGTGGCGTAGAAGCAATGATTTTTTTTTATCGCTTATCGCTTTTATCATAATTCCTGCAACAGCTAATTTAAAATCTCATGAAAATAAATTGTATACCTTTTTCTACATGTTCTAAGGAATGTGTTTTTATACTATGTTTCTTAGCCTATTTTGCAAATCTTTTTTCTACTCGTCAGACTGTCAAAAGGTATCTCAAAATAAGGAATAAAATGACACATTCTTTCACGCGTCGTAACATTTTAAACACAATGACTTAATGCTGCCTATCACAACCTCAAGTTTACAAAGAGTGATTTGGCATAATGTGAATAATAGCATTCATATCATGCACCATGAGAAAAATGATCAAAATGTACACATCGTTTACAGAAAAAGAACAAATTAACTATTGTGGCCCGGATCTATTTCTTTGAACATCTTGTATAGAAGAAAGTATTGGAGTTTGGACCATCCGTGAATAATTTATTTCTGATAGCGTATTGGTTATCTGAGCTGCAACGGTGACAGTCGTACAGAGCAGATTATGCGTCTGACGGGCGACATCCCCTCGCGGGAGAACAGCGGGGAGGGGAGGCTACACCTGTTGCGCGTTATCGGGAAACTGTTGGGTTTGCGCACTGTGCCACTGTGTGTCGTGAGGTTAGGACATAGGGCTCGAAGACAATTACTTATCTACTTGCTTCACGAATGTCCTCTTTTGGTGAGAATAGCTCAATCAATATTGATCATTTGACAGCATTATTTGAACTCGGCTAGATCTTAAAAATTACACTTGTTTTGCACTTGGAAGAAGGCTATTTGCCATCATCGTTAATGAAGAGATATTAAAATGTTTTAGGTATTGCATTAGGCTACAACGCCTTGGCTATGCCTTGCAGCCGTACTGGCCGTCAAACTGAATGTATACATGGGCAACTTTCAAACCGACCGAACTCTATAAACCTATAGAACGCTCCCAAGCGCAGTTTACGAGTGTCATGTTTGCAAGGATTATGGTGAAACACTATAACCAATGCCACAGCCAGAAGCAGTTTCCGCAGGCTATGTGTACGGGCTGGGAGCTCCCTCTGTTGTTGTGGTGAGGAACCCGTCCCCAGCAAGTAAAGTAGAGGGCGGAGTGTGTTTCTCATATCACATCGCTGACTACTGCACACACGAGTCAGCCGTTTGGAGAAGTCCTCTGGACAAAAAGTCCTCTCGCTTATTCATAATAATTTCCAAAGGTCTGTTACATTCTGCGACATTAAAGGAAGCCTATAGGGGTTAAAACTTTATTTTATAAACAAAATACGTAACATAGAATCAACAACCCGCAGGAGATTAAAAGAGTACACTGGGAGTAACCTAAACAGCATGCTGTTAAATATGGTGAGATCTAAGGAACTCAAAATCTTAAGAACTTGGCCAAAGAAATGTAGGTCTAAAACAGCGCTTGGTGAGATGAGCTGTGCACTGTTTCATTTCTGGCTATGGGCAGTCAGACAGACAGTTGCAAACCATAACATTTAACAATCATTCTGTTGTCATAAACTTCTTGATTTCTTGACATTTTTAACAATATGTATGCAGTTAAATAGTGTAGGCATGTGTTATTTGACTTGGATTCAACCTTGAACTCTTACCTGTACAGGTAACCCATCTACCCTCTGGAAAACTTTGCTAAAGACTTATCTTTTATTCAGAAATAGGCTACAGAGATATTGTTGAATCTATACAGGCTATTGTTGATATATAAATCCACGTTTACAATATTATGTTGCTATTCTTTGAGAACAAACTTGTATGCAGTTCATGTAGGCTAACCCACACAACTTTGGGCACTTTCTCATGTAAGACGTAAGCTTTGCTCAACTGGACGATCGTTTTCAAAAGAATAGAACAAAAGCCTAATATAAAATGAAATAGCCTTAAACTAAGAACAAATATTGTGCATGTGAACTTGGTGCATTATTGTTGACACAATGTAAGACTTTTACATTTTCTATCAACATCAAAACGGTCATATGGGTCACTCGCAGGTAACTAAGGAATGAAGTCATTTCAGTGTGAATTTATTACATAAACGCTCATGCACTTGAGCTGTGTGAGTTGTGTTTTCTATTGGTTCTCAAAACTGACACTCCAGTAGTTTGTCGCGTCACATCCTCCAACCACGCAAGCTCATTGGTTACCATTGCAAATTGCCCTACATGGTCAAACATATTTCGCAATACACCCTAGAACCTCTTCATGCTCTAAACAAAACCGAACCAAGCAACGAACTTCAAAGCTCTACGAAAGGGAACATTATTTCAACTTTTCAGACATTGATCGGCGATTGAATTTACCTACCCGTGGCAAGGTAAGGTGTGGATTTCTCTGTTTTTCCAAAAATAAATTCTGTCGAAAAAAGGGTTCACTAATAGCCTATGCTAGCAGGCTAGCTGGATAGCTGACTGCTTGAATAAGTCAACGGAATTCACAAGCCCGTGTTGTGTTACCCAACAACGAAGGGACGCAAACAAGCCCACGCGTGAGCCCTTCAGAGAACGTTTATGTTTAATTGGCTATACCAGTAGCGTGTCCATGATATTGTAAACCTGTTAACTTATTATGTTTTTGTGACTCCCTTAACGCGCTAACTATGTAGCCTCAGCAACAGTTCCGAACACCATGGTTTCAAAGTCGCTGTTACAGTATGGATATAATATGGGTTTATACGACAATTGTATTTCTTTCTTTTTTGCTGAGCCGGCCCGTCTTTTCTCAATATGCCTGTTAGTTTTCCCCTTGAAACTAATTTTGCTTAGCACTGCATGACTTCGGAGTTCCCCGTCATAGCACAAAGAGGAGGAGGAGAGGTATGCGATGATGCAATACCAGGCAACACTCTAGCTAGCAGACGGAGCAGGATTGCCACATATGCACAGAGTAGCAACATTGTGTCTTACCAACCAATCAGAGGCGGTTATTTCCCTCAAGGGAAATCATGGTAGATCCTTCATCCTTGATTGCTAATTAGACCTATAGTCAAGTTCATTATGCAGCGTACTGTTATTGAAATGATATTGGGTCATTGATGGCATCAATCCTTTTTTGAATAACTACTTTACCACAATGGTCGTTTTTCCCTATAAGCAATCCCTATTGATTCTCTATGGCAATTCATTTCTCATCTAAGTAAATTCAGGGCTACCATTGCCCCTTGATTAGACCTTTTAAATGACCATGAAGGCTAACAATGTTTTTCTCCCATTCCTCATTCAGACTCAAATCATCGGTTGAGGAAGACCGGTCCAGCCACGCATCCCCTTTCAAACAAGGGCACAACCAGAAAGCCGGTCATCGAGGTCCGACAGCGAGAAGCGTGGGCAGCGGATCCAAATGAGCAGGCCTTCGCAGCAGAAGCCAATCACAGACCAGAACGGTGTGAGCGTGATCCAGGCCCACGCCAACGTAGCAACCGCTGCCTCTTCAGCAGCAGCGGTAGGCTTCCAGCAGGTCCCCCAGCTCACCACCATAACCCCGGGAGGAGGAGGAGGAGGAGGAGGCAAAGCCACACCGCCCAGCAAGATGAAGAAGACGTCGGCCGACAAGGACAGCGACGAGTACCGGCAGCGCCGCGAGCGCAACAACCTGGCGGTGAAGAAGAGCCGCATGCGCAGCAAGCAAAAGGCACAGGACACGCAGCAACGCGTCAACGAGCTGAAGGATGAGAATGAGCGCCTGGAGGCGAAGATCAAGCTGCTCAGCAAGGAGCTGAGCGTGCTAAAGGACCTGTTCCTGGAGCATGCTCACAACTTGGCCGACAACGTGCAGCCGCCGGGCGCCGACGGGGCCAGCCCCGCGCCCAACAACAACAACAACAACATCAATAACAATGGCGCCTGCAACAACAACGGGCAGTGAGGGAATTGACAAGTGTTTTGTTTGTTTCTTTGTTGGTTTTTTGCCCAGCCTACTGTTGGGGAGCGGGGGATTCACTAGCTTCTTAAACGTTTTTTGTTTGTTTTGTTTCTGTCGCTTTTTCATCTGGAGATAATGTCAGATATTTTCACAGTTTTTGCTTTTTGTTCAGTCAGATTTGTAAACAGAATTTTAGAGTAACCAGTCAGGGAAGGTCCGCCTTGAATATTTGTATCCATTTTGTATGAGACCTGTGGTGATATTTGCCCCTGAGTGCTTGCTCTGTTAGCAGTACAGATGTGTAGAAAGCTTTTGAAATTCTAAGAATGTGTGATTGAAAAATATTTAATTGGAATTTAGGATTGTGATGTTCATTTAAATGTTTCCCTTTTATGTGTCCTTTGCCATGAGAGATGTACTCCATGTAAATGTTTGTTTTTGTCTTTATCCAATCAAAATGTTTGAAGCTCTAGAGGATGACAAGACAGACGTAATACGTTTCCAAAATGGCCTAAGAGAGAATTCAAAGAGCAAGTCAGTCACTGTATTTATTTATCTATCTCTCTAGGAGCCTCTGTCCTACTGTCCCTCATATCAGACACCCTGCCCCCCCCCCCGCCCCCCGATCCAGACAGATGTTTGCCCATGGATAGGCCCACTTAGACACCCCAGACTACCACGCACTTGCACGGGATTAAATCCAGACTTTTCTGGTGGCGTCACAGGCCACTTGCTAAAGCAAATTTAATTATTTTATGTTTTTGTTACCAGTCCCAACACGGGGAGAACGGCCCATTCACAGTCCTATCTAACTCTCACTAATTAGCGAAGGCAGAGCAGGACAAGTTTGCTCCAGTTTTCGAGACTTCAACAGCACGGCAACAGGTATCAGAATGTATAGAAAGCCAGACAGCGATTGTGTATGTTTGTAGACTTTGTAATTAACCAGCTTTGTGGGGTGGGGCCTGCTAGGACTGGATTGTCTCTGAAAAATGATAACCTATTTCCGTTTTTGAAAAAGGACTTACTTGGCAGGGGGGGTTCCCGTTTGCTGTTGTGTCTGATAAGACTTCTGTACCTCAGGCTGACAGACTTCTGTAACACAGGCTGACAGACTTCTGTAACACAGCCACACCAAACGGCGCCTTTTGTTCTTTTCTTAGCGAAAGCTTGACAAAGTCAAAGACCTCCTGAAGCATCTTTTCACAAGTTTTTTGTAATCCTAATTTTTTTACAACTTTTAATTAAGCAGCAGCATGATAGGACAATATTTGCATGGGGAAGCACTGTTTAAAGATGTTTTTTGCACTACAAAAAAGATGGGTTGGAGGGGGGGGGGAGGGAACAGCTGGGTTGGGGGGGGGAGATGAGGGAACAGCATACTGATAACATTCTCCGTAGCTGAGCTTTTCTGTATGGTGTCATGGAAATAACACTAAATTAGCTAGATTCTGTCGATCATTTTGTTAGATATGACACATTTGATAATATTTCCATGACTGATTGACATTATGCTTTGGTATGAATGTTGCTGGGCAGCATTTCTCTCTTGGTTGCATTTTTATAAGAGTATATTGGGGTAACGTGCATTGTAAATTAAAAATTGCATTTAAAGTTTCAACAAAGTCTTTCTTGTGATGTCTTGTTTATTTTGTTATTAATCTTGATCAAATTATCCCATACTTACTGTGACAAAGCAGATGAATATTTATTATTAATATGTATAATATTTATTAATGCAATCAATCCAGTCATAATAATTAGTTTAGTAACTTAAATTCCTTGTACATGTATCATACGGTTTTAATTTATCAATAAAGTTACATCTAACCTAACCAAACAAAAGCCAAACAGGAAGGAGCGCTGGACCATGGCAAACATCATGAACTGAAGTGGACCCCGGAACAAGGTGTTCATCTGAGGCCGTCACATGAAACCCGACAGACAGACTTGCGAAACCTATAGTCTGATTCCTCGGTCTGAACCCAAGTACAGTAAACAAAAGCAATCCTGCCGCGTCTCGCTAGCTTGCTTTGTTCACTGTAGCCTTTAATCAGGCTCTCATTCCCTCACTAGGTGAGCGCCAAGCCAAGATCTATTTTTATGTCTGCTTGCTTTCAAGGCTAAGCAAATGAAAACAGCTTATTCAAGCTCTATGCAAACATCAAGGAGGGGGTTAGGGTGGGGCCAGCAGGTATGGTACTGGACAATGGTTCACTGCGCGTTTCAGCCCCAAAGTAAACTGCTTGGCGATCGGCACCCAGGCTCTGAACTCTCGCTGTGTCTCTGCTAAAGAACAGTACCAAGTCCAGGTCAGCAC
Organism: Hypomesus nipponensis; assembly: GCF_054491055.1. Taxonomy (NCBI): domain Eukaryota; kingdom Metazoa; phylum Chordata; class Actinopteri; order Osmeriformes; family Osmeridae; genus Hypomesus; species Hypomesus nipponensis. Next base: position 3,010,566 of record NC_140379.1, read on the forward strand.
TCACCCCACACCCCTGTGTTCTCAAAGCAGGTTTGATTACCGAGGAGGACAAATCATTGGCTCCCAGCCAATAATATTAATCTTGACGGTGTATCTTGGTCAAGTTATCCGAGTATTGACTTTCAAAGTTCAACTAGAAGGATATGAAGAGGCACAGCGTATCAGTGCAGTTCGGCACCATATCAGAACACCATGTTAAATGTTAGCCAGGCTGTCTTCTGGCAAAATGTGTCAGAACTAGGATTTTTTGTGAACGTTTGTTAATTGAATATTATGTATGTTGTGAAATAAGTGATCCAGAATTTAAAAAAAGCCTAATTTAAAAGTACGCGCCGCTTTTCTCTGCAGGAGATTCAAAAAGTCGGTTGAACCAGGCACAGAAGAGAAACCTACGTGTTAGCTCGTTAACCATTTACGTCTGTACAGTTTAATCGTTTGTGTAGGATTATAATCGAGTTTAGTCCCAGAGCTAACGCACTCTTAAAACCATAGCAGAGTCAGGGAGAGTTGTGGGTGGGGAGGGAGTGAATTGGATTCACCCATGTGAACTTTGAACAACCGCAGGTGTGCATAACCTACCAACTGCTGATTAGAGAATTGACGTGCCCTGTCACCATGCCAAGGTTTCCCAGCACAGCGGAAAGAGCCAGGACACAGTGGATTCTTATATACCCGTCTCACCCTGCAAGAATAAAATTACATTAGTTGATTCAATGTAAAAATTTTAGGTACCGTGTTATTCCTCAGATCAATAATTTGATTTAAACTACCGTGTAGTTATTTGACTGCACTGTGAGTGAGTATTGAGTGAGTGTGTGAGAGAGAGAGTGAGAGAGAGAGTGTGAGAGAAAGTGTGAGAGAGAGAAAGTGGGAAAGAAAGAAAATGAATGACATGGCCTCCTCCAGGCCAATGGCTAAGCGACTAATGTCACGCCGTGCACTGCTGGTGACAGCTGTGGAGAGTCCAGCGCGAGTGACGCTGACAGGAGGCAGAACGAACACGATTTCTGAGCAAACAGTGGCAAGCGTAAGTACAAACAGTCTGATATACTATAACAAACACACGTGTTAGAACGCTAGCCAGCCAGCCGTGCCAACCAACTAGAGAAGAGACATTTTGTGAAACCCGAATATTTACTAAACGGCTGAGTCTATATGGTGGACGAATACAGTTGCCAAAAACACTCAAGGTTAACCATATGGGTAGAACCACTGGACCAGTGTCGCCTTTCTTTAGCGGCTCCTTGTTTTTGCAGGTAGACTTTTTTTTGTCTGGTCTCGGACAGGTAGAGGAAACTGCCATCACGTCACAACTCAAGCAGTAGCTACACCTAGCCAACGGAGTCATTTCCAGTCAGCTAGGCTTAAATTACAGGATATCCATGGATGTAAATAGACAATGAGATACATTGATACCGGAAATGGTATTGTGACTACAATAAAGTTGTTTGCATTTGATACTGGTCACAATTAATGATGATGGTTTATGTCTGACAGTGTGTGTGAAAAAATGTGGGGCATTCGTTTTCAAGGTGAAAAGAGTATTCCGGAACCATGTCTTGAAGTCATTTTGAGTGGGCTACATCAATTCGAATTGCATTTGTGTTGCCCCTTTTACAAGCACACAACTTACAGACACAGAGGGACTCACACATGCCCACAGAACTGCACCTAAACCGACCTAGAGGAGACAAAAGACTAACTCCCAGAAAAACAAGACAAAATGGCAGAAAGCTTGGGAGGACCAGTGAGACATACTCCGCCACAGACGGGTAGAGATGCAGTCAGAAAAGAGGTAGAATAATTAAATGTTTCTGTTGAATGGATGACGAACCACAGATAATTAGAAAATACATCTCACTCTCTCTTTCTCTCTCACTCACACCTACATTCAGTCATTCGTACACTCACACAAACAGCCAACCTCCCACGTACCATTATTACTATAATTAACGTCACTAAATATTGCAACATCAGGCCTAAAAATAAACCATGCTTTATCACTGTTGAGTTTTCCTCTCCCCTACCGATCATCGGTCTATGTCCGTTCTTTTGCCAACGAAGACAGTTTGTTCTCTTTGCCGGCTTTTTCTGTCTATACACCTTGATAAATATCCACACTCAGGACTGATTAAGAGGCAACAAAAGCTAGCATTAGATGATTATCTCTTGGAGAATTGATCAAAACCTTTTTTGTCAACTTCCAAAAGTATTATTGGGGTTTGTCTCAGATTAGACAAAAGTGCAATCTCAAAGATTCTGGAGGGATTCTGTGGTTTTCTGTCAACTTCAGACTTGGGTGCAGAGCGCTTCAGTGTTTGACTAAACGGTGTTATGAGGGTGTGGTCGGAATGTTGGACGTGTCACCAGAGAATGTAAGCTAAGAAAGATGCTGTTTACTCCAAGTTTTTCCTAGCTGTCTACTTTCGGATGTTCTGGTAATTACCGTACCATCTGAGGACGTCACACTAATCTTTCGACTCCTTTCAGGAGATATCTCAATTCCTTTCTCTAAACTAATCTGAAGGTATAAACAGCTTACAGGCCAATGGTCAGAAAATGTTTAAAGTCTTTTATCTTGCAAGCAGAGAATTCGGGCCCTATTTTACCAACATTTGAATTACAGAGAGTAATGTGATACAAGCGCTCAAATACTAGCCTATCGGAGGTTCTCGTTTGGTTAACATGATAAAATAGTCCAGTGACTTGAATATTTTCATGAGGAAAGATAGACAAAAAATCTCCTTGATGTTAGCATGGCTAAGGTCCGAAGCTAACCTGATACGATTTCTCATCCAAAACTATCATCATGTTGAGGCCTCAGCCAACACATGCATGCTTTGATTAATTCTGCGCAGTGTCAAGTTCAGATAGAGAGCAATAAAAGTGTGTGTGTGTGTGTGTTTGGGGAGGTGGGGGTGGGAGGGGGGTGGGGTATTCCTGTAACTGGGACATGCCTGCCCTCCCTGAGGCAAACTCTGGTACCTGTGGGAGGGTCAGGGCCGGGTCGTACTAGGCGCTCGCAGGCCTACGAAGGGAGAACAGCCCGGTTTCGCCGTCATAAATGTCAGGTTCACGTCCAAACCGCTTCATCACACGGATATGAATTCATAAAAGCATCGTCATCAACACTTCATCGAGAGCCAAGGGTTTGAATGGATCTTGCATGCCTCTGTGTGTCTGTGAACATGATCAACTTTTGTGCGTTGTTTGTTGATGTGGGTTGGTGTGAGTTTCTTCATGCATGCCTGAGTGTGTATACTTATGTGTACATATATAACTGTGTGTGTATGTGTGTGTGCTTGCATGCATGTACATATCTAACTGTGTGTGTGCATGCATGAACATATATAGCTGCGTGTGTGCATGCATGAACATATATAGCTGTGTGTATATATGCATGTACATGTGTATGTGTTTGTGCATGCCTGCCCGTGTGATGGACAGTGATGGAGAGAGACAGTTTGATGTCCAACAGATGCCTCCCCTTCAGCTCCAGTTGAACTGTTCTCGTTCCCATATAGATTTGCATCTGTCCTCATAATGCCTGCTTCCTTAACAGATGGGCAGACATGAAAACATTTGAAACTTTAAACATAAAAATGAGCGATGAATCCTTTCTAAAAAAGCCTCTCTATTCTTCCATCATGCCAAGATACGTTTAAAAGTAAACCTCCTCAAAGATTTTGGCAAGCCAGATCATGCCGGAGAACATCTGGAAAACATGTTTTTCCAGAAAAGTGTGGTCTTTTCCATTGTTTGCTTTTTGAAAACCCCCCCACACAAAAAGATCCTCTTAATGCTTTTCATAATTCAGCAGTAAAGATGTGATATTAGTTCAGATAATCTTTTGTTGATTTAGGGCCACGCGTTAAGATGTGGTTGTGTGGGATTGTGGAAGGTTAGTGTGAGAGCCTGGTGGGCCCCGGTGGGCCCCAGTGGGCCTCTCGGACACAGAGTTCCATCTAACAGGTCAGGTAAGGCAACACAACACCTGTCCTGCTCACCTGTCTTGGTCACCGCGCACATGGTCAGAAAAAACCTCCTTCCAAAAACATGATGTCAGCAGGGTCCAACCTCTTTGTTCTGAGCTGCGTTTCCCGATAACGATGGATCGTAGCAACGATCGAGCAAAAAACGAAACCCTCGATATTTCTTACGTGCATTTCCCAAACATGCATGTAAGGAGTAGGCTAATCTATGCGCTTTCAAGAGCTACACATTTTCAAGAGACATTTTAGCTACGATGTCTTCGGGAACGGCCCGTAAAACTAAGATTCGTCCTACGACGAATTCTACGATCAACTTAGGCTTATGATGCTTTCGGGAAACGCAGCCCTGGACAGTAGGCTGTGTGTGTGTGATTAACTCACAGTGACCCAGGCCACCACTGGGGCTGCAGTGATGTGTTCATCCCGTCTGGCTCCTGTTGGCCTGTCCCAGCTGGAGCAAAGCAGGCTCTGATCCAGGTGGGGAAACGTCTCAGTGTACATCTGCAGTGTGAATAGCTGGCTTGCCCTGGTGAGCCCGGCTTCCAGTCAGAATGAGGAGGTACACACAAGTGACTGGTGAAATATGACTTAGATATGGCTGACTTTGCACTGGAGCCCCAGAACACCTGTGCCAGTTCAAATCGAGAAACACCTGTCAGTAGACAACACCAACTGGCTTCGAAGTCTTTGGATCTACATACTACAAAATGGCGAAGGAAATGTCTCCCTAAGCCTGTGTTTCCTCAGAGAGGAGAGTCAGTAAGTGTTGTTAAGGTCACAGACTATTTGTGTGACTCACTAAGCAACAAGTTAACACAGACATGAACTAGAAACAACATGGGTCCTCCCTTCAAGACCTAGAGAACATCCCTCCATCAATCCCTCCTTCCCCAGAGAGGAGTGATGTCGCTGGAATGCCGCAAAAAAAACGAGTTCTCTTCTCCCTCCTGTCTGTCTCTCAGCAAGCATTCAAGCCTCCCTCCTCCACCCAGACTCTCCCTCTCTTTTTCCAAACCCGGTCCACCCTCAGCCATCTTCCCTCCCTCTATCCCTTCATCTCCCCTTTACTCCCCCCTCAGAGCTGCCAGCAGCAGGAGATTTGTGCTAACACAGCAGCACCGGGGGCTATTGCAGGGGCCAGAGATAGTACATGGAGGAATTGGGGGAGGGGGGGTTAAGGAGTGACCCAGACCCAAGTTATGGGGGGGGGGGCAGCCCTCAATCTCTCTCTCGCTCTCCCCCCACCCTCTTTCCCTGCTGGATAAATCTCACCCCTGGAGTCCAACAGTCGCTGCTGGAAGCCGTCACTCTGCACTGCCACCACTGCATGGACCTTTGAGAGCCACGGTGAGGAGAAACAGCCAAGACCGTGGAAGTGTGTGTGTGTGTGTGTGTGTGTGTGTCTGTCTGTTCGTGCATGTAAGTGTGTGAGTGTGTGTGTATATATGTGTGTGGGGGGTGGAGTGTGTTGGCAGTGACATTCCACATCTGCTACGATGTATCCAACCCGCCTCCCCTCACCCCTTTTCTTCCCTCTCTTTACCCCTCCACCCCTCCGTCCCCCACCCCTCCATCCCCCACCCCTCCACCCGTCCATCCCCCACCCCTTCATCCCTCCATGCCCCACCCCTCCATCCCCCACCCCTTCATCCCTCCATCCCCCACCTCTCCACCCCTCCATCCTCCACCCCTCCACTCCACCCCTCCATCCCCCACCCCTTCATCCCTCCATGCCCCACCCCTCCACTCCATCCCTCCATCCCCCAACCCTTCACTCCTCCATCCCCTACCCCATCCCTCCATCCCCCACCCCTCCATCCCTCCATCCCCCACCCCTCCACTCCTCCATCCCACACCCCTCCACTCCTCCATCCCACACCCCTCCATCCCTCTATCCCACACCCCTCCATCCCTCCATCTCTTCTTCTGGTCTATTGTGGGTCCTTTCCCTCTGCCTCCGGCGGGCTAAAACTCCACAACTACAGCCTAGAGCCTGATAACCCAGATAACACACCTCAGTGACACAGAACTAGCGAGCATCCAGAGAGTATTAGTGAGCATCTATTCCAAAAATGTTGTCGAATAGCCCTTTGTATTTCAGTGTCACAGAGGGTTCCACATACAACCATAGAACTGTATCACTCAACCTACCTACAACATCTTGGATCCTTGGAAACACACTTGATAAGACGATAAGTGAAGACATTTATCTGCACAACTGGCCTTTGTGACAGCCCCGTTATTCACACATAGTAATGAACCACATGTTCTCCAATAATAACGACATTAATCACTGTCTGGGAGCTGGTTCCTCGCCCGAGCCTGAAATATTTCAATTTTTCTTAGCGTTCTGGACAGGGAACAATTCCTAATCAATCTTCCAACACTGGGCTGGAAGTAATTTATTTGGAACACAGTGTACCTGCCAGATAGGAGACACTCTTTTCAGCTCTAAACTGACAAGCTTGTGAGTCAGAGTGTGAATTATACAATGACAATCGGGGGTGTCAACTTCTTCTCCAGGGCATAAAGTAATATTTACGATTACAGGTAAGAACAATATATAAATGTATCGTGAGTGTGTATATTGGTAGGGAAAGGAGGGCTGGGAAAAAAGGAGGGGGCAGGGGGGGAGGAGCTGGTTTGGAAACCTTGTTGGTAACTCCATCCAGAATGTGACCAATCATGGATGTTCAGGAAGAGTTTGGAGGGGCGATGGGTTTAAAAGAGGAAGTGCTTGGTGATGTATGAACTGGAACTGAACGGCATTCCTGGTCAGGAATCGGACCATCCCTCTTCTTCTGAGAAGATCTAAAGAGTCGAGAACAGACAGAATAGAGAGAGAGAGAGAGAGAACAGACAGAATAGAGAGAGAGAGAGAAAACAGAGAGAGTGGGCTGGGAGAGGATGAATGAAACTCTGCAGAGCCACTTCAGAGTGGAAGATGGATAGGGAGGGGGAGGTAGTGATGTAGAAAACGACTAATATTTCAGGACTGTCTTTGAAGTGAAAACCAACATCAATATACAGTATAACAACCAGGGCTGAACACAAGACACCAAGTTGTAGTCTACTTAAACAAACAATGTGGGATACATTACTTTAGTCACTTATTCCATTCATACAGAACACTCACATTCTATTAGAATTAATCAGTCCCTTTAAATAGCACACCAGACACCCAGAAGATCACCAGAGGTTTCCTGTGTGTGTGTTTGTGTTCACACACATTATCTATCCTCTTTTAATGGTATTTTTGGATCTCAGTTCCCTGCAGAAGCTTTCTGTGTGCATGTGTGTGTGTGTGTGTGTGTGTGCGTGTGTGTGTGTGTGTGTGTGTGTGTGTGTGTGTGTGCATGTAAGTGATTTTCCCCTCCATTCTCTCATATCCCACTGTACCAGTAGCCAGGAAAGACTCACTTAGTCTCGTCATTAGGGAAAGAAAGAACATCTCGCCAAAGGCACAAGACATGTAGCGTAGCCACGACAGTAAATTCTCTGAGCTGGATATAATGAAAACGTCAAGGAGCCTCAGAAGTTCAGGCAGCGCCAACACAGGGTTGACCTGTTCATATTTTTACATTTTACAGTTTATTTAGCAGACACCTTTATCTAATGTGACACACAAATAGTGCATGTAGAAAGTATGTCTTGATGGAAAACCATACGCTCTCCGGAGACAAATAAATAAGTTGAAAGTTGCAGTGCAGAAGATTGTTTACTGCAGGATCAGAAGCGCCCGTTTTGGACTGCTTTTCAGTGGTCAGTGCCACACACACATGCATGGGCATGGGCACGCATGAACACGCTATGTAATAAAATGGTATTCAGTGTCTTGGTTGGGTTATTGCAACAGTGTGAGAAAGGCAGAAGGCACAGTGTGCGGGAGGGGGGTGAGAGGTAAGTGGATGTTGTAAAGGAGCAGTTACAGGTTGAGTTATCAAAACAAGATCAATGTTAACATCTACTTACCTCTGGAGAGAACAACCTACCTCATTCCAAGTTTCAATTGTGTAATAACTTAATGATGTGTACTTTAATGATGTGTAACTACATAAGCAGTTCCCATAACTACAAAGTTGTTACTATGGGCATTGCTATGTAGTTATATGGTTGATCCAACTGAAATGTTAAATTGTGTCCAACATTCTTCACAAGTAGACTGCACATAAACTTTCTGAGGACGACACTGCCCAAACAGGAAGTTTTCATGTATTTACACACTATTGCTTTTCTATTTACACACACCGGGTTAAGCATTTGAGAATACAGTGCATATACCTTCCGAGAATGATACCAACATCCACTCATTCCGTCTCAAGGAGGAATGTCTCCACGCTGTTGCAGGTTACCAAGGCCCTGCCGTTACGCAAAACAGAGGGGGGAACTGAGAACAAACTCCCAGTGGTCCCTCTCTTTGAACCCGGGAGGCCGCTGAAAATGTGAAAATTGGATTATTTACTTGCCTGGGGAAAAATGTTGCTCTGCGGGTTCTGGGACCACGAACCAACTCCAGAGACCCTGGAGTATGGATACCATTACATCATTATCAACTATATATTCAGCTATGGGTTAATTAGAGACGGAAAACACTTAAAAATGGGTCTTTCCAAGTCTTTGACGCCTCTGCCAAAGTGAATGCGCCTTCACACTAAACACCTGGATTGGGGTGAGTCACTGTTGACTCTGAATCGATTCACACCGCAAACCACGTGACCGAGCCAAAATGTGGAATATGCATCTATGTTAATCTGATCATCAATCTTCCGTGCTTAATGACTTCAACATGACGATCACCGCGTGAACACGTAACCACCCTAGCGCTCGGCGTAGGCCAAATCTGGGAGTGTGTGTGTCTGTGAAGGAGGGCCCCTCAGCCCCCTGCCCCCCGCCCCCCTCTCCAAACACCCCCGCCCCCCTCTCCCGAACCCCCCAGCAGTTGGATAGAGTGCATGTATAGGCCACCAAAGGCAGTGACCTTTGACCCCGCTAAGTGTGCTCTTGACTTGGCTGCACTCATCATGCTCGCCCCCGACGGAGCCATCTTCCGAAACCTCATGTTGCCATGGTTACGGGCCAGGACAAAACCTGCCAAAACGTGCTTTGTAGGAATAGATAAGAGTTCGGAGAACTCATTCCAAAGAAGTGGTGGAAAAAACAACAATAATTTACCAAATACCTTTTCCAAGTTTTTTTTTTTTTTTTATTCCCACCTCACTTCATTCAGTCCAAAAACATTAACCTCTTCTCTGAACGTGGCAGCAAAGTTAATGACCGCTGCGCTGAAGAGAAGTATCACATTTCAATGTCCCAAATGGTAGATCCTGTGTTTGAGTGTGTATGTATTGTGTCAGCATGTGTGTGGTTACTGTTGTTACACCTAACCTTGTGGGTTACAGCCAGACCATTGGTTGTGCAAAAGAAAACATTTGGACACATGCGACCAAACAAATCTCAGAGCTTGGAGGCGCTGGCTGATTGGGGTTAAGGTCCTTGTTTATATTTCGGATCGATCGAGATGCAGAGTTTGAGAAACCTGTCAAATGTCTCCAAATGTCTGCAAGCAATCAAGGTCAGCATGATTGACTGGCTACGGCAAAACAACTCGCATCACTTGTCAGAGTGAGTTACGTGATTGAGCGAGAGAAACAGAAAAAAACACATTCCACCTCAGCTGATTCGCTGGTCGGCGCCGTCTCTCGGAGCTCTGCCAGTCGGATAACAACCCATCGTTTTTAGTTTGCGTGAAGCTATGTGATTTATTCCACGTGTCTTCTAACTCATAAACTCTGCAAAAAGTGTCGTTTCTTATTCGACTTTCAGTTTTAAGTTTGACGAGAGTGTCAGTGAGCCTAGAAGGGCTCTGCCACCTTACCCTGACCCCTGCTGAGAAAGGACATACAGTAATCAGAAGGTTGCCGGATTGATTCCCCGCCGTGCCAAAATGACGTTGTGTCCTTGGGCAAGGCACTTCACCCTACTTGCCTCGGGGACAATGTCCCTGTACTCACTGTAAGTCGTTCTGGATAAGAGCGTCTGCTAAGTGACTGAATGTAAATGCCTCCACAGTCTGGCACAGAGACAGACTCTGCACCAGCACCACTTCATCATGGACGCTGTAAAAGTCTAAATACCTCCAGTCTGAGATATACCACACCACAGGTTATCAGAGGTAAAGATGGCTCTCATCCCTGAAGGGTGTGTTACTGTGGAGGTCGTTGTTCTGGGTGGCAGATCAATGCACTTTATCACTGGCCCTGCCAGAGTGGGACTGGAGCTAAGGGCTCGGCCCAGTCTTCCAGCTGGGAGCCATGTGAGGAAATACTGAAACTGAAGCCTGGACACTGTGCAGTAAGGGTCAACACACTCACCACTCCACCACCGCTCTCTCTCTCTCTCTCTCTCTCTCTCTCTGTCTCTCTGTCTATTTCCCTTTCTCTCGAGACAGAGAGAGAGGGAGAGACCGAGGCAGAGAGAAACATTTCACCTCAGTGACCAGGCGCGACTGGAGACACCAGCAGTGGGGTTTGTCCTTGGACTCTGGAGAGAGGCGGCCCACAGAAATGTGCTGATTTCAGACAGCGACCCAGCTACCCGACCTCCAGACAGTCCCCTGCTTTCCAAAGCCAAAAACCCAGCACCCAGTTTGAGCGTCTGCATTGCACACAGTCCAGTACAGACACAGAGGCCAAAGTTTCTAAATCAGTGCACGGTATCAGGATAGATATGATAAAGGGTTGTGACAGGTGAGGCTAGCTCAAGGCTAGCCAACACGCCACTGGATTGAATGTGGATTCAGAACCACAGCACAAGTATTGAGACCTCACTCCTTTTTTCACATTCTGTGATGTTTTATCCGTTTAAGTTCATCTTAAATGGATTACAAAAATCTACAATCAATTCATGTATAGAAAATAACTACAACACAACATGTGGACAAAATTGTGGGTCTGAATATTTTCCAAAGATACAGTCAACTCTGGACATCCATACATGAACTGTTCCTTAAACCTGGTGAGATCCTCTGTCCATGAACATCTAAGAGCAAATGATGTGTCTATCTTGTCATGCATTTTCCTGGTACAGTAAAACAACGCGATGGGTTTACCTCAAAAACGAAAATGCCTCTAAGTAAGGTGATTGCTGAAACATTTATTCCCTAGAACTACCTCGTAAAATTCATGAAGGATCATCTAGTATGGAATTTCTACGTAGTGGCGTGACGCAGAACGAGTCATTCAGACTTTGTGTTCACTAACTGGGCTTTGAGAGTTCTTCATGGGGGTAAACTACTATCAGGGTTTCCTGGAAAGCTGATATCGTCACTTGGTGTGAAAAATAGCTAATCTACAGGAGGCGTCTTGGACCTTGGTACTGGAGAGCTGTTCAACTGGAGAGTGTTACTTCTTCCACAGTTATAATTGGTAACTTAATCTGATTCATTTTGTCAACCAGATTATTATTAGAATCTGCTGTGCTGTTATCTATCCTAAGAAGAAGAGAATGGCTGGTCTTGAATCTACATCTGCAGGAGGAGAGAAGAAGAAGAAAATGCCTGCTCCTGAATCCGCATCCCTATGGTACATCTATTTAGGTGTTACATGATGAATAAGAGCGTGTAAACCTGTAAGAGCAACTGTACACCAAATCGTATTCGTTATTCCATATCACATTATCACTTATCTAAGGACACGGATGGCTCCGTTTAATGGAGCACACCAGTGGCCTGCCATCAGAACTATTCTGATAATCATTAAACTGGGCAAACACTCTCTGGACAAACCCGGTTGAGACAGACTGAGCAGTACCTCTCAGACCCATAATGAGTCCCACCAGTCTAAATATTCCCCCAACCAGGCAGATAAGAGCCGGCTTTCTAATGAACAGTGAGTGGAGTGGACACAATAGAATTTGACTGGGTCGGTGAGGAGAACAATGACCATAAGGGCCACTTTAATAATCCTTCGTCTTCGTCGTAATATCACTCGATAGACAGACAAAGAACGATCGTAGCCGGCACAATTTGTACGAGATAAGGTTGTCATTTGGACGTCTGCCCGGCTCAGCTTGAACACGTCACCTGTGATTCTGTGAACATGAGTTGTTCAGGAGCAACAAAGCGTGAATCGTTTTTTTTATTATTACTTCATCGGCCTATGCATTAAAATATTGTAGTTGAGTAAACTCTGTAAGGATGTGAGTGCAACACTATTGTCTTTATACTCAAAAAACGTCATGTTCATGTCAAGTGTTACGCAGCCAGCCAATTTGGTGCGGTTCGGGTTACGCGCTCCTCTTTAGCGCCCACGGTGTGTAAACCGTGAACATGCTGGAGCACATCTCACGAGATCGGATTGCGTTCTACTTTATTTTTAATTTTTAGACGTGGCAGCTTTTCAAGTGATGCATCATAGTGATGAGGTGCAGACGGTACAAGAGAAATCCGCGGGCACTTTAACCGCCTTATCAATTTTACTGCAACCGCTTGTAACCATAACAACTGCCAGATCAGTCCCAGGACACATGGCAGCGATTTTTTCCCCCGTCGATCTCTGTAACTTTACAGCAGCTCGTTCTGAGACATTGTGTTCTTCTCCAGTCTTGTCGTAGCTTGCTGGGCCACGACATGGTTCTCATTCTTTCACCTAGTGGCAAATGACATGGGAGTTTGTCTAGGCCTGCGGTCTCGTGTTATTCTGTACCCTTCTCAAACCACACACGTGCGTACAGACACACACGCACACGCGCGGGCATACGCTCGTCCACACACGCTCGCTCGCTCTTCCACTCACTTGTTGTCATGGGAGTGCTGTTACACACACGGTAGCTACATCAGTATCTGCAGTTTGTATATATCGTATGTCCAGTATATATCTTATGTCAGTAAATGCACTTTATAAACACACGCCCACACAGATGTGCGTAGGGTTATGTATTTGGGTAGCTCTGGGCTCAGCACTGTTCGTTGTAAACCAACCACCCCGTTCTCCAGGAGAGCCCTCATAGGGAAAGGGAGAGAAAAGGTCACGTTGTTCAAGAGGGCTTTGTGATAGCTGTCTCACAGGACCACACTGACACTCCCTCAACCCCGAGTCTTCACAGAGATTAACAAGTTCCATCTCTCCTCTGTCTCATCGCTTTTATCTCTAGTTTGTGTGAGACCATGCTAAATGTATTGCACAAGTATAGGGCTTGAGAGGTTATAAAGTCTATCGCTCAAGTAATCTAGGACCCGAAGTCAAATGAGGACATTGAGAAGATGAGTTCAAGTGAAGATCCATTCAATTCAAGGGAAAATGGATTGTAACGGTGAAGGGATTAAGAGGTGATCACTGTGCTGTGGTCGTAACGGTCTGATGTTCGTTGGCGATTCTGCGGATGCGGCCCGTGCAGCCTGGCAAAGCCCGTCGACCCGGGAATTATCCGTCTCTGAAGTGGCATGCCTTGGCGCTCAGAAGCAAAAACATTGTATAACTCCCCACTGAAAACGCTGTAAAAACCAAGCTTAACATCGCACCCAAGTTCAACCAAATAAAAACCAAAGGGATTAATGATAATAAATAAAAGAAATAATAATAAAACTGTAAACTAAAATAAATCCAGACACAGCGTCTGCTTCTCGCTCCCTCATCAGCCGGACCACTGAGCGCCACATTCCTGTCAGACATCCTCAGTGCTTCTCGAGCCCGGCTCGCTTCTTTCTTAATGTCAGCGCTCCCCAGGCAGCCAGCAACAGAAGAACAATGAGCTATCAGATTGATGGGGAGAACGATCTGATGCCGGGTCTTGCTTGTGACCCCTGAACCGTACATGTGGAAATGTGTCCGTGTTTCCTGGATGCACTCTCTCGGTGCTGGCGAGAACCCTCTCTGGGGCTGAGTCCAGCTTCTTAGGGAGTCGATCAACACGCTCATCTGGGATTCAGCCCCCCCCGTGGTGGATGTAATCAGGATTTGTGTACTCAACGCGGCGTTTGAATACATTGACAATCCGCAAGATCGTTAGTCAAACCATTGACTTACAATGCAAGACCTGCAGATATCATGCACGGTGGGGTAGGGAGAGGGGGGAAGGGCCTCTGCTCTTTGACAGCGGGTTCCGAGAGAATGTAACCTATTGTCACCGTAGGTGAATCATTGTTAAGTCTTAGCCCTGAACCTGACGAGATAAAAACTTTCATCGAACGACGTCGACGTCACGGCCAGCGGTTGTCAGGAGCTAAAAATAGAACTTGATGATCCACGTGATTTGTCTTTCTTGGGAGAAGAGTGGCTGTGTACTTTGCTGTGTACACTGAAGCCCAGGTGCGTGTGTGTGTGTGTGTGTGCGTGTGTGTGTGTTTGAGTGTGTGTGTGTTTGAGTGTGTGTGTGTTTGAGTGTGAGAGAGAGAGAGAAGTCAGGTGTTGCCAAGGTGACAAATGAACCCCCCCCACCCCCCTTTTCCAACCTCCTGCAACCCTCACCCTAAATTCGAATATATTGGGCTTGTTAGAGTTTTCACATTTAAATTAAAGTTTTTAAAACAATAGTGTGTGTTAGGGTTTTCCCATTCATCCTAACTTTGAAAGTGCGTGTGTGTGTGTGCATCACATCTGGTAGTCAGGCTATTTCTGAAGTCCTTTCTCAGTGTCCACTTTGAAGCCCTGTCATGCCTCTCTCACATGTACCTCCACCTCACACACACACACACACACACACACACACCAGGGCAAGCACACACAGAGCACCTGGTCTGCAGCAGGGGACTTTGAGACGCATCAGTTGTTCAGGCCCCCCATCACTGAGTCATTCCCATTACACAGCCTGTATATCAACACACACACACACACAGAAATACATCCTGTACGTAAATGTTCTGTATTTATTACACAATGTAAGATGAGATGCCCGACTGGTCCCATGAGAGGAAAGAACGAATGAAATGTTTTTCTGGAGACCTTTCATGTTCTCTCCCTTTCTCAGTGTTTCTGTATATGTAGATCAACTTTCACTCAAGAAGCCATTCAGTTCAGACAATATCCACCTGCTAAAGTACAGAGGACATTCTACATCGATGACTCATATGACAACAGGGGTCAGTGTGTGACATGGTGAACATTGATGTTGCATTTGATTTGAGTTGCCTGACAATTTCGATGAAGGGGCCCATGAGTGAGTTGAACAACCACTGAATTCAGAGTTGCAGTGATACTGGCTTGCAGAAGTACATCCTCAGCAAACTCCACGTTGAGAGGCCAATCAGTGAGCTGTGCTTTCATTGCCCAGAGGTGACTCATCCATCACAACCAAACTACAATGACCAGGACTGCAACTGTAGAATCGATACCCGGTAGGCCCATTAATTGTAGTTTATTCTTCCCCGTAGCAGGCACTAGTTGACATCTCCCAATTGGACATCAACTGGCTGTAACAACCTCTGACAACCTCAATGGTCTCTATCCATGTGGACTTTATAGAACGCAGCTATAGGCCTGTTCAAAACGCAGCTAAAGGCCGGTTCTAGAATGCGCCCAACGCTCCGACCACAATGATCGTGTGGTGTAGGGTTCAGGCATCGCTAATGGATCAGGTCAGACATTTGGGCCCTGACTTTTGCCCTCCATTTGACGCCAAAAAGCTTCTCCTTTGCATGCTTCGTGGAGAGAGGGAGGGTGGGTGTTTAACTGGAAACCTAGATAACATAATGCTGGAAAGTGATATACTCCCCCCGATCTCATCTGGACACAGATACACAGACACATACACCCACGCCTACGGTGACGATCACAGTGGTTGGGACAGCTTCAGTCCTACTGGCAAGTCTGGCATGTTCTGGCCAAGATCAAGTCACATGCTCGACAAGCGTGTGTGTGTGTTTATGTATTTGTGTAGGTGTGTGTGTGCGCCTGTGTATGTCTGTGTGCGTGTGTATGTGTGTGTCTGTGTGCGTGTGTATGTGTGTGTATGTGTCTGTGTGTTTGTGTGTGTGTCAGTGCATCTGTGTGTGTGTGTGTGTGTGTGTGTGTGTTTGTGTGTATGTGTGTGTATGTGTGTGTCTGTGTGTGTGTGTATGTGTGTGTCTGTGTGTGTGTGTGTGTGTGTGTTTGTGTGTATGTGTGTGTCTGTGTGTGTGTGTATGTGTGTGTGTGTATGTGTGTGTATGTGTGTGTGTGTATGTGTGTGTCTGTGTGTGTGTGTCTGTGTGTGTGTGTGTGTGTGTCTGTGTGTGTGTGTATGTGTGTCTGTGTGTGTGTGTCTGTGTGTGTGTGTATGTGTGTGTCTGTGTGTGGGTCTGTGTGTTTGTGGTATCCAGGTCGTTAAGAGAAGGAGGTTATGTCCTGGGGCCTGGCAGGAGCCACTGGTGCAGAGTTGAGACGGGCGGGGTGACGGGGGTGCGGGTGGGCGTGGCGGGGTGACGGGCCCCCAGGGAGCCGGCCACGGCCCCAGCACGCGTTCCTGCCGTTGCTCAACGCCCTAGACAACCCTGCGCCCGTTGCCATGGACTCCCCTGGAGAGACAGCCTGGTGGGGAGGGTAAGGATGGGGTGGGAGGGGAGGGGGGTGGGGGCAGAAACATACTGCTGGCAGAGAAAAGATCAAGTGGACAACAGGGAAAGGACGGGGGGGGGGGGGGGGGGGTGGAAGGAGTGATGATAGGCTTAGCCAGATCTGTTGCAATGCCCCCATTTGGCCCAGAGTGGATGTAAGGCTTGTGGGGCTCGAGTCAACAAGCAGTTTTCTGGGTTTGACGCCATCTCCTTAGATGTTGGGACACACGCTGTTCAAGACCAGCGAGGTCTCCATTACGAACACAGACACAAGCACAGTCACTCTCTCTCTTTCTCTCTCTCTCTCTCTCTCTCTCTCTCTCTCTCTCTCTCTCTCTCTCTCTCTCTCTCTCTCTCTCTCTCTCTCTCTCTCTCTCTCTCTCTCTCTCTCACACACACACACACACACACAATTGACCATAGACCTTGCTTTCATCAGTCAGGCCCTAAGAGCCCATGGAGTCTGCAGTATTGGTCTTACTGTTAATTTAGCAGCCATAGAGTTTAATACTGTAGATTCAACCACTGATACAAGCCTGTATAGTTCTGCATAGTTCTCAATCTGCATGTGGACACCACTGGTTCCCTTCCCACAGATCCAACTATGAGTTAAGCAGAGGTCTCAATCCTGATATTTATGACAATGGAGATTCGTTAGAATGGCACGTTATGGCCGTAACAGCTCCGCACCATATAACAATGAACATATTACAGCAATAAATATCAGTCATATTGGCAATCCAGTGGTCAAACGACATAATGGCAACTTGCCGTTCATATGCTGCTACAGTAATGTGTTTTCTTATGTTCTCTACGTGCAGCGCGGAAGACTCGTCCAAACCTCTGTAGTAGTAGTTGAAAGACACACGCGGAATCTAGATTTTAGCGGGTCTCTGTAGCCTCTTAGCGGGGCAACGAGTTGAGTGAAACATAAATCAAAGCCCGTTAAAATGATTTCCTTTTTAACGGTTGTGCACAACGGAGAATACAAAAGGGAAATCAATCAAAAGACACGGGGGAAATCGGGGAAGGGGGCGAGGCTGAAGAGGGGTGTGAGCTCCGCACTACGCCACGACCAAAAGAAGTGGAGCATATTGAAATTAAATCGGAGAACAGGGAGTTGTGTGGCGGCGGAGGGAAGTGAATGGTGGGGGGTGTAGAGGAAGGCCAGAGGGGGGCGAGGGGTGATGGCGCAAATTCGCAAAGACACCTGTGCTTATCTTTAATGATAAGCGGCAGTACTTCCCTTCTCCCCTTCATTGCTCTTGTTACTGTATTCCATATTACTGTAAGCGTAAACAAACTCGTTATGATGGTGGGCAAGTGTTGGCTCTGTGGTCCAGGCCTACGACTTGTCCATGGTCGCACAAATATGCACATTATACTATTGGGGGCTGTTTAGGATTATGTTTAGGACAGTTTTTAGTAGTGTGAATGTGTGTGAACGTTAAATATGTGAATGTGTGTTTCATATGTGTTTGTGTAAGGACAGTCTGAATTATTTCCTTAACGGCCCCTCATACTACACTGCTGGGAAACATACACAAGATAATACTTATATCTGAGAGTAAGGCCGAATCCCAATACTCCCCCTTACCAGTGCAGGGAGTATTGGGATTCGGCCTAAGCACTGTTCCAACAAGGCTACAGTCACAAACACTGGGTATGGAAGAAAAGCATAAAGAGGGTGGGAAAGAAAGAGAGACAGATGAAATCGTTTAAAAACCGTTTCCAGCAGGAAGATGGAACAACTGTTATTAGTTGAGGCCTGCCGCTTTAAATCGAACACAGCGGCTGGGCTGTGAGCCTGCGTGCGACCAGAGGAGCCTTGAATGTAGTGTGACATAGAGAGCCAAGACGCTCTGAAACAGACAAAGTAGAACAGAGCAACGCATACATTCACGCACCGCCCCAGGGCCCGAACCACAGAAGAACAAAACCAACTGTCAGACAACTGTGGAAGATGGGATCAAACGCAATGATAAAACACAGTTATTTGAAATATCCTGGTTACAAAATATGTCTAGTTTCTTGTCAGGATATAGGTTTCCTCACGATGTTACACAGTGTGACGCATGTCGATGACAGTGACAGTCAAACTTCCTGCTTCTGGGTCCTGTTGCATTGCACAGGTAGCCTGTGGTGTGTGTATGTGTGTGTGCCATGGTCACTGTGGGGGGTGTCCCATTGGGAAAGCTTGTTGGGGAAGGCTCATCACTTCCTCTCTCGGACAGTCTGGGCAGCATCAACTTCCTGTGTGGAGGATGTTAACCGTTGTGACGTCAAGTACCTGGATAGAAACAGAGCCTCTGACACAACTGTCTCTTCCAGACCACTTCTCTAACTCTCACACACATGGGCCCACACCACACACACACACACACACACACACACACACAGCAGGCAGTCAGAGAACGCAATAACTCAATTAAAGTTTTAATGATGACTGCAGGTTCATCAGAGCAAGTTTTTACAGGTTTACTGCGAAGCCTCATTTAGAAGGCATTGCTTTACTTTAGGGATGAACTCAACTATCTGTGCAAACCTATCCTTGGAATATTAAGTTTGAATATAGACATTACACAAACCCAGAACACAGATCCACCAACTAAAGATGCATTTTACACCTCCAACAACGTCAAACAACAAACCATACTTGTATTTTCATAATCATGCAACCTATTCCTTCTAGTTCAACCGATTAATTTTTTCTGCCCTTTGGCAGAGTCCTCACTGGCCAGGACTAGAGAAACTGTCTTCTCATGGCTGGAGAAGACTGAGTAACTCAGGGATAAGCGACTGTCTCTCCGCCAAGCAGTACAAGAGAGGACTGGGAAGATGTGAGTTACGCCCCACCAGAGGATAGTTTGGTTTTAATCTGACACAGAAATCAAGTCAAAGAAACCCCTCCCTGTAGGGATATGAACCATGAGAGCTGATTGAATTAGCGCTCGAACCCTGAATCATGTCAGAAACACTGTCTGCTTGAATCCCAGCTAGGGGGGCGTCAAAAGAAGCGAGTGCTTTTTGGAATGATTGTGGAGTCAGCAGAAAGGGACAGCAGCTCTTGTGTGGCGTTGTTGAAAAAAATATTCACTTTGTTGTACTTGACACACAGCAAAGTTAATGAAAATGTTGTGTCGTTAACACTGTAGATGATATGGATAATACATTATGGATATTACTGAATTTGGTGGATGTGATATAATGTGTTTGATATGTAATCCACCAGTATACTGTACATGTACTACAGATACACTGTTGTATTAGATATAAATCAAGGTAAAGTTTCCAGTATTCATGGGTTAAAATAAACATTCCCACAACAACACAGTATCCGATTGTTCATTAATCACTTTTCACCTTGACTAAAAACATGACACTAAACAGCCCTTGACAAGATCACACACACACACACACACACACACTCTCACACACACACACACACGCACACACACACTCTCACACACACACACACGCACACACACACCACCCCAGAGAGGCCTGCTCCACAGTGCCTCAAACACGCTTCCACTGTGCAAATACAGTGTGAGAGAGCAAGCACCCTGCTCGGGTTCACCCGACACACACACTCCACTACAACACACACACCCTCCTCCGCAACACACACTCTTTACCTCAACACACACACACTCCACCACACACTCCACCACAACACACACACTCTCCACCGCAACACACACATTCTCCACCGTAACACACACACTCTCTACCGCAACACACACTCTCTCTGCCGCAACCCCCGTGGTAGTGTTCCGTGGGTGGGTGCAACAGCCGGGGGGGGGGGGCGCGGACAGCAGTGTCCAGGATTTACAGCCCCTGGCTGGGCTCGCCTGCCTCCACAGCTGCCTAGTCTGCAGCCAGGGTTCGGGACTGAGCCTGGGGTTAGATCAGGACAGGGAGGGAGAGATAGAGAGAGGGCCTCAGTCGCACACAATAAAACTGCGTTTCGTTTTATGTAGCGCTGAGGTCGTAAAACCTGAAGAGAAGAGAGAGATCTGAGATGAAGGGGTGGAGAGAGGGAGCGGGGTGTTGAGTTGGAGAGTCAGAGCTGTAAGGGGGCAGGGGAGTGGGGGGGGGGGGAGTGGCGAGTGGGGAGGGGAGTGGGGAGTGGGGAGGGGAGTGGGGAGGGGGAGGGGAGTGGGGAGGGGGGAGGGGAGTGGGGAGGGGGAGGGGGGAGGGGAGTGGGGAGGGGAGTGGGGAGGGGGGAGGGGAGTGGGGAGGGGAGTGGGGAGGGGGAGGGGAGTGGGGAGGGGAGTGGGGAGGGGGAGGGGAGTGGGGAGTGGGGAGGGGAGTGGGGAGGGGAGTGGGGAGGGGGGAGGGGAGTGGGGAGGGGGGAGGGGGAGGTGGCATGGTTCTGATGTCGGATTTGTGTGTGCAAGAGAGAGATTGAGAGAGAGATTGAGATACTGAGATGCGGAATTGGCATCATTCAGGCTGGAGGTAATCTCTTCCTGTGTGGTAGACGTGAGTGGTTGGGACTGATAGAGCCAGACCCATCCCTATCTCCAGTGCAAACACACACACATGTCATCACACACATGTGAACACCCACAGTGGTTCTTTCTCTTGTCTCTCATGCACACACAGTATTGTCTCTCTGACACACACGCATACTACTCTCTCTCTCTGTCCCTCACACATACACATACAGAAATACAGATATAGACACACAAGCACACACACACACACACACTATCAGATCCAAGGACATCTAGTGATTATGTCTGGCACTGCGTTGTAAAACCACACAGCCCATAGACACAGACGCCACACTACCACAGACATCATGATAGGAGCATGATAAGACATGAGGGAGAGTGTGGCAGGGGGTGGGGGGTATGGCAGGGGGGAGGGGGGTATGGGGGGGTGCGGAGGGCTCTAGAAACGCTCTCCTCTGTTGCAGTCTCTGTGAACTGTCTTCACCTCAGCCAGCTTATTCATCACATCAGGATGAAGCCATGGAGCCACTCTGGAGGATTGAGAGAGGACTGGAGGTGGAGAGACAGGAAGACGCCTCCAGAGTGGATTTCTTCATTTGCTCACATCATTGTAAAAAAAGTAATCTCCCTTTCACTTAAACGTAAAAGACAGAGCAAGCAATCGTTTTGTTGACTGTGAGTTACCCAAAAGAGAGCTGACTGGTGATTTACAGTAGCGATACCATACACCTCAGTTATAGCGGCGCTTTCTGAAAGCCCTCAGCTGGATGTCCTAATGCTACTTCTCTGGCCACAGTCCTCTTCAGTGTCCCATCCGTCACGAAGCTGCGTGGGCCTGGATGACAGGCCGACCCCCTGGCGGTCCAACAGCGGCTCCACGCGTGGCCAAGCAGCTGGAGCCTCCAGTGGACCCCTGGGGAAACCCTGATGAAGCCGAACACGCAAGTCTCCCCTACACACACACACACACACACACACACACCCTGACCTAGTCTTGACATCCGCCCTAAAATAACAGTCCTCTGCTGCCCCTTCCGGTATCTTTATGTGGCCTTCAACAACCTTGTGACACGTCCACCTTTCTTGGCCTCATCAACATCTATACCTGGGCCTGTTAACAGCCTCACACACACCCACACACACACACAGAGTAATGCACACTGTATGTCTATTTGTCTTCGGGGAAGCCTCAACTCACATTCCTGACAATACGTCTTTGTACTTTGCCAGAGTCTCAGTTCAACCCAGGGTCCACTTCTGTTAGACCCTTGTGTCATCTCTGCATTTGAGCCCTGATCGAGCCCTCTTGCACACGTTTCCCCTGCTGGGAGAATCGCTCACACTCTCCACACGAGCAACGATCAATCAGTCCATCCTCCATCAGCAAACTAGCTTCCACCGCAACTAAGGGTTTTTGGGGTCTTGCAACGTTTTGAAACTCCTTCAGGGATTTTGAGACTCGATGGAGATCCTTGACGCCAGAAGTTGCACACTTTCAATGTTTGTTGAAAGAGGGACTTGTGAAAAAGGTCTGTAAAAATTTGTGAAAAAAATTAACTAAAAGCCTTTTAATGTCAGTTAGGAGCAGTTTGCGAATGGGTGACTCAACCATAACAAACACCTGGAAGGAAGCCTACTGAGGAGAATGCTGAGCTTGTAACGTTGCGACAACCATCGCCTTTAGTCCACTTCTTCTGGGTTTGTGTCGTGGTCAGTTTGAGATATAGGTGACGCAGAAACATCCACTGATAACCTAATTTATTAACCTATATTCGGACTGACAGCGTGTCAGTTTAGTCCACTGGGAATGTGACTTGAAAAGCTTGTGACAGACAGTATATGTGGTGGTGGTGTTCTGACAGGAAACCTTATACTACCCCTCTATGGTTATACCTGTTACAGTAAAGTAAGATCTGAAAGTAATCTTGCATTTAATACAATCTTGTCATGTTTCATACCTGACTGGGTGTTGTCATTTTTGTGTTTTCGTTTAAAGAAAGATGTGCGTCTAGTCTTATCTCAAGAGGTGAACTGAACTTCATTTCAACAATGTTGAGCCCTAAGCCTGAACCCTCCTCGGTGTTAAGTCTTTGGATCGGTATGATTGCGTGTTAAACACACACTCTCTGGAGCATGGGACTGAAAACATCACAATTGACCCCAATCAACAAGAAAAAAAAATGCTTTTCTCTCCTTGTGTATGTGTGTGTGTATGTGTGTGTGTATGTGTGATAGCCAGTAACCCTTATGTAAAGTTTAAGAGGTCTCCAAAACCATGGGATTGTCCCAAATCCCCCTCTGCTGATATGAGCTTTCGAAGGACCACAGAGTTCATCTCCACAGTCCTCTCCACAACCAATGGAAACCTCCCATCTGAAACCTGTCGATGAAGGCAATTTTCAGTCTGATTGTATAAGTCATCCATAGAAGATAATAACTAATTGATTAGGATTAGGTATGCACTATTGTACTTCACTTGTCCTAGGTTAGTATAGGTTATAATGTGTATTAGAGGTTTAGTATATTGTATTGAATATTGTATTTTTATATTAGGTTTACTATATTTTAGCTTATTATAGATGTAATTTATGTTATGTGTACTTGTGTTATGTTATGCCAGGTTGCTTTGTGTTGTCTTGTCCTAAGAATTTGTTTGACCCTGTGTTGTTTTGTGCATCTGACAATAAAAGACTTGAACTTGATATTTGAGTTTCATTATAAGAATAACAGAAAGCTCATCACAAACCGTATACGCTTGTGATGTTTTTGGCTTTTTGACGATGTCCTTGACAGCAACTTCTTCAAACAACTGTACAACTAACGCAAACGACAGACATGACATGACGTTGTCTGGTTACTTCTCGACAGAAGCATCTTAAGCATAAAGCTTCAGATGGTGGTAGGCTGGTTCAGAGAGTGGCCTGCTGGTTCAGAGAGTTGCAGGCTGGTTCAGAGGGTGGCAGGCTGGTTCAGAGAGTGTCAGGCTGGTTCAGAGAGTGTCAGGCTGGTTCAGAGAGTGGCAGGCTGGTTCAGAGAGTAGCAGGCTGGTTCAGAGGGTGGCAGGCTGGTTCAGAGAGTGACAAGCTGGTTCAGAGAGTTGCAGGCTGGTTCCGAGAGTGGCAGGCTGGTTCAGAGGGTAGCAGGCTGGTTCAGCGCCACTTCAACGTTGGCTTTTATTTGCGTCGAGGCAAAGTGTCCTGGAGCAGAATTGTGTCAACATCTCAAACGTTTCGGGGGGCAGGTGTTTGGCGAGGATCCAGGCGAGAGGTGAGGAACAGTCTGTTCTTTTCATCTCTAGGTGCCGTCTGGGAGCAGAGCTATGCTCACTGCTCCGAGGCTAACCATGCTGTCTTAGGGAGACATAAAGAAGCAATTACTGCACACAGGCTGACAGGGTGGGTGATGCACTGTGAGACTTTGCTGCCTCAACACTTTTCTGTTAAGACTCTGTTGACTCAAGGAGGGTGTAGACAGGTAGGGTATAACAGATGAGCTGAGGATGACAGGGATGATTTGTGAAGAAAAAAATATTCTTTCATGGGATTTTGTACTTTATTTGGGATTTATTAGAGTTAGGGTTGGGGTAAGATTCATGACTATTATCTTTATCTTGTACATATTTCAAACTGCTTCGCCATACTTGAAATGCTGCACGTGCACACTTCCAGCAAACATTTGACACAGCTTCATTGTCTTACACGGCGAGGTGCTTACATTGAGTGTGACTTTTAAATAAAACAACTTCCCAGGAAGTCTCCTTGAATATGTGTGCTGTGACGCGGTTTGATTACAAGGGAAAACACATGAAATGTATTGTGTCGAAGGGTGAACCTCTTCATACACCACAGAAAATCTGTCAAGCCAAACCACAATCATCATTCTGACACACACTAATAGCTCTTCATGGTACAGTGCATCTGCAAGAGATTTCAAATCAACCCCTTCACAACTCTCACTGTCAATCAACACGTTTGTTACAATCACAAATCATAGCACGAACGCACACACATCAGTAACCGAAAAAACTGTTCCCATGCCATGACGGAATGACAGAGATGGCGACTTGCCAAAGAGAGGCCTTTACCGCGGATCACCACACACTCATCCACACCTCTGCTCCACCGTGGCCTCAGTTCAACCGTCCAGTGCCACCGTCCGTTCTAACTGGGTGTCTGAACCCCATAACCCCTTCCTTTCCCTTGACCTTGAAACGACCGCAAAGAAATTCGCATCTAACCCATGGGCTCCCCTATGCTCCCAACTCAACAGGGGAGGCAGGCTTGCGTAATTCTCAACATCACCCTCGACGCCCTTTCCCTCACCCCCCCCACACGCTCTCCTGATGCGACAATCCCTCTTTATTTTATCTTTTCGTGTAGCAGTGTTCCATCACTTCTTGTGAAACATTGTCTCCCTGGGCAGTGTGCGTGGAGATAGTGGTGTGAGACCGAGGCCAGGGTCGATGAGATGATTCTGCAGAGTCAGATGAGAGAGGCCCGCTGTTTCTCACTAAGACAGTTACAGGTAGCAGAGAGAGCAGAGTGAAAGAGGGAATTGATTTGAGAAAAAGGGTTGAGAAAGATGGAGGAAGAGGCAGAGAGAGAGAGAGGGGATTCACTTATGTGTGCATCTTTCAGTCAGATGCACAAGGGTTTTATGTCGGTTGGAGGAACTAAAGCAAAAATAAAGGAAAATCACGAGTATCATCTGTCAGCACTTCTACTCCTGACCAGAAAGGTCAGTCAGGTCAGCTAATATCTACCTCCTCCCCCCGAATCTGACATTACAGCAATAGATGGCTGAGCAAACACAGGCTGAGGGCAAAGTCTGTTGCTAGGCTGGGATGACAAAATTGGCTGAACTAGGCCAAAGTAGGCCAAGCTTGGCTAGACTAATAGCTAGCTCCAATCAATTCTTTAAAATGTATTGTGGATAATCATTTGTATGATGATGCTTCCTATTGGGTTGCATTGAGTCTGTGCTTTTTATTTCACACAGATAAGGCATTTGTCAGGCTGATAGTAGACGTGGTTCATATCCTGTAGGTGGAGAACGGTGTTGTGCTGATTATCCTGGATGCACAAGCGGACGCTACGGTAACTCACTGGGCGATAAGGGCCTTAGATAGGCCCCGTTTGATTTATGGTCTGTATCGCTTTTTCGTTATGGCGGCAAACTGGGCAAAGGGTCATGATTACACTGCATTATAGGGTAATCCAGGACAAAGGCCATATAGGGCTATAAAGGCTTCCAAAGGCTGATCCAGGCAAGATTTTGGGGGCCTGGGGAGGGAAAGGAGTGGAGGACAGAGGAGTGGTCGGAAGTCTGGACGTTTTACATTTACATTTAGCAGACTGTCTTTTCCAGAGCAACTTACAGTAAGTACAACGACATTCCCCGCGAGGCAAGTAGGGTGAAGTGCCTTGCCCAAGAACACAACGTCATTTTTTGGCACAGCCAGGAATAAAACCGATAACCTTCTGATTAGTAGCCCGATTCCCTAACCGCTCAGCCATCTGACTCCCGTGTTTTAGAGTTCAGCGAGGGAGCAGTCCCCGCTGCCCTGTCCCTTAAACCTCTTTCGGCCATTTCCTGAGTTGTCTGATTTCAAGTGTGTACCGTGTGTTTAGGTGGGACACTTGTGTGATGTGCTGGTGGGGGGAGGGGGGGGGGTACAGCAGAGGCTCACACACCCGCACGAACACACACACACGAACACACACACACTTGGGGATGCTGCACAAAGCGCTGTTGGCAGAGTGTGTGTCAGTTAAGGCAACGTACTGTACAACAGCACCTTTATCACACCCCTGATAAGCACACATCAAATCACAGTTTTATCTGATAACCTGGTTACTTAGTTTCATCCCCTGATTGATTTTATCTCCTGATGATCTCATGCTCGTCTGTGACTCCAAATTGCTGATCACGATGTGTCGACTGGATTGAGAATAATAGAGTTGCAGATGATCATGGTCCTGTTGAAGGACTCGCTGTGGTTCTGCTGAGGTTTGAGGTTAGAAAGTACCAGGGGCGTTGTTAAACTCTACTGGGGCACAGGCCCCTATTCATATCCCTTTTTTTCCTTCCAATCTTGCTTCGCATAATGCGCTACTCGGCTATAGAAACTCCCCTTGCTTAACCCACTATACAACAGTTCAGGGACGCAAGTTTGATATCAACTTTGGCAGGGACATCAATAGTTAATGCGAGCATGCAAAAAAAAATCTGCATTCATTTGAGTGCAAATGAATGAAGTGCAAATTTGAGTGCAAATGAATGAAAACATATTTGTGCAAATACTGTTTTTTGAGCTTCATGTAAATATAGTTTTTTATGTTTTAGTCAAAACAAGATGATCTGTAGGCCTATCATTTAAAAACTTTCTGTAGTTTTGTAATGTTTTCTTAGCCTACCTAAATTCAGACTTGTGTGCCGGACCTCTGTGTGTGTGCTGCAGTGGCTATTTGGCAACTGCGGGCATCGTTTTGCGTTTTCGGTTAAACTGCTTTGATTTTACAAGCAATGATTGGGATACTGCATTCCTTTTTTTCCGGGATTATCAATTCTAAATTAACGCACTGACTAATAAAGTACATTTTTAAAACTCAAACTTTCGATTTTTTACTGGGGCACAGCAGATTTATACTGGGACACGTGCCCCAGTAAAAAGGGTCTAACAACGCCCCTGGAAAGTACATTACATGATGGTACAAGGGGGCTTGTCACACTATTCCCCATCTCTCTCCTTTTCAGTTTACTTACTAAATCATATTTTAAGCAGCTTACTTGGGGTTCAGAATACTGTGGCCAAAAATGTCTGGGCGGGGTGTAAAGTCCTGTCTGTAATCACAGGGACCAAAGAAGGGGTCAATGATCCTTTTTTATAGCCCATCTCTCTCTCTCTCTTTCTCTCTCTCTCTCTCTCTCTCTCTCCCTCCCTCCCTCCCTCCCTCCCTCCCTCCCTCCCTCCCTCCCTCCCTCCCTCCCTCCCTCCCTCCCTCCCTCCCTCCCTCCCTCCCTCCCTCCCTCCCTCCCTCCCTCCCTCCCTCTCTCTCTCTTTCCCTCCCTCCTTTCTCTCTCTGCGCCTCCCTTCTCTCCCTTATCTTATCATCTTGCAGCCTACCCTGTCTGCACACTCACTGATTATCAGTCAACACAGAGGGAGCCGCCTTACCTGTCACCCGGCCAATCACAGGTGTGTGTGTGTTGTGTGAGTGTGTGTAAATTGTGCAGCCATTAACCGGGCCAAACTAATAGGTAGAGTTAAGGAAAAGCTCCTAAAACAGATCGACATGCAGTTTGGGAGGCGGGTCTTGGACCTGTGGCCTGTCTCTATTGGTTCAGCGAGGGATCCTGAGGGCCAAATCAATCAGTGATGCACGTGGGAACGTGAGGTATGAGAGGTCAAACACCACGATATGGCCTGATATGAGGAGGTCAGGACAGAGGTCAACTTGATGTTTTAAGGTTCAACATAATGCATTCTTTGAGCAATATAAACAGGTTTGACCCCATCGGTACACACACACACACACACGCACACACACTGTGCTTTAGATAGAAAATCATCACTACATTTACTGTTGTGAAGGGTAATTTTAAGTAAGACTCAGATAATTGGTCTTACATTGACAGACATATCAGTGAACATTTCCCATAGAGAATTCGAAAGGTTCAGACCAGTGGCGACTGCTGGTCGTTTCAAAGAGAGAAAGCTCATTTTCGGCCTACATCCTAAAAACTTTCCATTTATTTGGCAAGTTCACTGGCTAGTTCACCCCTACGACACCAGCCTAACCTACTGAATGAATTAATGAATGAACGAACGATCTAACAAAACAATATTAATCTCAAAGGAGGAAATGTGGAAATTAGGTTAAACTGAAACAAGGAATGTGGTGTATAGTTGTATGAAATGTATGATGAAAATGCCTCAATTCAAACATAAAACACAACCGAAACGAGACTCGAATAAATTCCGTAGGAGTCGGCGCTCCCTTTGGAAGAGCACTGAACTGCAAACCAGACCTATCAGCCAGCCGTTCTGTGAACCAGCGTGCGCGTTCTGACAATCGAAACTACATTCCTCAACGGCTGATTGTGAACAACGAGGGAGAGATGACAATCAGATCACCTTTCTGGCAAGACAGGCAACGGTGCAGTGGGAAAATAACCTGAGTCCAACACGGCGAAACGAAGGATCACGATGAGCGCCGCTACATGTGACGGTCAAGGCTGAGCGGTTCGTGCTGTTGTGAAAACATTTAACAGCCTACGGTAAAGAGGTAGAAGAGAAGCAGGTCTGGCAGGGGAGTCCATTTGGACAAGTAGGAACCTGTAATCTACAGAAGTGTGTGTGTATGTGTGATAGAGGGTTCTTTAAAGACCCAAAACAGGAATGATGAACCCAAAACGTGCCCTTCTGATAAGCAATGCTACAGGGAACAAAGAATCTGATGAGCTACATACAATACACTCATCACAGTGTAAATGACTTGTAACCAACTTTCAAGCTCGGGTGATTCAACCGCAAACTAATGTATACTGTTTAAGTGCATCTGAGGGGGAAAGAGGTGTGTGTGTGGGGGTTGGTATTTGTTTTTCAAACACACACTTCCTATCTTACATTTCCTTCCCATGATGGAAGCACGTGGAAAACACACACACACACATACACACCAGGACTATTGAGTGGTGTGGTGGCCTCATGTGGCCAACCAGCTCACAGTCACAAGGGTGAGTCATCCTCTACTAAACTGTCCGGTCACTTCTGCTCTTTGGCACAGCAATGAGATCAGAGGTCTCCTGTCACTGCACACAGCGGATGTTTCCTCAAACAGGAGAACAAGGAACACGAGGAGCTACGTCAAACCTAGAGACCGCAGTGTCAAGAGTCCCAGAGTGTGGAAGTTCTCCTGGGAGTAGGTCAGGGGAGAAGGGTTGTTTTCAAATGTGGGGGGGACAACTTTTTATAACGACTGAGGATGCGGCTATAAAATAGTTTTGCTTAATGAAAGGGGAAGGGGACAGATTTGGGTTCTTCAGAAAGTGCTAATCCAGCCAAATGTGGCAGTTCTGTCATGTAGGCTATATATATATATACAATTATCCAGTACAACCACAAAACCACA
This sequence comes from Hypomesus nipponensis, assembly GCF_054491055.1. Lineage (NCBI taxonomy): Eukaryota > Metazoa > Chordata > Actinopteri > Osmeriformes > Osmeridae > Hypomesus > Hypomesus nipponensis. The sequence goes on from NC_140379.1 coordinate 3,040,681, forward strand.
TCCACAAATGAGTGGCGATGGTTCAATTTCAAATGACCAACTTTAACTGTCTTGAACATGTGAATCATAAACCTGCTACTGTGGACAACCCATGACCCAGAATCCTAACTTAGTTTGGATAAATGCTACATCAATCACTTTTAAACCTTTTATAACCTTTTGGTCCTTCCTGGTTAGACTCTCTGTCCTGCCCCAGAAGATAAGAGACACTAAGTTCTGAATCTTCCAACAACTTGAGGGTTTACTTAGAAAAGGTCATCTTGCAGTTCCATCCTAAAACGTTCACTTCCAAAAGCCTCAGAACTGGCTCCGCATGTCATGCAGATGGCCCGGTAATCAGGATCAAGCACAGCGCAACATAATCCCTATGATACACACATGAATGAAACTGCTGGGAGTGAATATATTCACAAGCAGCTGATCCATTTGAATGGAAATAAAGGTCTGTCCAAACAGAAACACATGAAAACATTCAAGATCTTGTGCTGGGGATGCCTTCAGTGCCAAAAAGCAGACATTCTGTAGTCTCCATGTATACATCAGGCCAACAGTGTAACCAATACTCAGAGTTTCTCACAGACAGCCGCTTCTCATCATTCATACCAAACACAAACTCTAAAAAGACTACTGGATGTTTTTCTCTTCTATGACACCTTGGAAGATGGGGAGAGGTTATGTTCAGGTTAGACCATATATCAAAGGATTAAGAACTTCCTGTGTGAAAACTTAGCGTAATCAGCTTTTTCAGCTTTAAGATTTGTTAGCGAGAGGGGGGTTCAGATGATCGTATGGCAGAACACTGGGGACCAGTAGGCCACATCTGCAGACGAGTGTCTGTTTAATGTCTCAAACGGCTCCAATTAGCTTCTTGGCTAGATCAAAAGCACTTTTGCTTCATCCAGAAAATTCACTTGGGTTTTTTTTCTCTTCCAGAAAACATGAGGAAAGAGAAGCCTCACTAGCCAACTGTAATACAAGGCTAAGAATAGTCGCCTCACAATTGACAAAGATTTGTTGTTCTTTAAAACTACCAGGCGGGTGGACAGGGTGATAAAAATAATCTGAATCGGTTGTAGTCCAGCAGGGGTTTGTAAAACAAGCGAGGCGCACTTAATCACACGTTTTCCTTGGCTCCGTTAATTTTAGTTTGTAGGAAATCGTCAAACACGGTACTTTATGACCTGAACGGGGGAATAAAGTAATGAACCTTGCAGTGTATACATTTGCACCCATGGCAAGGCCAAGTCGTAGAAGCATTTACTGCCAATTTCATTTTTAACTCATTGCTAGTGTCTATTTTTATGACAATAATGAATGTGTGTGCTACTGTTTCTTTTCCATGTCTCCTATCTGAATTTTAGCTGGTACCATGCTCTCCGCCTCAGTCTTCCGTCCTAGCCAATGCTGACCTCTTGTGTACACCTAATCTTCCTATCCAAACATTGATATGCAACACAGATTTAAACTCTTTAAATTCAGCTCATAATTTTCGATTGAAAGTGGTTGTATGTTCTCCGAAACGTGTTGTCCTTTGTGTCGGAGAGCAGTGGATGAAACTGATATTTTCTGCAGGCTTTAGAGTGCATTTGCAACAAATATATATATATATTTTTTTGCAGATCATTCCGGATCATTCATGCTTTGTGTTTGTTGGCATGTGTTTATGCATTATTCATCAAACCAGCTAATCTCAATACCGGTTTGGTTACCATCCTGCGTGTCAACGCCTGAACGCATCAGTGAGTGAGAGAGGAGAAAATAAATTAGGCTTTTTTTTCTAAAGACACAATTATTTATAGACACACTTGGCCTAAATCGAACTACCTTCAACAATCAGTCACAGTTTTATTCTCAAAACAAGTTTCATCCTGTTTCATCACGCTTCACTGATGCAATCCAGTCGCAATCAGGTCAAAAAGTATGTAACACAGGATACAGTGACCCCTGCTGTTCAGGTTTAAGTATTGGTGAATTACTTTAAATTTTATTTTAAAGCTTTCTCCCTTTTAAGTTATGCTTTATTGAGATACTGGCTTCAACACGATATCTGTAACAGGGATTTTCAACATCTCAAAATCAACCATCAATCAAGAACACAATCTTCACAAAATGAGTTTAAAATTCAAAGAATGAAAAATAACACAGAATTGCAAAGTGCACTGAGATATATAAATAGAACCTGTAGTTACACTTGTCTGTTCCTAAAACATATCTTTGTTAAAATAATACATGTAAATGTACTATTATTCATTCATTCAAGGCATCTGAAATTTTGGCTCTTGACTTACAGTACTGTACATTCACAGATATACCGTATTGTATAATAATATTAAATAGAAAATATACACTCATGCCAAACAACTGTTGTTGTCAACATAACAGAACCCTGTGGATTGACACGGGAAAATTGTCTTTCACTCCAAATGCTCCTTGCAAAGAGATCAACACAGGAAGATTATATGCTAAAGGCATGACAAATATCTACAAATCCCTTTGCATGTGCTATGCATTGATCTGGAATAACAAATCCACGAGACTATATGTTCCATTCTGTGTGTGTCTGTGAGTTTGTGTATCTGTGAGTTTGTGTATCTGTGAGTGTGTGTATCTGTGAGTGTGTGTATCTGTGAGTGTGTAGGTGAGTGAATGCCCTGCCCAGAGCCCAGTGAAGAGTAAAAAATTAAAGTGGATATCTGATCAATGCTTATACTATATGAAAAACCGCAATATAAATTTGATATCAAATATATAATAAATCCACTATTTACTGTCTACTAATGTAACTTTATATATACTGTATATACTGTGCATAGACATGCACACATAGAACAGGATCACAACAGGGGCATTGACACTTCTGTTCTCCCTTCTCAAACTCTCTTTTTCGACTTGGTATAGAAGACTCAAGGTCACGGAAGAACCGGGAGTAGATTATGTTGAGGGGGTTTGGCAGGAGCTAAACTTATGGGGAGTGTGGAGGTCACAGGAGATATGGGATATTGCACGTCTCAACTAAAATATGTTTTTTGTGGGTGGCATGGGACCATGTGCAGGACATGGGAACTTGATGTGGGATGCCTCTATAAGCCTGAGACCATGGATAAAGCTTATTCCAACTTCCCCAATGCATCAGCTTTTTCCACCTACAGTCTCAAAGCTTTTCATCTACAGATTAGTCAAACAGTCTGTTAGTAAACTGGTTAGTAAGTTAGTTATTTTGTTCTTTGCCCTAACTTTGAAGAATTAACGTTGAGTACCATTGAATAGGAACCAGTTTTTTGGGGGTTGTTGAAACTTTTGAATAGGAACCATTTTTGTTTGACAAAACATGTCTTTTGAGACATGCCTCCCATAAACCATCATCCACAACCGCGCTGAGAACCGGGTCAGCCGAGATGGTAGCTGGATGCAAGGCAGGAGACTGTGTGTTCACATCTGGGCCTGCTTCACGTGTTGACCGTGTTGGCTGCCTCAAGCAGAGAAGCAAACAGAGAGTCTGCTCTCTTCATCAGCACCTCTGGAGGGTCAAACTCCACAACCTGGGAGACACATGAAGATCAGATCAGACCACCCTTTATGGATTCACAGGCAGAGATAAAACAGTCAAAACAAAGCCAGCGTGTCTGTATTTTCATGTGAATATATACTTGTGTGTGTATATGCGTACATATGTACGTGTGTGTGCCTTGGTATATGCATGTGTGTATGTATTTCTTATGCATATGTCTGCGTACTGCTTATGCAAGCAGGTGTGTGTGTATTACGTTATGCAGGCATTTACCTTGCCATTGTCCAGGACCAGGATGCGGTCACAGTCCAGGACGGTGTTGATGCGGTGGGCGATGGTGAGCATGGTGCAGTGCTGGAAGGCCTCCCTGATGGTATGCTGAATAAGGCTGTCCGTCTCTGAGTCGATGGAGGCCGTCGCTTCATCCAGCAGGATGATCTGAGAGGGGCAGATGACACATGAAACCTCACATGCCCCGCCGGGTCGTTTCAACTTTGAGCGCTGCTGTGTTACACACAGGGTGAATGACATCTGCTGCTGCGTGTGTACGATTGTTGTTTCTGCAGTTCTTTTCTGTCAAGATATGGGTTATCTGGTTGTGTTTGAAATGTATTTATGAATATTCTCAACGTGCACTGAAATAGTGGGTGTTGGAATCATGGAGAGAGCTGAGGGATGTCGTTGGTACTGGTGGATGGGTGAAGATGTGAAGCACACCTTGGAGTTCCTGAGCAGAGCTCTGGCCATGCACATCAGCTGTCTCTCGCCCACCGAGAAGTTCTCTCCGTTCTCCACTACCTCCGACAGCAGCTTCTTAGGCAGCGCGGATATCTGGGAGAGAGCAGGGTGACCACCATCATCCTCACTATCATCCTCACTATCATCCTCACTATCATCCTCACTATCATCCTCATTATCATCCTCACTATCATCTTCACTATCATCCTCACTATCATCATCATCATTATCATCATCCGCATTCTCTATCACCATCATCCTCACTATCATCCTCACTTTCATCCTCATTATCATCCTCACTATCATCCTCATTATCATCCTCACTATCATCCTCAATATCATCCTCGCTATCATCATCACTATCATCCTCACTATCATCCTCACTATCATCATCATCATCATCATCATCATCCGCATTCTCTATCACCATCATCCTCACTATCATCCTCACTTTCATCCTCACTATCATCATCATCATCATTCGCATTCTCTATCACCATCATCCTTATTATCATCCTCACTATCATCCTCACTATCATCCTCATTATCATCTTCACTATCATCATCATCATTCGCATTCTCTATCACCATCATCCTTATCATCATCCTCACTATCATCCTCACTATCATCCTCATTATCATCCTCACTATCATCATCATCATCATCCACATTCTCTATCACCATCATCCTTATCATCATCCTCACTATCATCCTCACTATCATCCTCATTATCATCCTCACTATCATCATCATCATCCGCATTCTCTATCACCATCATCCTCATTATCATCCTCATTATCATCACTGTTGCTCCAGAAGTACAACACAACAAGGCTGGAATCAACCACAGACACAGACAAGTGATAGAAGAACATACCGTGTCTTTAATATACGTCTTCTCCAAGGCAGACCAGATCTCTTCATCGCTGTAGTTGTTGAACGGGTCCAGGTTATATCTACAAGGACAGGTTTACAGAATCAATCACAATAACAAAACAACTCAAATAGAAGATGGATGCATTGCATCGAAAAGAACACACACTTCCAAAGGGTAGAGCTAGTGCCTGCAGGTGTGTAAAAGTAGGTGTGCTGTAGCGTGTGTGTTAGCGTTGTGTTTTTTTGGTTGTTCACAATGTGTGCTTCTTGTTTTAGCTACACACAATGCTTTGGGGCTATCTTGTTGTTATTATCAATGACCTATGCACTTTGTAAAGCTCTCTCTTGCAAGTCGCTTTGGATAAAAGCGTCTGCTAAATGAAAAAATGTAAATGTTAGCATGACCAGGTGTAATGGATGGGCTGTACCTCACGGTGCCTATGAAGAGGACCGGGTCCTGGGGGATAACGGACAGCTTGCTGCGAAGGTCGTCCAGACCAATGGAGCTGGTGTCCACTCCGTCTATGGTGATGGTGCCCGCTGCAGGCTCCACCAGCCTGAACAGAGCCACGCCCAGAGACGACTTCCCTGTGTGGACCGTAGAGACGCGTTACACACAGGTACAGTAGATCCAATACGGCAGGTTTTTTGTGTGGCTGTATTCTTTGAGAATGTTGCATTTATCTTGCAACTGAAAAAACGAATTATTAATTAAAACCCCAATCTGTGATGAGTGATACTGTGTTTTCAATATTGTTACAGGCCGATTTTTTTGCCTTGTAAAAGTGAGGTTTCACAGACACGACACAAGAATAAAAGCCTTACCCGAGCCTGTTCTTCCCACAATGCCGACCTTCTCCTTTGGTCTGATGCTGATTTGTAGTCCGTCGAGCACTATGGGCGTGTTTTCCCTGTACCTCATCTTGTAGTCCTGGAAGCTGATGGCTCCAGCATGGGGCCAGCCCTCAGGGGTATGGACACCTTTTACCCTCTTAGGGGCCTCTGACACACAGCCCTGGAGGGAGGGAGGGAGGGAGGGAGGGAGGGAGGGAGGGAGGGAGGGAGGGAGGGAGGGAGGGAGGGAGGGAGGGAGGGAGGGAGGGAGGGAGGGAGGGAGGGAGGGAGGGAGGGAGGGAGGGAGGGAGGGAGGGAGGGAGGGAGGGAGGGAGGGAGGGAGGGAGGGAGGGAGGGAGGGAGGGAGGGAGGGAGGGAGGGAGGGAGGGAGGGAGTATAAGCGTGGAGAGGAATCTTGATTTGAGACATGTAGCAGATCGGTGCCTGTCTGTCTCTTCTTGACATTTATCAATTGCAACAAGCTTTCTTATCTAAAAGTGACTGTTTCAGGTTTATTTAAAACAAGTACAAACACATCGGAATTCTCGTTCCCGCTCCTCTAAATAGCTTCCCAGTTACCGACCTAACCCCTAATTATATGTTAAATAAACATTCTCATCAAAAGTATATGAAATAAATCAGAATAGACCTGACAGAGTGTGTTGTTGTGAATGAGGACTCACTGTGCTGTACTCCTGCAGTCTCTCCACGGAGGTGAACTTGGCCTCCAGCTCTGTGGACAGCCTCACTACGTACTGGAGCATGCCTGTCAACTAGAGACCAGAGAGAGATGCCTGTCAACTAGAGACCAGAGAGAGATGCCTGTCAACTAGAGACCAGAGAGAGATGCCTGTCAACTAGAGACCAGAGAGAGATGCCTGTCAACTAGAGACCAGAGAGAGATGCCTGTCAACTAGAGACCAGAGAGAGATGCCTGTCAACTAGAGACCAGAGAGAGACGTTAGCAGCGACGAAGAGAGAGACACACAGAGAGAGGAGACACACAGAGACATGGAGAGAGAGTAGACACACAGAGAGAGGGAGAGAGAGAGACAGAGACACAGAGAGAGGGAGAGAGAGAGAGGGAGAGGGACAGAGAGATAGACAGACAGACAGAGAGACAGAGAGAGAGGAGACACAGAGACATGGAGAGAGACACACAAAGACAGACAGAGAGACAGAGAGAGAGAGAGAGAGAGAGAGAGAGAGAGAGAGAGAGAGAGAGAGAGAGAGAGAGACAAAGAGACAGACAGAGACAGACAGAGAGAGAGAGAGAAAGAGAGAGAGAGACAAAGAGACAGACAGAGAGAGACAGACAGAGAGAGAGAAAGAGAGAACCATTTGAACCAGGGAACAAGCACCGGTGTGGAGGGCAGCATTGTATAATATTGTTGAAGTCACTTCCTCACCTCACGAGCAGTGAGGTAACAAGGACAAAAAAGTTATAAAGTTAAGAGACTGTTTTTTTTTTTTTACGAAATGATGACATTGTGCTCATTACGCACATTTACACTGAGTAATTGAGCCCCAAACTAAGTCAAAGCTAAGCTCAAATCCAAAGTCCAGGACATGGCCCCCGTACCTGGATGGTGTAGGACAGGGCAAGGCCCTTCATGGAGGGGCTGATGATGCTGCTGTCGCTGAGCACCACAAACAGAGCCACTACCAAGGTCACGGTGGCCGACAGGAAGTCCAGCCAGAAAGACAGCCAGCGTGTGCCGCAGTTGAACAACAGGAAGTGGTTGCTGTTGGTGTCGCTCATCGTTTGGAACCTGGAAATAACATCGGAATACGGGGACGGGGATGGGTAATAGCTCAGTGCTACAGCATTTGACTTCAGGTCACAAGTTCGAATCTCTGTTAGTGGTCGTCCCACCATTGCACCCTAGACCAGCTCAATGTTCTGTTGAAAACGTTTGTGTTCTTATTTTGTTAATAAATTGCCTTTTTTAGGTGTACACTGTCCCTGGTCATGTGTCGATCTTCAGCTATGCAAGGTCAAACCTCACTCTGAGCCCCTTGGTTGCTACAGTGTCAACATGCAAATATGTGTTGTTTTCTATGTTCCTAGGACAGATTGTGTTAGTTTAGACAAACAGGGAAACAGTACACAGCTGTGGTCTTAAACTCAATCTGACTTCTAATGTAATCCATAATAATGGGGTCAATAGAGTCAATAATTCCTGTGAAAAGCCAGACAAGTCCTCCATAGACAAGTACCTGTCCTCCATTTTATTTTAACGAACAAACGACTTGGTCAAGTAACTGTGACCAGCGTGAAGGGAGGTCTGGGTCTTACTGCTCTATGTACTGCTGTCTCTTGTCGTAGGCGTGGATGGTACTAAGGCCCTGGATGGTGGAGGTGGTGAGGGAGATCCATGGTGAACGGCTGATGTTCTCCATCCTCTTCATCTCTCTAATACTCCTCTGGAACACACTGACGACACACAGAGACACAGGGTAAGGGGACATTCTGTTCACTCGGCTTGGCAACATCTCCTTCAGCGCAAACGTGTTCACAGACACGACGGGGATGACAAAGACGCCGCCATGACGATGGGGGAAGGGTATAGCTCGGGGTTTAGCTCCTGGTGGGGCAATTGATCACACACACAAATCAAGAGGTCACAGGTTCGAATCCCCTTCACGTATATATGTTGCTTTGGATAAAAGCGTCCTTTAAACGAATACGTCATTGCGACGACGGTGATAACGGCGCCCTGAACTCACAACAGGATGAGGGCGAAGATGGCCCCCAGGATACCCACGGCGGCGAGGAGAGGCGGGAAGACGGCAGAGATGGTGCAGATGGTGTAGGTGACGATGAAGAGGAACTGGAGGAAGTTCTCCATGTTGAAGGGAATCACAGTGTCCACCTCGTCCTGGTCCTTGGAGAAGCGGTTCACCAAGCGTCCTGTGGGGGTGGTGTCAAAGAAACTCATGGGGCTGGCTAAGATCTGGAGGACGGGGGAAGCACAGGGAGTTACAATTAGCTTATCTCGTTAATTAGCTTGGCGTACCTTCTGGAGCACTAAGCATCGTTAAGCACTTCTAGTTAAAGGTTATAATACGCTGTTCTTTATTTACTATAGCAAGTTCTGCTTTACTTAATATAACAATTTGTATGTCGGTATGTTAAATGTAAATAAACATTTAACACCAGAATTAGCTTAGCATGAGCTAAATTAGCTTTGTAATTGTTGTCGTTTTAGCGTATCCTCCAGCTTCTCGTACCTTCTTAAACATGTTGTCATGGAGCTTGGAGGAGGCATGGAGGGTGACCTTGACAAAGGAAAAGCCCTTGATGGCGCTCAGCACCAACATGGCCACCACCGTCAGACCGTAGATCATCTGGTAGAAGCTCAGGTCAGGGTTTAGGGAGATGTCTCCCATGTCAGGGTTGGAAATGTTAGCCGTCTGCAAACACAAATAAAAAAGGAGTCACGTGAAGTTGTTTAGGATGTCTTATTTCCACACATCTACGGTGTAAGTCAGATGACAATTACGATGTGTTAACCTGGAGTCCATCTATTCAAGATGTTCAACAGAAGTTCCGCCCCCTCCCAAGATACATTCTAGAATCCCCCACACCTTCTCCACACCCTCCCAAGATACATTCTAGAATCCCCCACACCTTCTCCACACCCTCCCAAGATACATTCTAGAATCCCCCAAACCTTCTCCACACCCTCCCAAGATACATTCTAGAATCCCCCACACCTTCTCCACACCCTCTCAAGCTGTGGTTCCAAGCAGCCCAACTGTTGATGCTGCTGACAAACAGTAAAAACAAGACTTTGAGTGTGTTCTTACCCCAGATCCTTGCCCTAACCAGTAGCTGAGCCACCAGTTGCTGAAGGCAGTGGTCCCCACCAGCAGAATGAAGATCAGCATGACGAATGTCAGCAGGATATACCCTGAGATGATAAGACATGGCTCAGGTATAGTGTTACTGGATGGAAGATATCTGCTGCAGCTAGCACAATGTGGCAAACTCGTACTTCCATCTCTCTAACTGTGTGAATTTGTGTATCAGTGTGTGTGTGTGTGTGTGTGTGTGTGGGTTTATGAGAGTGAGCGAGTGTGAGAGCGTGTGAAATGTGAGTCATTGTGTGGGTGAACGAGTTAGTGAGTGAGTCAGTGTGAGTGAACAAGCAAGTGAGTCAGTGTGAGTGAGTGTGCGAGAGTCAGTGTGAGTGAGTGAACGAGCAAGTGAGTCAGTGTGAGTGAGCGAGTTAGTGAGTGAGTCAGTGTGAGTGAGTGACTGAGTAAGTGAGTGAGTCAGTGTGTGGGTGAGCGAGTTAGTGAGTGAGTCAGTGTGAGTGAACGAGCAAGTGAGTCAGTGTGAGTGAGTGTACGAGCGAGTCAGTGTGTGAGTGAGTGAATCAGTGTGTGAGTCGGACCTCCAGCGGCGAGGCAGTACTGATGATAGGTCTTCCAGGTCACAGATCCTTCCACGGAGCCTTCCTGCTGCACCAGCTGGTCCTTAGACTCTGTAAGAGGAAACAACATTAGAAACCATCAACTGTCGCAGATAAAAAAAATAAAAAAAATGTTGATGGCAAAAACAAAACAAAAAAACGTAAAATGTTACATATAGTGCTTTGAAGGATCTTTGTTAAGACTGTTAAGAGAAAGTGTCTTTTAATGAACCAGTTAATCCGACATTTGGTGCAGGATGTGTAATGAATGTGAACTGTGTATTTCCGTGGCTAGCTTTCTAATGAGGCAAGATGAGAGACAGTGCTTAGTAGTTTGTCGTAGATAAATGTCAAACAGGGAAATATTTATTCAACAGCCTTACACTACTTACCCCTAACCTCAAACCTGGATTCCCCCCTCTTCTCATTGGATTCATCTGACATGTCAAAGGCTGTAGAAAGATGTTGCACACATCAGCATGTCCATAGTGTACAAAACCACGAAAAAGGACATTAAAACGTGTATCCCTCTCAATACCTGGGTTATCCACTCCATTTGTGTTTTCTTCATCAATATCCTTCTTGTGTACTTGAACGGGCTCGGCTGGCTCATTCATCTCCTCATTTTGTGCCTAATTATACAAGACAAACAGAATTATATTACCCTGTTCATATTATGTGTCAGATTTATTGACTAGCCCACATACCTGAGATAAACATATTTTGTGGCTTCAGAACCAACTTTATAACTGCCTGTAGGTTAAAGATTTCATAGGCACCCGGTGATAGTTCACGACGACAAACAAGAGCAACGTAGAGAGATAACGTGAGAACAATGTGTCTTACTTTCGACTGTTCCAGCTGGAAGTTTTTAATGAGCTGTGCGTATCGGCCCATGGCCTTCATCAGAGCCTTGTGTGTCCCCGCCTCCGTTATCTCCCCACTTTCCAGCATTAGGACCTCGTCACAGAACTCCAGGTACTGGTAGGCAGACAGAAAAGTACTGGTATTGGTGGGCAGACAGAAAAGTACTGGTATTGGTGGGCAGACAGAAAAGTACTGGTACTGGTGGGCAGACAGAAATATGGATCACACCAACAACACCGATATTTACAGACACTTTTCCCTAGTTTTTACTGAAACCACCATTTCCAAAACACAGGTCAGCACTACAATTAAAAGCGAATAATACGGAGAAAACGTTTTTTTCGTCCTGGACTCGACATAATTTGACAAGGGAAAAATCCTGCCGACCCAGTAAATCGGTTCAGTTTCTGTAATAAGTTAAACAAACATTAAAGGCACAAGCAGGCAAGTGTGAATCTTCAATTTTCCGGTATCTATTGCTACACCAACAGACCAAGCTTAGTAACCTGAATCTAAGCAAAGCTTTTCCCCCTGTGGGGGGGAAATAGAAAAGACAGCAAGCACAATGATCAAATTCAACCCTACAGAGATATATAAAAGTTACACATTCACACAAGGCACTAAAGTATTTGCTTTAGAGCCCTTCGAACAACCTGACTACAGCAAAACAGTTACTAGGTAAATGTGTGTTGACTGTAAAATACATATTTTTTTAAATGTCTTGGTTAGACAAGAGCTTAAAGTAATTGTCTTGGTCACAGACTACCATGGGAACTTAAGAGGGACAACGTGTCCTACAAGAAAGGAAAACAGGGGATCCTGTCATGGATTACAGTATATTATTAACACCACTCATGTAGAGAGCTAACCCTAACCCTAAACCAAAACATTCTAGAATCCAAATGCAAATGAGGATTCCTTTTCTTCAGTACCTGCAGCTGATGAGTGACCAGAATCACAGACTTCCCCTTCAGCTGCTTCTTAATGCAGTCCTCAAAGATGTGCTTCCCTACGTGAGCGTCCACAGCAGACAGCGGGTCGTCCAGGAGGAAGATGTCCTTGTTGGAGTAGACGGCTCTGGCCAGGCTGATCCTCTGCTTCTGACCTCCAGACAGGTTCAGGCCTCGCTCACCAATCTACGGGAAGTGAGAGAGCATATTCAAAGCGATCTGCAGTATTCAGGCAGAACATGCTGCTTTATAACGGAAAGATCCGCTTTTTTTGCGAGTCAGCAGGTTTGAGGACAAAAAGGCTTAACATTTCTATACACGCTTGACACCATAGTACTAAAGAATAGCAAATATAATTCTCAAGGAAATGCAATACTTTTACCATTGGAAAACCATTGCATAGATGCTCATTGTCGATTTGACAACTGTTTTTGATGCACAGTGACCATGCTAAAAATCCTTACTTCAGTCTTATCTCCATAGGGAAGAATAGCCAGATCTGGTGTCAGGCTACATGCGTGGATAACTGTTTTATACCTGTTTGAAAGACAGAAAGGAACGACAACAAAAAGAAGTTATTGGGTATTTTTTTAAGAAAAGAAAATATATTCTCTACCGAGTGTACTGAAGCATCAAAATCTACAGTACTTCTCAGTCAGCCAAATAGTCATCGACAGTCATATTAAATTGGCAGGCACAATATTGAGATTGCACTGTAACTCCTGTAACAGGGATCTGTCAAAAGAAAGTATGATGAAATAAAGTTAAAGCCTGACCAGGTCAGAATGTTCATTAACCAGAGACCTCTGACGCTCACCTCCATGCTAGATAACAAGCGTGGCACTTTGACATACTAGGCCATGCCTGCCCTCTCATAAAACCAAGAGATAATTTCCAATTAAAAGGAGGCACTAAGGTTAACTCAATAACCAAAGTACTTCAGGAGGCTTATAAAAGAGCTGAGTAAGACCAACTCAAAAACACAGTGGCGTCATTGTATTATTTGTGCCTTGTCATGTCTATGTCAAAGACCATTTCATCCACAAGATACGGTACTGATGCTTCTCATAAACAAGCTAGCTCTCTACTAGAAGTAACCTGTTACATTGTTTCTTCCATCAGTAGCCCCAGTAACCAGTTTTCTTAAAATTGTTAGAAACTTTCAATTCCAGTACTAGGTCCTGTGAAAGGAATAAATAATTGTTCTTGGTATTAATTTCCTTTGTCGTATTGAGATGACATCCTGGGGCTTTCTAATGTCACAAGTGAACAACCACAGGAACAGATACATAATTTGAGTTAGTTAACGTATAGATATAGATATATATATATATAAGAAAAGGTTTGTTTACATTAAAATATGTTTATTTTACCCATATCCTTATTAAGAAAATATAAATGGTTGACAAATTGTATTAAAAAAAAAAAAGATTGTAACCTTTTTTTTTTTTACAAGTCACAGAATGATATTGTTGTATTGTATTAGATTGTATTCGATCTGTGAAAGAATCACACTGATTACCTGTCCTGGTTGAACGGTTCTCCCATCAGGATGTTGTCACGCACTGTACCGTGGAATATCCATGCCTGCTGGGAAACGTAGGCAAACGACCCGTCTGCTGTCACTGAACCACTTTCCAGATGCATCTGAAACAAAGGTCCCCACCAGCAGGATATTCAGATCACATTTGCAGATAATCATTATGGTAAACAAAGGAAATGTTTATAATAATGCTAATAAAATAATAATTAATAATTATTATTATTATCTACACACCTGTTCCAAAATGCTCGATAATAGCGATGTTTTTCCGCTTCCGACATTGCCACATATCCCCAGCAGACTTCCCTTTAAGAGGAAACACAAACATGGTCATCTTTTGTTTACACACAAAACTCACTCCCCCTAATTGACCCTAGCTCCCATCCCATCAGTAATTAACCCTTGAATACACACCTTGGGTAGGTTAAAGGAGATATTCCTCAGGGAGGGTTTGATACTGCCCGATGCATGAGTCCCGTTCTGGGGAATAGGTTCTTCCTCCCCCTCCCTCTGGCCGTCGGCTGGGTCTGGGTTGGTAGACTGGCTCTCAGGTTTGGACCATGACAAAGTAGCCTTCTCCATGACCAATGCTGAGTCTGGGCTTTTTGTACGAATCAGGTAGGATTCTGGATTCTGGACTAGCATGAGTTTCTGTAGTAAGAGTATATATTTTAAAAAAAAGGTACACATACATGCAGTACATGAATCCCTTCTCAGCCACCTATCTTACACTATTAGTGATCCAGTGATGACGGCCATGTCTGAATTACTCAACAAACAAATATGTACATGCCCACACACAAACTATTAGCATATTGACTTCATTACATTGTACAGCATGCCACTGTGCTTTGGAGCATTTGGTGTTACGTAACAACAAATAGATGATGTAACATAGCCTATAAATTATGCAGAACATTGTGAATGAGTCAGCATGCAGCTGTCTATGATAAAACTCACCTTGAGTCTGGCTAGAGACACACTGGCCTCAGCCAAAGCTTTCACTGAGAAGGGGAGCAGGCCTAGAGAAAACCTCATGGAGTTGAAGATGGCAATGATGGCGAAAGCCTGGTTAAACACAACAACACCAGGGGATGACTGAATATACACAGGCTTAAGCATGACTGTACATTTACATTTAGCAGCTGCTTTTATCCAAATTGACATCCAAACTGTGAAGACATAAAAGGTATAGTAGAAGCATAAGGGACAGAAGTGTATGGTTCTACAGTATTTGTGGAATCAGAGTCAAGGAACAGTCTGTGTTTACTAGACATATCGCATAGTAACCACTGGCAAACCACAACCAGCAGACATTCAACAAACATCTCAATGGCCTAAGTATATAGAAACAATGAGATCTCATTTAGAAGGTAGCTGATTAATCAACGGTGAACAAAAATAATAATACTCAAGTATGATAACAACATCTCAACTACAGCAATGACGTCTCGATTACAGTAGTGCCTTGTACAGCTCTGTGCCTGGCATAACGTTATTTAACACGGTCAGGAGTCAAACCGGCAACCTTCTGATTACTAGCCCGATTCCCTAACTGCTCAGCCATCTGACTCTGTGCTATGCTTTGCGTACTTGGCTACATGTTCATTAAAGTCAACAATTAACTTCAAAGTCTGACATTTTAAATGGATGACAGATAAGTACAATCATTTAGCAAGAATGCTCTTTAGCGAATGTACAGTGTACAGTCTGCTTCAGAGGAGGGAAGTGGGACGTACCGCGGACGGGTTGAGGGGCAGGCCGATCACGGTGTGGGTTATGAAGGTGAGGATGGTGGCCAGGGTGGGGATGATGGTGGTGATGGAGGAGTTCACGCTCTGAACGTAACCAGCCTTCTCCAGCAGCTGTCGCTCGCCCTTCCTGATGTCTGGAGATGAGGGAAGAGAAGGTACATCGTCAATTCAGATGGCTGAGCGGTGAGGGAGTCGGTAATCAGAAGGTTGCTGGATCGATTCCCCGCAGTGCCAAATGACATTGTGTCCTTGGGCAAGGCACCTCAGCCCATTTGCCTCGGGGTGAATGTCCCTCGGGGGGAATGTCCCTGTACTTACTGTAAGTCGCTCTGGATAAGAGTGTCTGCTAAATGTAAATGTCATGGACCAATACCATACGCCACAAAAACAGTCTCTTCCCATCCGCTGTTGGCCTCTTCAACAAGGCCAAGGCTTCACACAATGACTTCAAATGTCTTTAAACCCTTTGCAATTTGCACTGCAATACACAATTTATATATTTTGTACCATTTGTATTTTTATATTGTAAATGATGGCAACTTCATATTTTATTGTATATTTTGATTTTGTACAAGATGATATCAACTTCATTGTCCAGAAATACGACAATCAACGTGTTTGGGAGCAGTATTCAATTCCAAAGCCCAGACGTAAAAGTGTGCGTGATTCACCAGAGTCATCTCTGCCTGTACAGTACATGCACAACTGAATATCAAACACTGACCCAAGATCTTCTTATCAAAGGAGGTTTCCCAGGCATACATCTTGATGAGTTTTATGCAGGTGAGAACTTCGTTCATGGTGCGGACACGGTTATCGGTCACCACAACGGCTTTCCTTCTGAAGATGTTGATCAGTCTGGCCATGAAAAACTGCAACCAAACACACAAGTCAGTTCATTGCTGCCTAAGGCAGACCTCCAACTCTACTAATGACACTGCTGTTTCTGCCGACTCATTATGACAAAAGCAGTGTTTGTTTACTTACAATCGATCAACTACTCTATCAGACGGCCAGACACTCGGCCTCTGCTCTGCTCTCAATATGAAACTGAGCACCATATAAAGGTATTTTTATATGTAATATACAAGTATTTGTATATGTAATATATACAATATTTTGTTTTTAAGAAGAAAAAAAAAAATTGGGTTTAAGAAACATTATTTTATAATTTAACAATTTATATATTTGGAAGTTGGAAGTCGCTTTGGATAAAACCGTCTGCTAATTGCATATATGTAATATATATTATGATTTTACACATGACAGTTTTTATTTATGTATGAAACAAATCAACTGTGAATTCTCCAAAATCCTCTACTTCAATGTGCTCTCTGAACAAACCTGAATGGGGATGAATACGAAGTACACCAGGACACCGATGAGGGCAGTGTATCCTAGGATGTAGCAAGCATAGCTGATACAGATTATGAGCAGCACTGGGATACACAACAGGAAGGTGCCAAACACCACCGCCTCAAACATCCGGTAGCCATCGCTGGTCAGCACGTTGATCATCTGTCGGAGGAAAGAGAGGTTTGAGGGAGGACGCGAGATTAAGAATGTTAAGAGCATTTGAGTAGTCAACCATCGACTATTCAGATACCATAACTTGAGAATCTTTTTTAGAAAAATCTGAAATCTTCTGACTGACATCAGATCGATGAATCAGTATTTTATAGGTCATCAGATTACCGTTTGTGAACGAACCTGGTATCAAAATGAATCAATTGATCTAGTACTTTAGAAACGTATATACTGACAGTAACGCAGCTTCCAAACTACCTCTCCCACAGAGATGCTGTTGACCACCCGTAGGGAGATGATCTTGCTGAAGGCCAACATGGAGAAGGCGTTCTTCACTCTGATGGCCGTGCGCAGGTTCACGGCCCACATCAGCGAGGCGAAGAAGGCTTTGCAGAACTCCGAGCAGAACAAGGCCACACACAGACCCACTCCGTGAGTCAGCGTGGAACCATCGGGTTTCTCTGTGTATTTTAAGATCTCGTAGACCAGAACCGACTGGGTGAAGATGTGGAACATGGATTAGCAGCGATACAATTTTAAAGCAAAGCTGTGTTACATTGAATAAAAAAGATCAACTGAACCGACCGAGTTAAACCAAAACACTCAAGAAACTTACTGGGCCGATAAATACAGCAAATGTGAATATGACAGAGATGAAGAAAGACACTAGCAATCTTGTTCTTTGGAATCTCAGGACGACTCGAGTCAAGGAGGCCTTCTCCAAGCCCACTCTAGACACTTCTTCATCCCAAAGCCTTTGAAACCTTAAATCAGAGAAGGTTCATCATTCATACAGTGTCACTCAATAAAGAAACAATCCTCATTTCAACTCGCTTTACTGCCAACGTTATCATTCCATGTCATCATATCATATCACGCTGTCAACGTTATCATTCCAGGACACTCTGTTTTTTTGCTTCTCACGCTATTCGTTTAAATCACTTATCCAAATTATTGCAATAAAATGACCAATACTACAATTCAGATCATCGGTTCACATCACTTGGTTTAGTGTTAGAGTCAATCAATGGTAATTTACCATTTGTTGATGGTTGTCTGCAAATTGACTCTGATTTGACTGTGAATTCACCGATCAAATGTTCTGTTGTTCCGTGAAAACCGTTGTCCTACCTTTTTCCGTTGATGTCGGCTCCGTCGTGGGGAGACAGGGCGAGAGAGCTCCTGTCCAGTCTGTTCCTGAACAGGCTCCACATCATGGGGGTCATCCAGGCGAACGAGGTGAAAGAGAAGAATCCTGCGCTATCCATGGGGTGGGACCTGGACCAACACACGCAACGCCACACGACATTCCAACAGTACACCCAGCGAAATGAATGATTTTAAGAGTCCATAACCAAAACACGTCCATCCATGTCACAATGTGTCCTTTAAAAACATACTGACAATGGAAGGATCCCAGACCGGAAGGCTCTGACGATATGTCTTCTATTATACTTGTAGTAGTTCAAGTATTTTATCTCTTTGTTAAGGCCAGTTTACACAGCCCCCAACAACGTCCAACAAACACCAGACATTCTACTGTTGGCTGTCAGGTTTAGAATGTTTGGAAAGATAACTGTCATTTTCACACTGGCCCAACAAACGCCAACAGGCATATCACACCAGACCAACGCACCCCAACAACTGTTGATGTTTATTTGGCAAGTGTGAACAGCCCTTAATGTGTGTGTCTCTCATCTGCTTACTTTAAGCCGAAGCGGAAAGGCATCAATGTCTGAAGACTCCTGTGGTACTTGTTGCGTTGAGGAGGTGGTTCTTCGTCCCTGTAGTCCAGGGAGGGAAGCCCCTCAGGCAGGGACTCGATGGTGGCGTTGGATGCATTCTTCCACTGGATGCTCTCGCTTCTGTTACGCTGTGCGTAGAGAGAAGGACAGGACAGGGAGGAAGACATAGAGAGGGGTTCAGAGCACAAGTTGCGAAAAGTCGTCTTGTGTCATTACGGTGTGCTGTTTAACCTTGAGCTTATAGAAGAAGGATTGACGGGCAGCACCAAGGCAGAATAACGGACATTTGGCAATATGAGAGAGACACAGTGACATGGAGACAGATAAAAGGGAAGACACTTAGACGGGAACCAGAATGGGATTTATTCGCCATGAAAGTTTGCACAGACAAGGAATTTGCTTTGGCAGGAAGGTGCAAACAGTAAACATATAGGAATCTTAAACTTAAATGTGTAGTCTAACTATACTAAGGATACATAAACTAGCAAAACTAAGTGGAATATAATTAAAATAAAATATACAATAAAGTAAAATGAGTGAGGAGTGTTGGAGTGGAGGAAGCTTGTGGGTTCTACTTACAAAGGAGAGCCCTGTGATGTTTTCCTTATCTCCCGATATTTGATATACACCCTTCATTTTGTCTGGTGTCTAGGAAATCAAAGTAAAGCAAAAAAAATAAAAAAATTACCGACTTAAATACATAAAGCCTATTATTAGTGAAATGTCACATTTTAAAAGTCACATGAAAAGCAGAAGAGACCGAATCTTTCCAAATCAAAAGTCAGCAGATAACACCATTGAAACTTGTTAGACCGGCAAATATCCAAAAGTTCCTGTAGTATTCTTTAAACAGATTTGAAATACAGAGCAGGCTAAGAATACCTTGTATTTCTGGTAAGAGATGAGAGAGTTGCAAGTTAGACGACCAACTGATACAAAATCCAAATACTTATAACCGCACCAACGTGCTCCAGTTGCACATGCTGACAGTTACATCACAGAAACGTTGTGCCGCTCAAAGGTTAGCTTGTGCAGGGGTCTCTGTAGCACCTGCGCTACCAGCTGCCACAAGTAAACAGATTTTTACATATAATAAATCATCTTAACAGAATACCCTTAGACCACACACTGGTAAAAAAATAATGTTTGGCTATTTATAGCTTTCGTATTATGTTACGGGTCCATTAAGTTGGCTGTTGAATATTTAATCAAAGTTATTAAAAAATATTAACCCCATGGTATAGGTCCACACTAGTTTTGTCAACATTGTTTATTTTAAATTAGTAATACCTGTTTTTAAACAGACTTTGTTTAAAGTACAAGTTATTAAAAAGATAACAGTGTCCACCTTGTCAACTTTGTATCAACATCACAATCGCCTGAATAATGTGAATTAAGCCTAGCTCTATGTTGACTGATCAACTGTTGTCAAACGTCTGTCTAGAACTCGGTTTGTATCGTGGCCTAATTTGATTTACCAACAAATTCAGCTTTACAGTAGCAGATAGCTAATATAGTAGGCTACTTGTAGTTCCAAGTTAGTTTAAAGTCTCATAACCTGAGATTCCCTAACTGGAATGATTGATTGATTGATTATTTGGCCTAGCTTGTTAAGAGCCTGCAAACGATTGCAAGTTAAGCAAATAAACTTCCATAGCACTTTTAGAAGATGAAAGAAAATGTACAGTAGCCTATATACATAGCTAGCATTAAACCCCAATACTTTCACGATTCAAACGAAACAGGCGATGAAATGTGGAGTACTGTAGCCTACAGTAGCATCCAACGGCCAAAGTTACCTGATTCATTCTCTCATCTCCGTTGTTACAGTGTCTAACAAGCTTTCATAAAACAGTGAGGGACACAACCAGGTTTTGTTTTAAATTCGATTTGGGCACTAATACAGTAGTTTAGACAATGACCGCTCTCATTTCGCAACATTGTACTGAACTTTTCTCAATGTCACTATGCACGTCGCACAGCGACGCCAATCGCTTAGTAACCCACATCTGGCAACTAATACCGCATTGTTCATTAATAGCCGACTGTTAATTAATGTAGCCGACTGTCGTGCAGAACAATCCCAAACGTTCTCAAGCATGGCAAACAAATACATAAACACTTGATTTCTTCCAGTATGGACATGAAAGGAGAAATCGATCACCAGTACTGAAAGGTAGGTACTCACCCTATATCTCAGAAACACTGGTGGTTTTGAGACTAACAATCGACAAGAAAGCCACTGGTAGTTAAATGCCACAGTCGGGTGCTTAGGTTTGTTTTCAAATGTGGGTGGGACAGATTTATATATATATATATATATATATATATATATATATATATATATATATATATATATATATATATATATATATATAGATGTAGATAGATAGAAAAATAATAGAGGATTTGGCCTTAAATATTGTTTTCTTGATAACAAGTGTGTGTGTGTGTGTGTGTAGGGGGGGGGGGGGGGGGATTCTGTGGTTCTGTGGTTTTAGAGACTCTAACACCAACTTTCCTCCTGGAAAGTGTCAGTTAAGGACAATAGCTGCCATGTTAGCTTGCAGGAAACTCTCTGAGCTTAGTGACAACAGTGGACAAAGGGTGCATTCCCTGCAGGGGGTTTGTCGTTTGTGTGATATTGTGCCACGTAGGAAGACGGCATGCAGTGCCACAGGACAAGGAAGGGACCAGGCTCGAGGTTTCTGTGAAACAAGCAGTAGCGTTGTGATTCCTTCTGGCCACAGTCTACTGCCACAGACCAAATTAGTCCTCTTGATTACTGGCACCAAGCAATTAAGGTCACAATGCAATTTGAAGCAATGTAGTTCTGCAAAATGCAGTAGAATATCTAAAACTGTGGAATTCATCCACAAAAACGTGAGATTTTCTCAGCAATTTTCCTGCCATGACATGTATTCCAGTTTACCTCAGTTGTTTGTGTCTGGGTCTTCATTTGGAATAACATTCATACACATTCTATCACAATCCTGTACTCTAATTGCATGTAATCATGTTTCATCACCTGACTGCAAACCAGACACAATCCAGTCAAACACTTTATAGTACTACAGTGACCTCTGCTGTTTTGATGTACTGCAAGTTCAAACATACAATACATCATTACTGAGGGACTCTTCCGTTATGATGACCCAGTTAAGACAGTTGAGACAACTTACATGTTAGTAATAGATGTTAGACATGTTAGACGCTCTTCTCCAGAGTGACTTACAGTAAGTACAGGGACATTCCCCCGAGGCGAAGGGATAGTAGTGTGAAGAGATGATATAACTACCCCAAACCATTGTTTGAAGTTTCAACTCCTTTAAGAAGCAGTTACGATGGGGTCACACATTTTTCGGAGGCTTTATTTTTTGGGTCACACATTCTGACGGCCGTCAGAAATGGTGACCTCTGTGGTACTGGCTCTGTGATGGCTCCAAATCAGAAAATATGGTTCCAGATTAGTGTGAAGGGATGATATAACTACCCCAAACCATCGTTTGAAGATTTAACTCCTTTGGGAAGGAGTTACAATGGGGTCACACATTCTGACAGCCGTCAGAAATGGTGACCTCTGTGGTACTGGCCCTGTGATAGCTCCAAATCAGAAAATATGGTTCCAGATTAGTTTGAAAGGATAATATAACTACCCCAAACCATTGTTTGAAGTTTCAACTCCTTTGAGAAGCAGTTACGATGGGGTCACACATTTTTTGGAGGCTTTATTTTTTGGGTCACACATTTTGACGGCCGTCAGAAATGGTGACCTCTGTGGTACTGGCTCTGTGATGGCTCCAAATCAGAAAATATGGTTCCAGATTAGTTTGAAGGGATGATATAACTACCCCAAACCATCGTTTGAAGATTTAACTATTTTGGAAAGCAGTTACAATGGGGTCACACATTCTGACAGCCGTCAGAAATGGTGACCTCTGTGGTACTGGCTCTGTAATGGCTCCAAATCAGAAAATATGGTTCCAGATTAGTGTGAAGGGATGATATAACTACCCCAAACCATTGTTTGAAGATATTTCTCATTTGGGAAGCAGTTACGATGGGGTCACATATTTTTGGGAGGGTTTAGTTTTTGGGTCACACATTCTGACAGCCGTCAGAAATGGTGACCTCTGTGGTACTGGCTCTGTGATGGCTCCAAATCAGTAATATGGTTCCAGATTAGTGTGAAGGAATGATATAGCTACCCCAAACCATCATTTGAAGTTTCAACTCCTTTGAGAAGCAGTTACGACGGGGTCACATATTTTTTGGAGGGTTTAGTTTTTGGGTCACACATTTTGACGGCCGTCAGAAATGGTGACCTCTGTGGTACTGGCTCTGTGATGGCTCCAAATCAGAAAATATGGTTCCAGATTAGTGTGAAGGGATGATATAACTACCCCAAACCATTGTTTGAAGATTTAACTCCTTTGGGAAGGAGTTACAATGGGGTCACACATTCTGACAGCCGTCAGAAATGGTGACCTCTGTGGTACTGGCCCTGTGATGGCTCCAAATCAGAAAATATGGTTCCATATTAGTGTGAAGGGAAGGGATGATATAGCTACCACAAACCATCGTTTGAAGATTTTTCTCATTTGGGAAGCAGTTACGATGGGGTCACACATTTTCGGAGGCTTTATTTTTTGTGTCACACATTCTGACGGCCGTCAGAAATGGTGACCTCTGTGGTACTGGCTCTGTGATGGCTCCAAATCAGAAAATATGGTTCCAGATTAGTTTGAAGGGATGATATAACTACCCCAAACCATCGTTTGAAGATTTAACTATTTTGGAAAGCAGTTACAATGGGGTCACACATTCTGACAGCCGTCAGAAATGGTGACCTCTGTGGTACTGGCTCTGTAATGGCTCCAAATCAGAAAATATGGTTCCAGATTAGTGTGAAGGGATGATATAACTACCCCAAACCATTGTTTGAAGATATTTCTCATTTGGGAAGCAGTTACGATGGGGTCACATATTTTTGGGAGGGTTTAGTTTTTGGGTCACACATTCTGACAGCCGTCAGAAATGGTGACCTCTGTGGTACTGGCTCTGTGATGGCTCCAAATCAGTAATATGGTTCCAGATTAGTGTGAAGGAATGATATAGCTACCCCAAACCATCATTTGAAGTTTCAACTCCTTTGAGAAGCAGTTACGACGGGGTCACATATTTTTTGGAGGGTTTAGTTTTTGGGTCACACATTTTGACGGCCGTCAGAAATGGTGACCTCTGTGGTACTGGCTCTGTGTTTGCTCCAAATCAGAAAATATGGTTCCAGATTAGTGTGAAGGGATGATATAACTACCCCAAACCATTGTTTGAAGATTTAACTCCTTTGGGAAGGAGTTACAATGGGGTCACACATTCTGACAGCCGTCAGAAATGGTGACCTCTGTGGTACTGGCCCTGTGATGGCTCCAAATCAGAAAATATGGTTCCATATTAGTGTGAAGGGAAGGGATGATATAGCTACCACAAACCATCGTTTGAAGATTTTTCTCATTTGGGAAGCAGTTACGATGGGGTCACACATTTTCGGAGGCTTTATTTTTTGTGTCACACATTCTGACGGCCGTCAGAAATGGTGACCTCTGTGGTACTGGCTCTGTGATGGCTCCAAATCAGAAAATATGGTTCCAGATTAGTGTGAAGGGATGATATAACTACCCCAAACCATCGTTTGAAGATTTAACTATTTTGGAAAGCAGTTACAATGGGGTCACACATTCTGACAGCCGTCAGAAATGGTGACCTCTGTGGTACTGGCTCTGTAATGGCTCCAAATCAGAAAATATGGTTCCAGATTAGTGTGAAGGGATGATATAACTACCCCAAACCATTGTTTGAAGATATTTCTCATTTGGGAAGCAGTTACGATGGGGTCACATATTTTTGGGAGGGTTTAGTTTTTGGGTCACACATTTTGACAGCCGTCAGAAATGGTGACCTCTGTGGTACTGGCTCTGTGATGGCTCCAAATCAGTAATATGGTTCCAGATTAGTGTGAAGGAATGATATAGCTACCCCAAACCATCATTTGAAGTTTCAACTCCTTTGAGAAGCAGTTACGACGGGGTCACATATTTTTTGGAGGGTTTAGTTTTTGGGTCACACATTTTGACGGCCGTCAGAAATGGTGACCTCTTTGGTACTGGCTCTGTGATGGCTCCAAATCAGAAAATATGGTTCCAGATTAGTGTGAAGGGATGATATAACTACCCCAAACCATTGTTTGAAGATTTAACTCCTTTGGGAAGGAGTTACAATGGGGTCACACATTCTGACAGCCGTCAGAAATGGTGACCTCTGTGGTACTGGCCCTGTGATGGCTCCAAATCAGAAAATATGGTTCCATATTAGTGTGAAGGGAAGGGATGATATAGCTACCACAAACCATCGTTTGAAGATTTTTCTCATTTGGGAAGCAGTTACGATGGGGTCACACATTTTCGGAGGCTTTATTTTTTGTGTCACACATTCTGACGGCCGTCAGAAATGGTGACCTCTGTGGTACTGGCTCTGTGATGGCTCCAAATCAGAAAATATGGTTCCAGATTAGTTTGAAGGGATGATATAACTACCCCAAACCATTGTTTGAAGATGTATCTCCTTTGAGAAGCAGTTAAGATGGGGTCACACATTTTTTGGAGGGTTTAGTTTTTGGGTCACACATTCTGACGGCCGTCAGAAATGGTGACCTCTGTGGTACTGGCTCTCTGATGACTCCAAATCAGAAAATATGGTTCCAGATTAGTGTGAAGGGATGATATAACTACCCCAAACCATCGTTTGAAGATTTAACTCCTTTGGGAAGCAGTTACGACGGGGTCACATATTTTTTGGAGGGTTTATTTTTTGGGTCACACATTCTGACGGCCATCAGAAATGGTGACCTCTCTGGTACTGGCTCTGTGATGGCTCCAAATCAGAAAATATGGTTCCAGATTAGTGGGAAGAGATGATATAACAACCCCAAACCATCATGTGAAGTTTCAACTCCTTTGAGAAGCAGTTACGGTGGGGTCACACATTATAATCTTTTTTTTGGGGGGGGGGGGTGTCACTCTTGAGAATGTTTAGTACACAAATCTGAGACAAAGTTGACTCTATGATGAAAAGTGGCCATTCCCTAGACACGTGCGAGCTTGACGAGACGTACACACAACATTTTAGGAGCTTGTGGGCTCATTCCTTGGCTTGAAGCAATGGCCCAAGGTGAACTCGTGGTATGCATTTCAAATTTGGTATCTCATTGGTAAGCCTGCAGCATGGATGTTTCTATACAGTGACAATTTTTGAAGAATATAAACTTTTCAATGGTTCGCAATGTTTGGAGGAATCCACCATTGCTGCTTGCAGCTATATTTGTTGCTTGCTTTTTCCACAGGTACACTCTTGCACTTATGAAGTTCTTGCTGTTTAATTGTAACTTGTCTGACTACATGCTCTTATTGTTCTCCTCTTTGGGACTTATTTGGTTTCATAATGTATGCTTCGTGTTTGGCTACCCGCAATGTTTGGGGCTGTCTTGTTATGATCAGTGACCTATGCACTTTTGTAATACTCTATCTTGGAAGTCGCTTTGGATAAAAGCTTCTGCTGAATCCATAAATGTGAATGAATACCCTGTGGCCCCGCAATCCTAGCTGGGCCAAACCATCTGCCCTGGTGAGGGGGGGGGGGGGGGGGGTACAGTAAACGCACACAAAAACACGTCTTCCGTTGCTAATAATTGTCTAAACTAACAGTGATGCATATTATTGATGGATTGACATTTAACATAACAACTTCGTGTGTGTTGTGTTACATACTTCGTAAAAATGTAGTACAATGTATTGTTTGCCATCAATCTATACGTTTGACAGTGGTGACATGGAGCGCCCCTGCTTGTATTAGCGTCATTATACCACAAGAGAGAGCTCATTCACAAAACGTTGACTGCAGCACTCGATAGACATTAAATTTGTAATAACAAGAATCAGAATCATATAAAGGGTTTTAATCGCCATGAACTTTTGCACAAACAAGGAATTTACTTTGGCAGGAAGATGCATACATTAAACATAGGAATCTTAAAACTTAAATATGTGGTCTAACTATACAAAAGGTACAAAGTCTAGCTAATACTAGCCTAAGGGGATTTAGATTTATCAAATATAAAATATAAAGTAGCCATAATTTACAATATATATTTTAAAAAAATACAAATAGTACAACAAATACAAAGTACAAAATATACAAATAGTGCAAATTGCAATGTGGCAAGGTGTCATTGTGCAGATTGTAATTAAGTAATTAAAGTCGGTGTGAGCCCTTTGCCATAATATGGAGCTAAATTCATACAGCGTATGGAAAGAAAGTGGAAGACACTAAGACAACCTTTGCTAATTAACCATCAACAAGTCTATAGACGTCTTAACGCCAATTATTCCCGCGTGTGATGTTAGGCTACTGATTATTTAACCCGCAATGGATCCAACTTTACATTATACATTTTACATTATTATATATATATTTTGGAATATGTAGGCTCGACAGCGGTGTTGTAGGAAGGGGTGTGTGTGTGTCAGCTGGGCAGTGTGGCCAAGGAAAGCTCTATTTTCATTCGCATGACTCATATGACGTCACGACTCCCTCGGGTAGCCTAGTCCGCTCGAGCGATCTTTTCCTCCAGCAACAATTGCATCTGTTCAACTGAGCGGGTCTCCTTTTATTTCTCGTTTCAATGGACACATAGAACAATAATATTTTAACAGCTACAAACAAGGTAAAGACAAGATTGAGCCATGGCTACTATCACATGCCGAGTCCAATACCTGGAGGATTCGGACCCATTCGTTTGCACCAATTTCCCAGAGCCGAGACGACCGCCACCGTACAATATCGATGAAAACCTTGCATTGAGTGAACAAATTGCCGGAATTCACAAACTTCTAGAGGCACCGTTGAAGGTACGTCTGTTGACACTTTTACAAAGAAACGAGTTCAGAAGTGTGCAGAACTGTTTTGTCAACGCAAGAAAGTCAACAGGTGTGACCAACTATGCTATGCCAGTCATTGCTTACTTGAATACCTGAATCCAATTGCTTCTGTAAGCTTTTGAAATCCATTATACATTACATTTCCCCACTGCAAACGACTTGTTGTACATGTGAATACTTAAAATTACAAATAAAAACTAAATGTGCAATGGACCCGCACACAATGCATTTGACATGCAGGCTGCTATGCACACATGCAAGTTCATTGCACGCTGTACCTTTCCATGTTGTATTGTGGAGAAGTACGCTATCTGTGTTCAAATAGTTTCAAACCCCCCCCCCAATCCCTCTCTGACTGATCCTGAAACTTTGTTCCACCAAAACGCATTCCGTCGCCAATCCAGTCTCTGATCTCAAACATGAACCAGAGGCGAGACTTGCGCTGTTCTGGGGATATCAGAAGGACGGGCATGACAGTTTGCACACCGCATTGGCAACATTTATTCAAACAATTTGGCCCGTCAAATGTTTTCCTAGGTTTAGGTGTCTGTCTTTCATAAGAAAAGGGGGTATCTGGCAAATGTACACCCCCCCCCCCTCCATCTGCGGTTGCCAGTTTAGGGCTAAATTGAGTTGATGCTCAAGGAAAGGGTGGGATCTGTAAACACGAGATAAGCTCAGTGAAATGGCTTCCTTGACTTTGTATTCTGGGATAGGAAACTCCTGTAGACTGTGGTAGGATATCTTGTCCCGACCATTAATAAAAATTTACCTTCTGTTCCTCTCAAATGTGATTCTTACCTAGTCCCGTATAACTCTTAGGCACGTCGATTGTTACGAGTGCGTAGTTGTAATTGTTATTTGATTGCTCATGCCGTTGCGTAAGGTTCCTGGACTGGTTGGTATTTAATGATTGTTGTGTGGCTTCTATCACTCATTATAAGTAAACATAATATCAGTGAACTGTGCGCATGAGGTATGCCACAGAAATGCCCTTTTCTGACTCACTGTGCTAGAACAACAAGACTATGCGGCCATGCCAGAGTTACCAAGATGATGACTGAAATGCTATAAATAGAGAGTACATATTCTAACCTCACAACAAGCTCAAAGTCCTTCTAAATGTGAAGGATGACAGCATCTCGCAGACCAAGGGAGATATCCTGCCATGTTTAGAGAAAGCATGCAGCCTCTCTCATCATCGGTCACTTTAAAGATTGATCAGAGGGGTGTGATTGCAGTCGTGAAGTATGCCAGGATAAAAAAGACGAGAGAATTGGATCTTCGTGTGTGTGTGTGAGACAGGGAAAGTGTGTGAATGTATGTTCACTTGTATGACTGTTTGCCCCTCTCCCCCCTTACCCTCTCCCCCTCCCTCCTTACCCCCACCCCTCTCCCCCCTCTCGCCCTCCCTCCTTACCCCCACCCCTCTCCCCCCTCTCGCCCACCCCCCTTACCCCCACCCCTCTCCTCCCTCTCGCCCTCCTAGTTGGAAGAGTGTGCCCTACAGCTGGCCACCAATGGGAACTACCTGGACCTGGAGATGTCCCTGGCGGAGCAGCGAGATGAGCTGGAGCAGCTGTACGAAGACTCTGCGTAAGGACGGCTACCTCTGTCTCTCCTCCTGTCTCTCCTCCTGTCTCTCCTCCTGTCTCTCCTCCTGTCCTTCCTCCTGTCTCTCCCCTTGAGGGTTTAGGGGCAGTTCTATGGGCGTATGTGAAGCCCTCTGTGACATGCTTGCGTGTAAAAAGGGCTATACAAATACATTTGATCTGTCTCTCCCCCTGTTTCTTCTGATTCCCTTTTTATACACACACAGACTCCTCGGTGGATCACTCCAAACCAATTTGTTTTATCTTAGGAAACACTCTCTTTTGCGCTGTTTGGTGGCACGATTTGTTCTGGTTGAGAAGCGTTTGACTCTCAAACAACTCTGAGATGACTTATTTAAGCCAGTCACTGTACTGGATGGATATTTATGCATAAAAGCATATCCCACAGACACAAGGCGAGTCATTGTGGCAGGCTATGAGTGTGTCTTAGTGTGTGGTATGTCATAAGGAGAGGGCTTAGACAGGACTGGTGTGTCTGTACAAGGTGAGTCAGAGTCCCCTGTACGTATGTTTTACGTTTTACGTTTTAGTCACTTAGCAGACGCTCTTATCCAGAGCGACTTACAGTAAGTACAGGGACATTTCCCCTGAGGCAAGTAGGGTGAAGTGCCTTGCCCAAGGACACATCATCATCATTTGGCACGGCCGGGAATCGATCTGGCAACCTTCAGATTACTAGAGAATGAGAGGGAGTAGAGGGTGAAAGTGAGGGGAAAGAGGGAGAAAGGGAGGGGAGGGAGAAAGGGAGGGAGGGAGGGAGAAAGGGAGGGAGGGAGGGAGAAAGGGAGGGAGGGAGGGATCAGTGGGTAAGACAGGGCGATGACAGTAAAAACCCAGGGTTGACTCAGGATAGAGACAGTGTTTTATTTCTGCACCAGCACAGCAGACAGTGGGGGTTATAGGACTAGGCCACTGCTTGATCACTGTGATCTGAAACAACTTACTGTCAGGGTCCCCAAAGCCGTGGAAAACTCTGGAAATTTTGAAGTGGTGATTTAAAGGGCCCAAAAAATAATGGAAATTTTAATTTTTCTTTGTGGAAAAATCCTTTGATCTGCAGTTGTTGAAACCCCGGACGGTAGATTCAGACAAACAACTTTTCAGAATCACAGAGACGCAAGTTGTGTGTTGTCTCTTGGTATAAAACATTACCTAACAGACGGCGGACCATTTCTACACCTCTCTGTCACTCCCAGCTCCTCCAGTTGCTGTCTCCGTAGAGACCCGCAGAATATGGCACAGAGCTGTGATGACTGAGGGGAGAGATAGTGTATGGGGGACTGGACTCTCTGTGGCCTGTGTCCAATCAGGCCAACCTGTGAGCATGTTGATGTGAAGCTGTCCTCTTCACTCTCATGAAACCCCTCTGTCAGAGCTGAGGAGTGGGGTCGGGACTTTGAATACAGTAGAGTGCTGCTCACACACACACACACACATTCACACACGCACGCACTCGTTCACACACATACTTGACAGGTTGGCACTTACCTTACACACAGACGCTTAATACACACACACACAGGTGCACACACCTCCGTCAGAGCAGAGGAGCAAAGAAGGGGTGTCTTCTCGAATACAGTAAGAGTGCTGCTCACACACACACACACACATTCACTCACTCACACAATACACACAGACAGTCAATACACATACGCACAGGTGCATTTGCACTGTCGCATGACCCCTTTAAACGCAACCCAACCCACTTATCTTTTAATCTCTTATAATGGACAAGTGCTGACAGAAAAAAAATATTCATAATGACATCATCCGACCCGTTTGAATTCCTTGTTTGAAAATAGTGTCTGGGGGGAAGCGTGACAAATAATTTTACCAGACAATTAATGCTTTGTCTGGAGCAGGAAACTCGGATGACTCTGTAGAGAAATGAGTCAAGAAGGAGACCAGGAAACATAAGGACTATACGACTACACAGTACCTAACCGTAGATTCAGTTTTAATTACCGCTACTGCAGTAGTGTTTTAGTATTGTTAGGTCTTGGGAGTCTGATTGCAGGTGGGTACAGACTGGCGTGGTGGAATAGTATTTTGAATTGTATTTTATTTTCTTTCAAATGGGATTTGAAAGTGTTGAAGAATGAAGTGGGTTAAACACGTGAGGTATTGGAAGAGTCCCACAAATCTTAAAGTTGAAATCATATTAACCAATAGACAATCGTTCCAAGTAGTTATTATGGATTAAGTTCTAGTGTGATAAGTTCAACTCTAAGTTTATCAAATGTTTCTGTTGATCTCTAGTACTGTATGTCATATTGCCTGGAGACGTGTTGTTCCTCTGCTTAACAGAGTTATAAACCCTATCCATGATCCTGAATCATTTACAAAGTCCAAGTAACAGGAGTATGCCCACACACACACCTGATACAGCTTGTCATGGCATATAATCCTTTGTCTTAGGACAAACGACCATGGAGGCTAAATAGTGGCTTAATTTTTGTGGCTTTAAAGTTTCGTGAATCTTACAGTTTAAATCATATTACCCAATTGCCAATCCTTATAACCATTTGATACACTCTCTGACTCTATTTGTAGTCTGGAGTGAATTGGGGTCAATACCCATTCACTCCAGTTTCTCGCTATTAGATATGCATATGAGCCCAACTGTAGGTTTACACTGAAACAGACAGTCATTGTTGCATATTCCAATGACTTCTGGTTCATATCTTTGGCCTCTATTCAGCGACTTGTCAAACAATGAAAATATTTACGATGGCGGAATGCGCTGGAATATTATTCGAATCCTTGACCCCCCCCCCCCCCCCTTTCTATGCTGGCTGTTCTTGTACAGCCTGTATGTTGTCCCTTGTGACAAAGGCACATCCTGTTCTGAATGGGTGACGTTTCCCTGGGAGACTGACTCTGAACCTTTCCTATCGACCTCTCGCTTCTCAGTCTGTCACCTCATGGCTATCAGAATGTATCTCCATTCAGTGATGAACATGGATTTGTGACCGTGGTCATGTCAAATACCCTATCTTACAGGTACAAATGAATGTGAAACCCCCCCCCCCCACACACACACACACGTAAAAGGAATAACAACACTAGCAAAATGATGTAACTATTCAGGAGAAAACGTGACCGTGAAAGAAAAACACTTCTGGCTGTTGGAGTCCTCAGCGTGTTTGCTTTGGATCCAGCTTCCCTCCCATTAGAAAAGTTACCTCAGAGAATCCCCTGCAGTTCCTGCAAGACCGGGGTGGCTGCTGCCTTTACGAACATGGTGATCAGAGGAAAATTGGCAGCGGGTCTTGTAACTTTGTGTGTGGCTGTGTGTGTGTGTGTTTATGTGTGTCTGGGGCGGTTGGTCACTGCTGAAACACTGGTAACTTGGGTTGGAGAAAGTAAGACTGTGCTGGGGTGAAATACAAAGAGGAAATGTGTCACTAGACGTGGCCTGGAAAATGTGGGCGTGTTTATCGTTAGTAAGAGTGTATGTGCAGCTACTGCATGTGTTCACAGTATGTGTCAGTTGCCGAGAACCTAAATCCTTTATTTCAGACCTACACACACACTCTCTCAGTCAGGGACAGATACTTTCCATACCTCTTTGTGGGCTCTAGAACTTTCCATAGTACAAATCCCTGCTGGTCGGGCCATGGCCGTCACACCAGAGCTTGTTTATGGGATGGCAGCATGTGGGAGTCAGGGAGTTGGAGATCCAGTGTCTCCCCAGCCAGCTGTGTTAGCGTTCAGACGCTACACATCAAAACCGCCTCATTTCACTGCTCTCCACTTGTTCCCATTGTGGAAGGGCCGGACGATGAAGAAAGTCCAACTGAAATTTGTTTGAAGCATGTTTTTTTTTTTTTAAGCTAATGTTTGAGGAAATATAGTGCTACACTTCTCAATTTAAGAAGTCTGTGTTTATCTTAGAATGTTGAGTGGTTCTTAAATCAGGTTGTGTCTCCTTTTTAACTCTAAACTGTCTTCTCATCCTCTTCTCCGCAGAAAAGGAAAGAAGCCTATCCTGATTCTTCGTACCCAGCTCTCCGTCCGAGTCCACTCCATCCTGGGTAAGTACCGCCTACCCTGCCTTCCCCTCCCTCTCCATCCCTCCATCCTGTCCCTGCAGCAGCAGTGATGACTCAGGGGAAAGTAGCAAGCAAGCTCTGTTTCCAGTCTTCCGTCTTGGCCTTCGGTAGCGGTGGCTTCCAATGGCTCCTAGTGGCCTGTCTAAGGAGCTTGAGCTCTCCATTCGTCAGGGAAGCTCTGACACCGTCTTAACCCCCCCCACCCTCCCCCCCACCCCACCACCCAAAAAAAGATCTCAAGTCCTCTTTCCATTATCGGCCCCAGACAGTCGTTCTTTCCTAGCTCGTGGCGGGTAGCGAGGGGAAAATTCTCCACCGTCCAAGGGATGCCTAGATGGTTCTTATCCCCCTGTTATTTCTTTTGAATCCTAAGTAACGTCCTTACCATTGTGATGGGATGCATCAGTATTTTTACCAGACTTCAACAGCCCATGTTGTTGCACACTTGAGATTTAGCACTTTTAGCTGATGTGTCGAAAGCAACGTACAGCTGGGGCATACGCTGTAGTAAGTACAGTACATCACCATAGATTTACATTAAGTAATTTAGCAGACGCTCTTATCCAGAGCGACTTATGATTAGTACAGGGACCTTCCCCCAAGTAGGGTAAAGTGCCTTGCCCAAGGACACAACGTCATTCTGCACGGCTGGGAATCGAACTTGCAACCTTCTGATTACTAGGAATAGACAGACAGCGCAACAATGATGTCATCACAATTACGATGTTACATAATTCTGGCAATAGGGTAGCGTTGATACTTTTTGTCCTGTGTTTTATAGCCTAACATATTAAATATGTGTGTTTCTCTTTAATGCAGCCGGTTAACTTACATTTTCTACTATGCAACTGTGTTTAGTCCCATGACTAGCAGCACGAAAAAGACAAGTGTTGACACAACGGGATAACCACCCCTACTGTAGAACACACTCATCTCAGGAAATAGTGAATTTTCTTTGTAATTGTCCATATCTGGCTTTCATGTGGTGTTACCGTTACCTGGCTGTAGCAGTGTTGGTTTTGACGGGCCCAGACTTGTAACTCTACTGACTGAACCAACCTTCCAGGGTTCCAAGGAATTAAGTAACCTTCCCAGGTTGCTCCATGAATGGTTGACTGTGCTGCATTTGACTAGTCTGGTAGTACGTTAAACATGGGTTCAAGTGTGACTACATTTTATCCTCAGCTCTGACAAGTCTTGATGAGAACAAGACGTCACTGAGGTCAGTTTGGTTGCTGTTATTGAGGTGAAGAAGATGTTTTGGGGAATGCCTGTAATGTCTGTCTGTTCCTGGTTAGCTGGAAAAAAACTATTTTTACACTCTGAATTGTTGAGTTATGCAAAGAACAAAAGACATTTAGCCCTTTCCTCGTACATAAACACATGAACACAACGCTGCAAAACATGGACACGCCACCAAAGTAAGTAGCTGGCCATCGTAGCTGATTACAAACGGGCACAATTCCTTCTCCTGTCTCAGGCTATATGTTTACAATTGCAAAGTTGATGCTCTGCAGTGGTTCAAATCCGCTAGTTTAGCCAGACTTTGCTGGGGGGTTTTCTTTCTGCATGACGGGGAGACAAAAGGTATTTGGGCTTGACTAACAGGTTCCTATGCTCCTCTTTTAGCCTCAACAACTTTTCCTGGTAAACAATTCCAGCAACGTATGTGTTCATCTCGCATTAGCACATAGCAGGAGGTTAGGGGGACTTAGCACTCAGCTGCCTGCAACATTAATACTGTAGCTCCCAAACCATTTGAACACAGTCATAATAATAACAACATGCTTTTAAACCTGTCGTTTCTGGATTTGCTGTCAAATATTCTACCATTGAGCTATTCAACCCTCAATGATCTGTAAAACCTAAAGCAACAGCTGCTTCACCCACTTCTCAAACTGCGAGGGCTGAGAAATCAACTGGTTGTTTTGAGCTTTTACCACGTGTTGCTTGTTTACCAGGGGCATATCTATCTGTTGAGGTGTAGCTTTGCAAGTTAACTGCACAGCTACATTTTCGGTCTGTTTAGTCAAGCTGATGGATGTTTTCTTAATCCCATCCCACTAGTTTCCTCACAGGCAATGGGGGAGTGAAATGTTTATGGCTCTTGAAAGTGTTCTCTGGGTGCTTTTCATAAGGAGTTCTCCTCAAATGAGTCACTTATCCTGGTTTCCCTTTCTGGCTGTATACTTACAACCTGAAGAGGGTTTCCCCTCCATTGCCCGACAGCAACAGTGGCTTTTTCCTCAACACACACCCTTCTCGCTTTCTGTTTTACCTGAAGGGAGAACCGTCCAAATGAGAAGGAATAATGCTGTGGAGTCTGTGGACTGTGGAATCTTGTGCCAGCTGGCTCAGTGTTCAAGTGCCTCCCCCTTAGCTGCTGCCTTTGAACCTTTCATCAATACCATCAATGATCGAAGTCTGTCACAAAAAAAAGATGGCTGTATTAATTTGTTACTGCCCACTGTTACAATTCTGTCAGTGGATCACACAATGGGGAAAAACCACTAAGGGTGCCACACACTCTGTGTGTGTGTGTGTGTTCCGGCAGTCCCTCGCAATGAATAGTCCTTCACAAGAGGTGGGAGCATGTGTGTACAGAGAGCTCCTTGGACATGGGGTAGTAAATACGTGCCAAGCCTGTCTAGCCACGCTGATCGGCATGACAGATAAGTCGTGTCTGTTCCAAATCGACAGGCAAGTGAGACATTTCAGATGCAGGGACGGACTACGAGTGCTGTAGAATTGTGTCCTTCCTCTTGAGCTCTAGCTGTTGTTCCTTCAGGATGCATCCCCCTACACACACACACACACACACACTAACACCACCACGACCACATTGCCTGGAATCGGCTGAACTACGTCTACTCCCTGACGTTTCTTCCTGTTGTTGCGTGATTGACTTCCTGTTGTTGCGTGAGTGTTTTTTAGGGGGAATAACTGCTTTGTCAGGACTTACAGGAATGTGTCCGTTTGTCCTAAGATGCTCTCTGGGCTTTATAAAAAATAAATGATTTGCACAATACATGTTCACACTGCGTGTGTGAAATTACATCCTGTAGTGACTAATTTCAAACTATGACTCACTGAGAAATTCCTGTTTTTTTGTTGCCATTGGAAGCATGGAAAGGCTGTGTAACATGCATGCGTGTTTCTCTGCTTGCGTTCGTCCGTGTGTCTGTTTCTTGCATTTTTCCTCTGTGTGCTTGTATGTTCTGTAGACGTGTGCGGTCTGACATGCTTGACCTGAGGGCCTTTCACACCCATGCTGTCCAACACAGTTTCCATAGATCCACTAGCAAGGGCTTTCACATGACTGGCCTTGGAGCTTTGCTGGAGGTTGATTACTCTCGTTAGCACATAGACAACAAAATGGGCCACAGGGGAACCGATAATTGCTTTCTGTCCTCGTTCTCACTTCTCTGACAAGAGGTGGCGTTCTAAATTATTTTAGAATTGCATCATGGGTATCGTGTATCATTGGCCTGGTGTTGTAGCCAAAGCAACCTATTGTGATACAGGAACAAAAAGTTGGTTTGTTCAGTGGCCACACCCTGGACAGGAGGTTCAGTACCATTTTGCTGCACCTTAGTTGCTCAGGTTATGAGGATCTCTCATTCTCCATCTAGGGTTGAGAACTTGATGAGCCGATGAACTTCAAGAGCCAATGCAGTGAAAATGTTATGTTTCGACTGACGTATTTGATGGTTTATAGAAATATTCTTGTCTGGGTTGTATTTTTTTTAAATTATATATAAGGATGAGAACTGGGTCCACACTGATGACTTTGTGTTGACACGGATCAGTCTAATTCAGACGCAGTAACAGGAAATGGCAGACTCAACAGGTCTGGGTCGTCTCATGTCTCCCCAGGGCAGAGGTCCCCTGGTTGACTCTTTCTCTCAGTTGGCAACCCCTACGGTTACATTTCAAAAACTGAAGAACCCTGAAGACTGCTTCCCTTGAAGTGCATTGTTCCAAACTGATAAATAAGATGTTTGGTCTACCTAAATACTGTCTCGCATATCTTTTTGTTTGAAATTCTATCATACTGTGTTAAGTTGTCTTCAAGGTTAGGTTGATAAACAGTTCCTGTTCACATACTTAACATGCTTGCTGTTAGGGTGTTAACATCTGATCCAAGACATTTTTAGCCTACACTAATTGCAAAAAGAACAATCTTTTTTTAGCTGTAGGTGCTGCGAAGCAGGCAGTTCTGGTTGATCAGCTCCCAAGCCAGTGTTTGTTCAGTTCCACAACGCAGCCCTGTTTTTACAGACCATCAATCTCTCTCCCTCTCACTTTCTGTCGAAAAAGACACCAGAGTGATGAGCAAGTCCAGTCATTAAGCAGGCATGCAGCCTTGACTCTGTCACACCTCAGCACCGCGTGGTACCAGCGCGTACCACACATTGCTGGTTGAGTTATAGTAAGCGGGGTTAGCTAGTGTTAGTGCTCCAAGGCTTTGAATGAGGTGCTGTTAGCACAGCTTAGCGGTTAGTGTAGAGGTGGTTTGTTTGGGACCTGCCACATCACAACCCCAATGCTCCAGTATTCAGGCCCAGTACCCCAGTAGAAACCCCCCTGAACCCAAACCCCAAGAGCCAGTTACTGCTTGTGACAACAACAAGAAGCACCCACCAGCCTCCCAGTGTTTAGCACTAGCTATGACCACCGAGTCTGAGTTCCTAGCCCAACTGCCTGCCTAAGCCCAGACCGAGCAGGGAGGGAACTGAGAGGAGGCAGTCGTGTGTCGTTTAGCTATAATGATCTCCATATCCACGCTAAT
The DNA here is from genome assembly GCF_054491055.1 of Hypomesus nipponensis. NCBI lineage: Eukaryota > Metazoa > Chordata > Actinopteri > Osmeriformes > Osmeridae > Hypomesus > Hypomesus nipponensis. The sequence continues at coordinate 3,078,898 of NC_140379.1, forward strand.
GTGTGAACCCCTAGTGCTGGCTTGTGGTTAAATTACTTTGGCCCCGTAGAGAGAGAGAGAGGGAGGGAGGGAGGGAAAGCGAGACTGGTCAATGCCCTCTGCCCCCTCCTTTTATCTTTCTCTCTGTCTCCGTCTCTCCTTCTCTCATACACTCTCTCTCTCACACTCACTCCATCTCCCCTTCCCTCCATCTCACTCTTTCTCCACCTTCCTCTCGCTCCTCCTCATCTCTTTAACGCCCCATCTCCCTCCACATCCTCCCTCTGCTCTGCAGTACCCAGTGTGTTTGGCTAGCTCTTCTCCATAGGGACTGGGGAGGGATACAGCCCTATAGCCCAGTTGGAGGCTATTTATAACAGCGGTGCCAGCCAGTCACCCAGCTAGCGGAGAAGAGGACACAAAGTGCCCATAGACGTACAAGTACAACAGGGCACAACAGCGTGAGGATCAGCAGCTTTTAATTACAAAGCAGTTTTTTTTCCCCCTACAACTCATTTTTGTACGAGTTGTGAATACAGTTCCGCTTCTGAGTTTTCCCCCCTTGAGAGATTCATAATGGTCGCTTTCTTCCTCCATCTATTTTTCCTCTCTGTCCCACTTGGGGACCAATGAGAAGTGGTGGCTTAAATATGTCTGCCCTGGTAGAGGACAAGGGTGAGTTTAATCATTTCTCCAGGGCTACCCCTCTGTTATGCCCCCAAACACACACGCACACGCACATCTCTATTTCCTTTTAATCTGCTGCCATGACAAGGTCCATCTGAGTTCAACACCCAGTTGCTAAAGGCTATCTGCAGAGCTGTGGTCAGAGCACAGGTATTTGACCCTCCACACACACACCCAGCAACACCCGATCTATCTTGCTGGAGAAGCCTCAGGTTGGTGGTCCCCCTCTCTAACAATCCCAATCCTCTCCTGGACCAGCTGTTTTCCCCCTAGCTGTCGCTGTCCCGGTGCAGCAACTTTCCCCTCCTGAAACTGATTTTGGCTGGTGGCCATTTTGGGTCAAGGTCCACACGCTGTGAGTAATCAGCCCTGAATATCTCCTTCATCCCCAGGCATCACACTGTGCCAGCCCCACCCATCCAGACGGTCAGGGACCGCACAGTGTCTTCTGTTGGATTAGCAGGCTATACTGCCAGACCTCTGGCCTTTAGGTTGCAACCACAGACTATCCTCTATCCCCCTGGTTCAATTCTCTGGCCCCATTCCCAGTCTTTCACTTTTTGAGGTCATGTATTTTGCATCACACACAGTGATAAGTGTGTCATACACAGTGATAATTTTTTTTTTTGTTTTGTTATGAAATCTCATATTATGCGAGGACAGACATCATTAAGCATTTAGATTCTGGCAAAATGATGAGAGTAGAGCAAGACTACTTGTACATGCTTGTGAACAACCTTTTATTATTAAATTATGACCTGAATGAATGTATAAACAATACTGTATGAATTGCTCCACATAACCCACACAAGTCCTCTACCCAACCAAGCATTACATAACTATTATGTAATGTCGGAGAATAAGATAATATCTTGCCACTGAACTGACGTGTGAGCCCATCTCAGGTGAGACACGCAGTGGAACATAGTCTTCTATCACTGACTTAGCTGAAGGGTTCTCTCTCCATCTGGCAGACCTTGCACGCCCACACATGGTGCACCGGTCTGTGCTTGGAGCGCAGGTCAGTAACAACATTTATATAAGACCTTATCACAAGTTTAAAAGTCGACCACCGGTGACAGAATTGTTCGTCGCCCCTTGCTGCCCTTGGCTGGGCTAAACAGAAACTACACTAGCGCCTCATAAAAATGACCCGAAACACCAGGAACCTGATGGAGATATTTAGGATATCTGACCTAATTTTAATGGCGACCACGGTTTGGCTCAAATCAAAGTTTACCTGTTCTCCTGTCACCCAAACATGGTACTTGTACTGTCACCGTGCAGCTACTGATGTTAGAAGGCACAAACCACTCCCAAAAGAACAATTCTAAGATGAACCACAAACTGCTTCATAGCATTCCAAGAATTTAAGGGAGTGGTTGAGTCGCTAATCTCAGTTGCTAAGGGCAGTTACCAGGTTCTCACATGCAGGTCTATTGTCCACAGTAGCTGGTTGGTGATCAGTATCAGGGTTAATTGTGCTTAGGCTGCGTAAAGCGATGCCAGATGCACCATTCAGGCCTCATGAGACAGTTAAGCTCCCAGCCCTCACGTCTCTGGTCTCAGCTTGCGTCTATGGATGCTTGCTTTGGCCTGCTGGATCCTATTTATTAACACGGTTTCTTATGATATGTCTGGCTGCAGGTGTTTGAGAGTTGCATGCTTGTTGAAAAGTTACAGGCTTGTTTGCGTGAAAGTAGAGTGTTGCAGTGCAAGCAGGTAATATCTGACCTGTTGTAACCTGGTACATTTGACCTTTTTTTTTTACATATACGATCTTTCTGACTGCTGTGGCAGTTGGGGGATTTGGAGTCATGCTGTCCATGTGCACATTTTTATTCAGTGACTAATCATTTTGGATACTAGTCAGAACCCTGCGGTTATCAGGATCTGGGGCCTGTTGTCCCATCCAGGTCCTTGGGCGTCTCCTGCAGTCCTTTCGGTCCTGCAGTGTAACCTGGGGAGGTTTCTGTGGATCAGAAGGTACATAACCATGTCCAGCACTCACACGATGACCAGCAAACACGATGACCAGCAAACACTCCTAGCTCGTTACAGACACACTCCTAGCTCGTTACAGACGCACTCCTAGCTCGTTACAGACACACTCCTAGCTCGTTACAGACACACTTGACAGCTGAACACAGCCTGCAGGCCTTTTGGACTCTGGGAATGATTTAGATTGCTGCACCGAGTTTGGCGGTGTGGTGTACGGGACTCGACCTTGAAACTAGACCACCATGGGGGATCTGAGGTTTGTGTGACCTTTGACCTGTCAGAGCAGTCACTGCTAATATTCTGGAAGGCAGTCCCGGTTGATTTGACCCGGTCGGGGTGTCTGTCTGGACCTTGGTGTCTGCAGACTCTTTTGGTCTGGTTTTATTTGGGTGCTCCCTGTGAGGATGCTGGACTCCCTGTGTAGAAGTAAATACAGGAGGACCTGGTCCAGGTCAGAGATCTCTGTTCACAGGAATGTAGCTGTTTAACTGCCGTTTTTTTTTTACCATGGAGAGGTTGGTCTGCCTTTTTTCAACCTTTTTTATTAGTTTTGAACACGTGTATGCGCACATTGCGAATAAACACACATGCAAACAAAGTGCATACACACACAAAGCGCCTACACACACACAAAGCACACATATACACACGCAAAGTGCACATTTAACACACACAGCCCTCAGCCCTGTCAGACCCTTCTTCACCAGGACAGCTTACTGTCCTGTATCAGGAGGATAAGGCCGGATCTTCATTGATTTTTAAACTGCAGTGTCTCAAACAGTTTGCACTGCTTCAAAGACAATATCCTGTATGGAATCCAGCACCAGGCTTCTATTCTTAGCCCTCCTCCTTTCCTCCCGGTTCAGGAAACAACGACTGTGCACATGATAGAGTCCTGCCAATTAGTCCTTACCAAGATGGTCGCCAGGTTCAACAAACACTTGAGGTCAGATCTATCTGGGAGGGTTGAGAAACAGCTCTGCCTAAGCCAGGAAACATAAGCCGTGAGCAAAGGAGGTGAGGGATCTAATATCTGCACAGAAAAGTTGTATCCATCAGATGGCTGAGCGGTTAGGGAGTCGGGCTATTAATCAGAAGGTTGTTGGTTCGAATCTCGGCCGTGCCAAACAACGTCTTGTCCTTGTGCAAGGCACTTCACCCTACTTGCTTCGGGGAGAATGTCCCTGTACTTACTGTAAGTCGCTCTGGATAAGAGCGTCTGCTATATGACTAAAAGTAAAGTATCAAGAGTTCTAGAATCATCATTAAAAAAAAATCCCTGAGTTCCTCAAATGTTAGTGGTTCAATACATGTCACATGTCACTTTTCTGTCCCAATTTAGCCAGGTCCTTGTCAATCAATATTATTACTTCAGCAGTAACCTTACACAGTTTTAAAGGTTCATACTTGCAAAGAGCAGAGATCAATGTCGGCCTACGTTAGTGTTCTAGGTTTAAGGTCAAGTAATAAAGCCATAGTCAGATAATCCTCTTCTTCAGGTAATTTAGCTCTCGTTAGCTGGGGCTCCTGTGGGGCCTTTGATGATTTGACATCTCGTCTGTTGATGTGATACTGGGGCCAAGGGGTTCAAAGTAGTTGTTTCTGAGGTACAAGGCAAGGGCCCCGGTAACTTCCGGCAATTACAGATGTAACTTTGGCTGGGCTTTACTTCAGTCTGGCGCTTTGTCGATCACTTGAATGATAGCGTTGGAGAACGGCGAATACCACTGTGGTCGAGCCAGACCACATCTCCCTCAGGCTGAGGAATGCCACTTCTGAGTTTAACTGTGTGTGCTGCTTCAGTAAAATATGACTTTCCTTTTTTTAGTCTGCTATCATTAACTTTCAGAATCTTTCACTTCCTTGTCCGTGGGGCTTCAAGCGTTGAGATGTGAAATATGAAAGCTGAGAACTGTAACCTGATAGTTCAGTTTATCTGTGCTCGATCAAGTCTAGTTTTCCTCCTTTTTTCCTTCTCTCTGGGAGCTGCAGAGAAACCGTATCACCCTGAATAAGCTAATTCTGTCTGACTTCAGGAATGCACTGATGGCCAGCTTGACTAAGAAAAGGCACTTGAAACCTTTTCCCTATCGCACTTTAAACCTCAAAGTGTCATTAGCTTTGCACACACACTTACACACACACACACACACACACACACCGTTTGTGAACAGCTCAGCATGGCACATTACTTTGTCTACTTTGTCTAAAGTGTCTCAAAATGAATGCATTCAGGTAGTGAGTAGTTTGGTTAAATAGTTAAAACTCCTGTTCTTTTGGTGTAGTGTGGTACTGTAGGAGGAAGCTTTGACAGAAACTCATTAATCATCTTTTTTTTTATTGCTAGCCTTTCAGAACTTTATAATCTGTTGTTTATAACACGCCCACATGGGGAAATCCCCTTAAGACATTTTGGAAGCAGGTGAAGGTCTTTAGCTTCTGTTATCGTTCATGGTTCCCTATCACTGTGGATTAATTTTTCTGTGTTAAAGAGTGTTAAAATTGGTCTACTTATCCTTGTATTGCCTATTTGCAAATGTAAACATGCTGTAATCGAATCCGTGGAAACTCTCATGACTCCAGTTCAGTTACACAATAGGAATCCGAACAAACAGAATTTATCAAGTTTGAACTCGAGTTCAGTTTACCGGCACCCCTTCCTTCTGGCTGATCGTTTCCCAGAACAACATAGCTGTATGTTTGCATGTGTGTGTGTGTTTTTATTAAATCTCTGTTTCCTTCTCATATTCTAAACAATGCTGTCTTGCTGTGTTTAGCTGTCAGGCCCATCTTCTGGCTGAGAGTCAATTATCCCTGGCAAGTGAGAACATATTGTCCACGACAACTTTGTATCACATTCTCACAAAATCCTCAATGACAAGCTCTGTTTTTCCCAATAAAGGCCATGTATTTTCATTGATGTCAGTATTATACTGGGCATATGAGACTGGTAGCATGCCGACATACGTAAAGGAAAAAGTAGAGAGGGCAGCTGGATCATTAAATGCCCCAGAAATAGTTGGAATCAGTCCCATGTGTCAGACTCTTATTTATAATCCCTGACTTGGGAACCAATCTCTACTGGCGGTCAGAGCGTCACATGACCCAATGTCAGGAAGTAACAACCTTCTACAGCGATGTGAAACTTAGTCTCCCATCAGGCAGTGCTGGGTCGTTGTAGTGAAAAGTGGGAATAAGGAGGGTGTTTTATTAGTTTTAAATGTCTTTCGTCCTGGCTTCTTTTTTGTTTTTAATTGTGTGTTTATTTGGTTGGGCACATCCTGTCTGTTGCCCTCCTGATAACCACCCTGTGTGTGTTTGTGTGTCCGCAGTCCTTTAATTTGTCTGCTTCCTAACATCAGTCTCTTCCTCTGAGAGATGGTTATGTGTGTTATCTACAGGGAGCAGCCCCTTGTGGTATAGACCGCCTGTCGTATAGCAGCACTTTACAGCCGGCCTGCCTTCCTTCCTGATGGAGGTACATATAGCTTCTGCCTAAAGGAGGGGGTCGTTGGTGATGATGGTTACACACACATACAAACACACGTGCACACACACACACACACACACCCTGAATGACACACACAGCACTAATGCACACACACATTCAGCATAGACACACACACACACACTGCTGCACACAGAGGCAGTAAACACATCTCATCCTAGTGACAAGCTGCTGGTCGTCAAAGCAACGGGAACAACAAATAAGGCAAAATTGGTCACTTCTCAATCCTGCCTAGTTTCTTACGCTGGATGAAGTAATGACAAGTCATTCATCACCAGCAAGGAATTCTATCCTTCTGAAAACCAAAAAGACTTTAAATTCTCTAAAGGACTCTATACTTGATCTGACAAACTGTCTTGGTGTCCCATTCCATGCCACCCGGCCTAACTTAAGTGTAAACATGTGTGAGTTTGACTTTCTTTTGGTTGGGATACAATTGACCCTTTGGTCTGCATCTTATCTTTTAATAACTTTAAGAAGAAACTTGAAATCAGTTGTGGGCTCATAAATGTCACCTGCGTGCTCAGGTACATGTTGGCTTTCCGTCTGTCCAACACCCTGTCCTGCTTCTGTGCAACACCCTGTCCTGCCTCTGTGGAACACCCTGTCCTGCCTCTGTCCAACACCCTGTCCTGCCTCTGTGGAATACCCTGTCCTGCCTCTGTCCAACACCCTGTCCTGCTTCTGTGGAACACACTGTCCTGCCTCTGTGGAACACCCTGTCCTGCCTCTGTCCAACACCCTGTCCTGCCTCGGTGCAACACCCTGTCCTGCCTCTGTCCAACACCCTGTCCTGCCTCTGTGCAACACCCTGTCCTGCCTCTGTGCAACACCCTGTCCTGCCTCTGTGGAACACACTGTCCTGCCTCTGTCCAACACCCTGTCCTGCCTCTGTGCAACACCCTGTCCTGCCTCTGTGGAACACCCTGTCCTGCCTCTGTGGAACACCCTGTCCTGCCTCTGTGGAACACCCTGTCCTGCCTCTGTCCAACACCCTGTCCTGCCTCTGTGGAACACCCTGTCCTGCCTCTGTCCAACACCCTGTCCTGCCTCTGTGGAACACCCTGTCCTGCCTCTGTGGAACACCCTGTCCTGCCTCTGTGCAACACCCTGTCCTGCCTCTGTGCAACACCCTGTCCTGCCTCTGTCCAACACCCTGTCCTGCCTCTGTCCAACACCCTGTCCTGCCTCTGTGGAACACCCTGTCCTGCCTCTGTCCAACACCCTGTCCTGCCTCTGTGGAACACCCTGTCCTGCCTCTGTCCAACACCCTGTCCTGCCTCTGTGGAACACCCTGTCCTGCCTCTGTGCAACACCCTGTCCTGCCTCTGTGGAACACCCTGTCCTGCCTCTGTGGAACACCCTGTCCTGCCTCTGTGGAACACCCTGTCCTGCCTCTGTGGAACACCCTGTCCTGCCTCTGTGGAACACCCTGTCCTGCCTCTGTGCAACACCCTGTCCTGCCTCTGTCCAACACCCTGTCCTGCCTCTGTCCAACACCCTGTCCTGCCTCTGTGGAACACCCTGTCCTGCCTCTGTGCAACACCCTGTCCTGCCTCTGTCCAACACCCTGTCCTGCCTCTGTCCAACACCCTGTCCTGCCTCTGTCCAACACCCTGTCCTGCCTCTGTGGAACACCCTGTCCTGCCTCTGTGGAACACCCTGTCCTGCCTCTGTCCAACACCCTGTCCTGCCTCTGTGGAACATCCTGTCCTGCCTCTGTGGAACATCCTGTCCTGCCTCTGTCCAACACCCTGTCCTGCCTCTGTCCAACACCCTGTCCTGCCTCTGTGCAACACCCTGTCCTGCCTCTGTCCAACACCCTGTCCTGCCTCTGTGGAACACCCTGTCCTGCCTCTGTCCAACACCCTGTCCTGCCTCTGTCCAACACCCTGTCCTGCCTCTGTGGAACACCCTGTCCTGCCTCTGTGGAACACCCTGTCCTGCCTCTGTGCAACACCCTGTCCTGCCTCTGTCCAACACCCTGTCCTGCCTCTGTGGAACACCCTGTCCTGCCTCTGTCCAACACCCTGTCCTGCCTCTGTGGAACACCCTGTCCTGCCTCTGTGGAACACCCTGTCCTGCCTCTGTGCAACACCCTGTCCTGCCTCTGTCCAACACCCTGTCCTGCCTCTGTGGAACACCCTGTCCTGCCTCTGTGGAACCCTGACCGGGAGGACCGGAGGTTTGTTTTCAGGGATATCTCAGAATAGACAGATCCATCAACGCCCATGAGAACTGGTAACACACAGCGAGTCAGGAGAACGTCAGTTTAGTCCACGGCGGTGTCCTGTAGAGCAGTCAAGGTTGTACTTCCCAGCGAGGAACCCCTTTCACTGAGATTAGCCCTCTCTGGTCCGGCCTCAACTGACCACCTCCTTCCTTCCTTCCTTCCTTCCTTCCTTCCTTAACTTCCTTCCTTCTTATG